>NC_071388.1:75952398-76263251 GCF_022682495.2 Desmodus rotundus | reverse complement strand
TCACAATATTTTTATTTGACCTAAAATACTTTTTTCAGCAGTCCATTATCAATTTATTTTTTTTTAAAAAGAACATATGGGATATAAACTCAGACCTTTCTTTTGAAACAAAGTTATTATACTTTATCTTTGGTATTCTTTTATATAGATTTTTCACCTGTTTTTTATGTCTATTAATTTTTCTTTCACATTTTCCATTCCTTTTTTATTTACTCAAATTGTAGATAACTTTTTGACTCTGTATTTTATTATTTAAAATATTAATAATTTTAATTTCCAAAATATATTATTATAATGATTATTTCATTTCAATAATACTTCAGGGTTTTTTTTGGTTTGTTTATACAGCATTATTTTCTTTAATTGCTGAGTGATCCATGAGAAACCTCTGGGTTTGAATGGCAGAAAATCTGTTTCCAACTGACTCAACCAGAAAAGAAAAATGAGACTCATTGGCTGTTTGGTCATATGGACAGTTTTGTTCAAACAAATCACCATTACTTCAAGGATACAGAATTCTCATTGTTCACATTTATGCCCCTAATACTAGGGGGTAGGTTAATCTCTATGAGAACCATATACATTGAAAGTAGTAGTGGGCAGGTCTCAAAGAAGGGGGAAAAAAAAGATGTGCAGACAAGAAAAGTTCATTAGAAGGATATCTATTAAACTACACTATTTAAAAATATCTCTATTCTCTGAAGTCAGTTTTTTTATTTAATTAACCTATTATTTTTAAAGGGGACATGTAGATGTAGAGATTCATTTTCTTCAATGAGAGTTATTTTTTCTTTACATTCATATTTTAAAATGAAGGACTGGGTTAATTAATAAAATTAGCTAGTGTGTATGTACTGTTATATTATAATTTTCTTTGCTGATGAGGCCTCTCTTCTGCATTGGAAGGGTGGCTGAGGATGACTGAAAGCTGCCGACATTAAGAGTCAGTTAGGCTATTTAAACTTCAATTCATCCTCATGGCAGAATAATGAATTCTTTACTCTGAAGGAAATAAAAACCATTTTAGGAGCCCTTGCTCTCTCCAGAAATGCAGTTCTATTTCCTTGGTGGCTGGCCTTTCTGGTTTGTATTGGATTATATACTGTTGTTGGTTACTCTGAGGGTATGATATAACCTGTGTTTAGAACACCCATAGGAAGAACACCGCTCGTCTCTGCTCCAGGCTTCTATGGATGCTTTATTCTGGGTATGACAAATGTTAAAATTGATGTTTTGATGGTGAGCAGATACTAAGATACAACAAAAATTATTATGTGCATTTACAATAAAATTTAACATGAATTCACTCTATCTCCCTGGATTAGAGTTTAGAAAGGAAGGTTTATGAAGAAACTTCTGTAAAAATATCTGTCTTCCTGCAAAGATAAAATAGTAGCACAAGTTGAGAGAGATCCATCAGACCATTTCAAACTCAATATATTTGTGCATGTGGAAGACAGAAAGGCTGCCTACAGACATAGAGGGCTGACACATGATTCACTCCCGATATTCAAGTTTTTATTGCCTGAACCTTAGTGGTGTACAAAATCATTTTATTATACCCAGGGACTCAATGGGACAGAAATTCAGAAAGAGTACAGCAGGGAACAGTGTTAATTTCTGATTCACAATATCTAAGGCCTCAGCTCAGAAGGCTGTGAGTGACTCAAGGTACCTTCCCTCACAGATCTGGCAGTTGGTGTTGGCTGGCACCTCAGCTTTGACTGTCAATCAGAACTTCTAATAGTTGGCCCTTCCATGTGGTTCAGGCTTCTTTAGAGACTATAGGCCCCCCATCTCAATGGAAGGAATATGAACATCACATTGTAAGAAGAGCATGTGTGAAGGAAAGTCTTGTTGTGGCCATTTTGAAAAATACAACCTATTGTGTCTGAGAAATCTAAATAGTCTGTGAAAATAAAACAGAGATGACTGCAATGGGAACAGCCTGAACTTCAGTTTGTTGGACAAGGAATGAGTAGGACATATGAAAATGAATATTCCATCAGGTCATTTTGAATTCAGTCTCATAAATACTTTGAAAGATGGAGTAACTCCAGCAACAAAAATCAGGAGGTATGTCATCAGGGGAATGCAAATTAGAACAACAATGCCATACCATTACACCCCTACTAGAATCGCCAAAATCCAAAACAACAGTGGTTGTTAGGGATTGGGAAGCAGGGAGGGATGAATAGATGAACACAGTGGATATTGGGGCAGTGAAAATACTTTCTATGATACTATAATGATGAATACATGCTGTTATACATTTGTCTAAACTTATAGAATATACAACACCAAATGTGATCCCTAATGTGAACTATGGACCTCAGAGGATAATGATGTATTAATGTAGGTCCATCAATTGTAACAGAAGTACACTATGGTAGGGAACACTGCTAATGGGGGAGGCTATGCATATTTTGGGGGCCGGAGTATATGGGAATTCTCTGAACCTTCCCATGAACTTTGTTGTCAACCTAATACTTCTCTAAAAAAAATTCTTAAAGAAACAAATAGGAGATAAACACTAGATTTGTTGAGAAATGGAATGTGTCATAAGGGTCCTACTGGAATAGAGATGTAT
Source organism: Desmodus rotundus (assembly GCF_022682495.2). Lineage (NCBI taxonomy): Eukaryota > Metazoa > Chordata > Mammalia > Chiroptera > Phyllostomidae > Desmodus > Desmodus rotundus. The sequence continues at coordinate 76,260,661 of NC_071388.1, read as the reverse complement.
CTTCTCAGTTCAGAGGAAGTGAATGAGAAAGATGATCAGAAATGCAAATATCTGAAAAATTGTAATATGTTTATCGATTTTAGAGAGAGAGGAAGGGAGCAAGAGATAGAAAAATACTGATTGGCCCCATACATGCCCCAACTAGGGATCAAACCCACAAGGTTTTGGTGTACAGACAACACTCAACCAGCTGAGCCACACTGACCAGGGCAATATTTGAAAAGTTTAAAATATCAGCTTATGAGAAAGAAACACAAAGTCCATGTTACACCCTTGCCAGAAGCAGAAACAGAGAAGCCACACAGTACAAGTACAAATTTTCCTAGCCCCTTGTAGACCAAACCACTGTTAGAGTGGAAAGTCTTGAATATGAAAAGTACAGATCAATTATATCAGTGGAGCTAAAAGCAGGTATCCTCCTTCAGGGTTTAATGTAGGAGTAGAGGTGGAGGAGGAGAGAAATGTTTTAAGAAATCATACTCTTGAATTAATTCATGTCTAATTAGTATTTTGATGGATATTCTGCTTTCTAAAGTGAGTCTATAATTATGAGGTTAAGTTACTATTGATTTTCTAAAACAGAATACTTATAGGGCATGCCCGAACTTACATCTGGTGCTGGGGAAGATTTCCTTCTCTGCTGAAAAAAAAAAAAGGAACAAGAGGAAATCAAAACAGATTTTCGTTTAGGTGATATCCTATGAATCACATGTTTAATAAACGAGCTTTATCTGGCTTACTTTGTTCCTGTCCTTCTATCTGTCTTTCAGAAATCCATCTATATTTCTATTCAGTTAATGACCTGCTTCTAATACTGCTGTGAAATTGCTTTTATTCTTTCCTACTAGAAGGGATAGAAAATATGCATCCTCAGATGAACCTTAATCCCAGGCAAAGAAATACCTAGAGTCGACTAGTAGAGAATTGAGCTTCAGACTTTTCAGGCATTTTGGTTCTAAGTTGTTGTAACTTCTTTCTCAGAAATAGGATTCCTTCTCTCATCCTGTTCATTTTCTATTGAAATCTTTACCTCACCATAACCTTCCAGATTAGATAATGGCTTTTAGGACAATAGTAACATTCCAAGTGATAACTGGTTCACATATACTCAAGACATCATTTTTTTTTACCAGAGTTGATTTAGGAAATGTGAAATGAACGTTGATATTCTCTGACACTTCCAACTGAGGTTACATGACCTATGCAATATTGTTCAGAGTCACAGGTACACAGGTGTAACATTACCCTGTTGAAGAACTGGAACAGTATTTCTCAGGTGGTAACTTGACAATAGAAGTATTAGAAGCTTATCCAAAGCAATCTAAAAGTTATCACTTCTGGGGATTCACTCAACCAGTTTACAAAATGAAATTTCCTGACTGCTAAAGTGAGTAGTTTGGCATTTGTAAGAATGTTTTGAACTTAATAGAAAGAAAAAAAGTGTCTGTCAGTATTATACAAATAAAATAATCAGATAAAATATTAACTAAGTACTCCCTAACTTAAGAGTAATTGCAGTGTTAACTTGCATTTTCAGGGTAGATAAATTTGGTAATTAAGAAGAGGGAAGGTATTAGCATGAACAAATGACAATATTTGTAGATGTGTGAGACAAATACACGCTTACAAATACAAGCATGTTGAAAATATTCCTCAAGGAGAATTCAAATAAGATTGCTTATCAAGAATCAAAAATAAATAAAACATTTTCTTGTAGGGAGATTTATTCTGCTCTTAATAATAACTGCTAAGACCCGTGGACCCAAATAATATATGCCATAAGATATGATTTTCTACCAATATTTGAAAGATAACAATGTTAATGTGAGTGGAAGATCCTCAAGATAGCTGGGCAAAGGAGGTATTGACATGACTGAAAGCATGACTGCTGGCTGGGGAGCTGTGTAATATTAGGATGGAGTTGTTCTTAAAACACTGCCAGGCCCTTCTCTTATCCACGTATATGCTCTTCCAAAGCCATCTTCTGTAGACACATGAAGACTTTACTATGGATACAAAATCAATTAATTTTGTGCATGATCTTGTGACCCATCTTTCGTGTCACTTGGAAATGCATGCAGATGCACGGAAGGCTATGAGGATACCACCTGTGACATACAAAAAAGAGACTTCAAATGATGTTTAAGGTGACTGACACTTTGACTAAAACTAGAGCCCAGGATTGTGTCCACTTCTTTCACTGAGTTATGCTAAGTGAGTCAGAACATGCCTGCAGGTAGCAGTTTAAAAACAAAACAAAACACTAATGTAACAAAAGCTCTCTGGGCTATACAACATGATTATACTTCATGGTATTTCTAGCTTTATACCGGAGAAAACATGCTGATAAAATTAGCAAAATAGAATAAATAAAAAAACATATTCTCAAAAAGGGATGTTCATTTATGTTTTTAATGTCTGTGTGTATAGAATATATGCTTAACATATCTTTTTTCATTCACATATTTATGTCCATTATTATCTTGACAATCTCATAATTTAAAATGATTGGTCAATAGTGAAAATGCAAAAAGGTAGTTAAGAAAAATATAATGACAAACAAAAGAGTTAATGATTGATTTCTGTTTCATGTTCATTGTATAATGATTGATTTCTGTTTCATCTCAACACCAAGCAGTGTTGAGGTTCTTTTTTTTTTTAATGCAAATCTTCTTTGTTTTATTTTTACAAAGGCTGAAGAAATAACGTTTAACAAATGGCCCCAGTATTAACCTGGCATACAGGAAATTTCTAGAATCTGGAGGAAATGTTGAAACAAGAAAACAAATTGTAGGGTTACAGAAAAGAGTGAGTAAACTAAACTTGTTTCACATTGATGTGATGTAAGGACAGGGAAACTTGCACATCATCAAACAAATTTAGAAGGCCTGCCATTCAATTTCCCCCACACCGATGGGAACTGTGTTCACTGTGTTCCTATAATTTTTCATTGCTGATCCCCTGCACAGTTTTTAACCATTTTATATTGAATTCCCACAAGAACTTAGTGTTCTCATGTGACTTTGCTTCACTTCCTGATGTTTCTCATGGGGATGAGAGCAGCAGAAGCAGCAGATGCTGGGTAAATGGTTTCCCATGCAGATTAGATTCCTTTGTAATGAAATTATACCCTTTCTCCATTCTCTTCAAAATCATCATAAACAAGTTTCACTCTCTTGCGTTTATACTCTTTAAAGGAAAAGTAATCAGCATGTAATAATTAATTTTTTTAATTTAAAGGGTAAATCCATTTTTACTGGGTTTTTTAGAGTAAAACTTGTGGGTGAGGATTCATCTAACCGACCAATTTACACACTTGAACAGATCCAAAATCGCTTATTGAAGAATTTTGGTGAGATGTATCCCCTGCAATCCATTCCATTCAATCTGGAGATGAGTGTTCATCTGCATGAGAATACTGGTGGGGCAACTTGCTGTATAATATCCAAAGATGGGTGTTCTCAGTTACTTCCTCACAACCAAAGGTAGAGTTAATTCCCGATTCCCTTGAATCTAGACTGGTTGTGGTAACTTGTTGGAACTATTACAGTCTGGTGGAAGCGATATCTGCAACATTTGAGGTTAGGTCATAAGAATCATTTCAGTTTTTGCCTGGGCCTCTTTAAATGCTTGGGATTCTGCCTCTTGGAACACAGCCTGCCAAGCTATATGAAACCCAAGCTACATGGAGAGACTATTGTGGGTGCTGGTTAACAGCTCTAGCATTGATCCCAGCTAATGATTAGCATCAACTGCCAGTCATGTGAGTGAGCCATCTTGGTGGTTTAGCCAGCTGATCTGCCAGAAGATTCCAGCCTCAGCTGCAAGAAAGATCCTGAGAAAAAAATGCTCAGTTCAGTCCCATTGGCCCACAGAACCACAGATGATAATGAGTAATAACCACAGTTAAAATTATTGTTTCAACAAACTGAAAGGTAATAATGAATTGTTTAAAATCATAAATTTGTTGGTAGTTTGTTATGCAGCAATAGAAAATTGAAACAATTGTCATGAGGTTTTTTTTTTTTTTTTTTTTTTTTTTTGTATCCAAGGCAGGTGATATTTCCTCCAAATTCTAACAAACATAAAATTGAGGTAGTTTTTCTTTGGTCAAACAAACACTACATACATGGCAGGTTTAGCCTTATCAAAGGTAAACAGATGATGCTATTTTCCCAGTTTTACAAATCACAGGTGCAAACACACAAAATTATGTTTTTCAGTTTATAAGTATTTTAGAAAGAAACTAAATTATATTCATTCATAAATTATTTCTCCTCATGAATCAAGAGCCCATACTGGGCTAGATATTAGTAAGGTTGCTAGTATGGAGGCCTGAGCTGTTAGCATTTAGGTCTTAAAACACCAATCTATTTTAGGAAATATAGCAAAAGAGGCAAGAGTGATTCTCATTGTTTTTTAAGTGTTTCGACAAAATAAACTTGTTCACATTTATACCTTAAAATACTCCTATGCCACTGCCCCCGAAAAAAGGTCCACATTCTGCTGCATTATAAACGTCTTATTTGACTTCAAGGCTATGTTTATTTATCAGATAAATGGCCAGGAGAACAATATTTTTACCTTATGGTGAGGTTTGTGACTTTGCATTCTTTAAAATTTTATATCTAAATTTTGAGAAAACTAAATGTTAAACTCTTCCATTTTTTTACCTTCTTTCTTTCTCCTTCCTTCGTTTTCTTCTCTTCCTGCTTTCATTCCTCATTTAATGATTTGTCACCATCTTTTGGGAAGATAACTAAAGCAAAATACTAGAATTTAGGTTAAATGGTTTCTAATCTAAATTCTGCAAGTGACTAGATATGCAATCTTGGTCAGATTACTCAAAATCTTGAGGCCTAACATAATCCCTTTCAAATTTGAAGGGATTAAAATACACTATCTTTCTAACCTTTGCTGCTGTAAATCGCATGATTCAGAAATATGTGCAAAATAAGGCACTTACAAGTAAACATCAAAAGCTAATTTAGAAAAGATAAAAAAGTGTATCAGGCACTTAGTATGAGTTAGTTACAATAATGAACTAAAGTTAAAATGGAAAGGCAATTACTTTAGGCTATCTAGTTCTCATAATACAGTAAAAGAAAGCATTAAATTTCTCTATGGAAATAATGCACTTCTTTTCATTGTCTTCTAGAGAAATGAACATGATTCCCATGTATAAGGGCTATTGGATAACATAACTGAAGCTGTATTCAGTTACAGTATTAGGTGAACCATCTCTGTATTTTCATAGCACAAAGGATATACTGCAACCCATGCATATGGCAAGTTGTATATTTATTTATTTTTATAATTTATGTGTTGATTTGTATAAGCTGAAATTTTTTAGGAGCATCTGACTTTGACATTTTATTCCCATACCCTACACAGTGTGTGGGTCATTCAATATGCTGTCAAGTTTTTGTAAAATAAAGAGGTACAGAATGAATCTTTGAATGGATATTCCTTACGTAAACAATAAAAGCTACAAAAACCATATAATTAAATTACAATTTAGGAAAGGTATATCTGTATAACTGAGATAATATAGTCAGGTAAGAAAATTTGTATTGGATTAAGAATGAATAAATAAAGATCCTACCACAGCCCTGATAAGTGTGGCTCAGTTGGTTGATCATTGTCCAGCAAAGGAAAGGGTTGCAGGTTCAATTCCCAGTCAAGGCACATGCTTGGATTATGGCCTGGTCCCCATTTGGGGTATGAAAGGCAACTGATCAATGTTTCTCTCCCTCTCTTTCATCCTCCTGTCTTCCTTCTCTGAAAATAAATAAAGTATTTTTGTAAAAGAATGTATTTGATAAGGTACAGCAATGATTTATGATAAAAACACTCAGCAAAGTGGGAGTAGAGGGAGCATACTTCAACATAATAAAGGCCATATATGAGAAACCTACAGCCAACATCATACTCAATGGGCAAAAACTAAAAGCTTTCCCACTAAGATCAGGAATAAGACAAGGTTGTCCACTTTCACCACTTCTATTCAACACAGTATTGGAAGTTCTAGCCACAGCAATCAGACAAGAAAAAGAAATAAAAGGCATCCAAGTAGGCAAGGAGGAAGTAAACCCGTCATTGTTTGCAGATGACTTGATAGTGTACATAGAAAACCCTACAGATTCCAACAAAAAACTACTCAACCTAATAAGTGATATTGGCAAAAAAGTGGGATACAAATTCAGTACTCTGAAATCAAAGGCATTTTGGTACACTAACAATGGAATATCAGAAACAGAAATGAGGAAAAATCCTATTTGCTGTAGCAACAAGAAAAATAAAGTACCTAGGAATAAACCTAACACCTGTACCCAGAAAACTGCACAACACTGAAGAAAGAAATTAAGGAAGACACAAAAAATGGAAGTATACACTGAGTTCATGGATTGGAAGAATTAACATCATCAAAATATCCATACTACCCAAAATAATTTATAGATCCAATGCAATCCCTATTAAAATACCAATGATATATTTCACAGATAGAGAACAAACATTTCAAAAATTTATATGGAACTGTAAACCACCCTGAATACCTGCAGCAATTTTGAGGAAGAAGAAAAAAATAGGAGTGATCACAATACCTGATATCAAACTATATTACAAGGCCCCTGTAATTTTAACAGTCTGGGACTGGCATAAGTACAAACACATAGACCAATGGAACAGAATAGAGAGCCTAGAAATAACCTTATGTCTCTATAGTCAATTAATATTAAACAAAGGGGGCAGAAGCATAAAATGGAGTAAAAATAGTCATTTCAACAAAAGGGTTGGGAGAGCTGGACAGCTACATGCAAAAATATGAAACTCAACCACCAACTTACACCATACACAAAAGTAAAATCAAGATGGATAATAGACTTAAATATAAGTCACGACACTATAAAAGTCCTACGGAAGAACATAGGCAGGAAAATCTCAGATATTCTGTGCAGCAATATTTTCACCAATGTGTCCCCTAGAACAAGGGACATAATGGAAAGAATAAACAAATGGGAATACATCAAATTAAAAAGCTTCTGCACAGCTAAAGAAAACATCAGCAAAATGAAAAGGGATCCAGCTGTATGGGAAAATATACTTGCCAATGATACCTCGGACAAGGGTTTGATCTCCAGAATTTATAAAGAATTCACGTGATTCCACTCCAGGAAGACAAACAACCCAATTAAAAAATGGGCAAAGGACCTGAACAGACACTTTGCTAAGGAGGACATACAGGGGCCCAGAGGCATTTGAAAGGATGCTCAGCATCACTAGCCATCAGGGAGATGCAAATTAAAACCACAATGACATACCACTTTGCACTGGTGAGAATGGCCATCATAACCAAATCAACAAATAACAGGTGCTAGCAGGGTTGTGGAGAGAAGGGAACCCTCGTGCACTGTTGGTGGGAACGCAGACTGGTGCAGCCACTGTGGGAAACAGTATGGAGTTTCCTCAGAAAACTAAAAATGGAACTGCCTTTTTACCCAGCAATTCTACTGCTGGGATTATATCCTAAAAATCCTAAAACACCAATTAAAAAGAACCTGTGCACCCCAATGTTCATAGCAATGCTATTTACAATAGCTAAGTGCTGGAAAGAGCCTAAGTGCCCATCTGTAAATGAGTGTATCAAAAAACTGTGGTACATTTATACAATGGAATACTATATAGCAAGAAGAAAGAAGGAACTCTTACTCTTCGCAACAGCATGGATGGAACTGGAGAGCATTATGCTAAGTGAAATAAGTCAGGCAGTGAAAGAGAAATACCATATGATCTCACCTGTAAGTGGACCCTAATCAACCAAACAACAAGTGAGCAAAAGAGAACCAGAGACATGGAAATGTAGAACACACTGACAATAACCAGAGTGGAGTGGAGAATGGGATAACAGGGTAAACAAGGGGAAGGGTCAAGTCAAGGAACATGTATAAAGGACCCATAGACAAGACAATGGGGGAGGGAAGATTAAATGTGGGAGGTGGTGGGTTGGTAGGGCAGGGGAGAGTAATGGGGGAAAATCGGGACAACTGAAACTGAACATTTTTTAAAAAAGAAAATTTTTTAAAAATTAGCAAACTAACTTAAAACACAGTTCATTGCAATAAAAGCAGGTTAGTCAAATGATTATGATTATTTTTAAAAATGCTAAATCAAGCATAAATTCAATGTACAATTGCTTAAACTAAACTTAGAAATAGAATTATTCACTCTTGCAAGGCTTATATGCAAAAAGTATAAATGTAATACTTATAGGAAATAAACTTGTTTTTAAAAAACCATGTATAAAGGACCCATGGACAAATGCAACAGGGTGGGAGTATTGAACGTGTGAGTTGGGGGCTGGGTAGGGCAGGGGAGAGTAATGGGGAAAAACTGGGGACAACTGTAATTGAACAACAAAAAATCTAATAAAAAATAAAATTAAATTAAAATATTATACAAGAGCGTAAGTATGACTCAAAATAAGATTCAGGTGGTAGAGTTAACATCTTACCATGTCAATTTATGAGTCTGACATACATTATCTCTCAAATGGAGACCTGTCCTATTACTTATAATGTGGAATCAGAAGGGTCTTGAGGCAGAATCTTTCCCAGAACATAATTCTTAAGCACTTAAACAAAGAGTGGATTATGATAAATTTGGATCAGAAGCAGAAAATTAAGATTGAGGGTCATTAATTGACCAAAACTTTTTAAACTGATTTCCATAAAAAACCTAATTAAAATAAGATCTACAAAATATGATTCTCCCACCTCCAGTTACTGAAAGGGTTGATATACAAGTGAAATTATTCAATATTTTAAGATTAAGGATGTTGACAAAATTTAACTATGATATTGATGATGCTATGTATTTCAATAGTGCTTAACCAATTCTCTCCGTTGTTTTTAAGGGAGAAATATTATACAGCAATGTGATCTTCCAATTCTTGATTTCCTATGATGTAGCATTTGTAGAATTCTGACATTTCAGTTTCTATAAATTATTTTTAGCTAATGGATTCTTGGAATATGGATACAAAGTTTAGAAGCTGCCAAATTGGTTCTAGACATCTGCTGGCTTTTGTGCTCATTAGTGGAGTAAACAACTCTCTTCTATGTAATGAGTATAGAATACATAACCAGGCAAACTTGTCAGCAAGTTTCTTCAGGCTTGGGAAGAATATGTCCTGTTATTTAAACCAAATATTTCAGAATTTGACTTTTAATAATGGAAATTAGTGTAATTGCCTTTATTCTTATTTCCAAATGCCCAAAGGCTGGTTATAAATATTGTTTTATACATATAAAAGTTCATATTATAACCCTTAGTTATTGTAAACTGAGCTTGCAAAAGCATTAATGAAATTTAGATGGTCATAGTTTTTACTCTGGGTTCATCATTATTCTGCATTCCAAGAAAGGAATTGAAAGTTTGGCAAGTAAAGTAAAATAATAAAATAAATAAAATAAAATAAAATAAAATCCTCAGGATTGTAAAATGTAGTGTTTTTGACTCTGAATCTTTATATTTATATGGTTCCACAGTGATTTCTTATTAATATTACACAGGTAGGTCAGTCTTAACTCATAAAGATCACGATTTAGAATATTGGTTCCCAGAGTGGAGGGAAATATGGAGTCTTCATGATGCACTTGAAAAAAGGTTACATGAATGACATGCACAAAAATGAAGTAAATGATGGTTATTTGGGAATGGTGAGATTTGGATCGCGTAGTGAGCATCAACAGGCTGAGATGCCAAAGAGAGAAGGTTTTTCGGTAAGCTCCAATTCGTTAGGAAAGTTTATACTGCCAATTATGTTAGTTCTTCAGTTTTAATTGAGAGAAGTAAACATTTACCATTTTCTGGGTAATCAAGTGAAAGATGAACAGAATAGTACTGTAAATTGTGGAGTCTGGCTAGTTAAAATACTGTCAATAAAAATAAAAATGTTCAAGATTAAAGTTAAGATCTATCAAATTATTCGGTTAGTTTTTTTTCTCTAGAGATTATCTGAGTCAATTCTAGTGTTATGTTATTTACCTTTATATAACTCCATAAAATAGTCTCAGACATCATACTCAACTGATTCTAAGTACTTCAGATCTTTCTATTTTGGGAAGTAGAAGTGTAAGTTAGGCAGAGTAATTTCCAAAAGGCTTCTAGCATTCTTGTCAGTGCCTGGCTATTAAAGGTGGCTATGATATTTGTTATTCTAAGGCAGCAAATATATATCTTATTCCACAAACTGGGGTGCAAGAAATATATCATATTCTTATAACTTAATTTTAATTTCAGGATTTACTTTGTAAGAAACATCATCTCATTATTTTTTTAAGGGATCCTCACAGTCCTTTCTCAGGCTTATGGCTCTATCTATGAAAAGATTTTGTTATTAGCAGTTGCAGTGGCGGTGGTGGTGTTAGGGACATCGAATCTCAGTGTTGGGGTTAAGGACATCAAATCTCATTGTTGCTGTTCACATCATCTTCTGCTGCTACTGTCTACATCTTGTATTTTCCTCAATTATCTATCCATTCTGGTTTAGCTAATGCATTCCTTACTGTCTTCTAAAGACCCTATTATGTATGGTAACTCTCTGAACTATGGCCATGTTACTTCTGGTAACAAGAAATTATCCTTCTTCAGGTCCATTCTGGGACATGAAAATTCTATAAGGATGTCTAAGGTAACATTCCACATCTCTATCCTTTCAGTAGAATACTTCCAACATTTTAGTTCTCTACCTAGGCTACAAATATGATAGCTTTGTAGTTTGTACAGCTCTTTTCTCTGCCCCAAACTGCCCAGCCAAGAGGGTGGGTATAGGGTGAAATCCTTAGCAGTCTATTGTCAAAGCTTTTTGCCTGGTATAGGGAGAAGGTACTTTTTACTATACAGAAAAGCATCAGGTTTTCATGATATGATTCTTTCAAATTAATATGAAGATAACATATAGTAGGAGTGATTTTTGAGAAAGAGAGAGGAAAGAAGAGAGAGAAACATCAATTTGTTTTTCCACTCATTCATGCATTTATTGGTTGATTTTCATATGCTCTGACCAGGGATCAAACCCACAACATGGGCATATTGGGACTATGCTGTAATCCAGCAGTACCCAACTTTTTGGCACCAGGGACTGGTTTTGTGGCAGACAATTTTTCCATGGACTGGGGTGGGGGTGGGGGACAGGAGGCAGAGCTCAGGCAGTAATGCCAAGGTGGTCACGGTTGGAGAAGAGGGAGGTTGAGGACCCCTGCTCTAATCAACTGAGCTATCTGGCCAGGGTGATGAGAATCTCCTTGAATGTTTAAATCAACTTGGTGAGTATTGCCATCTTTTGGAGAGTATTGCAGTTTTAATATATTAAGATTTCTGATCCATGAACACAAGATCTCTTTCCACATAATTAGATCCCTTTACATTTTTTCAACAATATTTTGTAGTATTTAGAGTATAAGTTTTTTACTTCAATTGTTAAATTTATAACCATATATTTTCTTCTTTTTGATACTATTGCAAATGAAATTGTTTTCTTAATTTTATTTTAGGATTTTTATTGCTAATGTATAGAAATACAATTGACTTTTGTATATTGATATTGTAACCTGCAAACTTAATGAACTTATTTATTAATTATAACAGTTTTGTTTAGCAGTCCATAGAATTTTTATATATAATATTATGTCATATGAAAGTAGAGATAATTTTATTATTTTCTTTCAAATCTGGATGCTTTTTATTTTGTTTTCTTGCCTGCTTGCCCTTTTTAGAACTTATAGTGCAATGGTAAATAGAAGTGGGAAGTTAACATTCTTGTTTGGCATCTGATCTTATGGAGTCTTCCACTTACAATGTAACAGGCATGCTGAGACAAAGAAAAATGGCCCGAATGAAAGAAGAGATCAAAACTCCAGAAAAAGAACTAAGTGACAGGGAGATAGCCAACCTATCAGATGCAGAGTTCAAAACACTGGCAATCAGTGTACTCACAGAAATGATAGAGTATAGCTATAAAAAAAGGAAGATGTGAAGGCTATACAAAGTGAAATAGAGAAAAATACACAGGAAACAACAGTGAAAGGAAGGAAACCAGGACTCAAAGCAAGAATTTGGAAAAAAAGAAAGAAACATGCAATTGGAACAGAATTAATAAATAAAAATTCAAAAAAAAATTTTTTTTGAGGCTTAGGAAACTTTGGGACAAGTTTAAATGTTCCAACATCCAAATCACAGGGGTGCCAGAAGGAAATGAGGAAGAGCAAGATTTGAAAATTTATTTGAAAAATAATGAAAAAAAAATCCTCAATCTCATGAAGGAAATAGACATACATGTCCAAGAAGCTCAGAGAGTCCCAAACAAGTAAGACCCAAAGAGGGCCACACCAAGACACATCATAATTAAATTGCCAAAGATTAAAGATAAGGAGAGAATCTTAAAAGCAGCAAGAGGAAAGGAGAGATTACATATAAAGGAGTTTCCATAAGATTAACAGCTGATTTCTTAAAAGAAACTTTACAGGCTTCTAGAAGTGGCAGGAAAGAAGTGTTCAAAGTCATGAAAGGCAAGGACCTACATCCAAGATTACTCCATCCAGCAAAGTTATCATTTAGAATGGGAGGGCAGATCAAGTGCTTCCCAGATAAGGTCAAGTTAAAGAAGTTCTTCATCACCAAGCCCTTATTATAAGAAATATCTAAGAAAAAGAAGATCAAAACTATGAACAGTAAAATGACAACAAACTCACAACTATCAACAGCAGAACCTAAAACAAAAACAAAAACATACTAAGAAATCAACTAGAACAGTAACAGAATCACAGAAATGAAGATAACATGGAGGGTTATCAGTGGGGAGGGGGAGGGGGAGAATGGGGGAAGAGGTACAGGGAATAAGAAGCATAAATGGTAGGTACAAAATAGACAGGGGGAGGTTAAGAACAGCATAGGAAATAGAGAAGCCAAAGGACTTATATGTACGACCCATGGACATGTCCAAAAGTAGGAGGGAATGCTGGAGGGAATGGGGATACTCGACTGAGTGGGGAGAAAAGAAATAGGACAACTGTAATAGCATAACCAATAAAACATACTAAAAAAGGAAAGAATTCAGTCTTTCAACATTAATATGATGTAGCTGTGGAATTTTTGAGAATGCCTATATCGGGTTGAGGAAGTTTCCTTCAATTCCTAGTTTGCTGTGTTTTTATCATAAAATGGTGTTGCTTTTTGTCAAATGCTTTTCCTGTGTCTATTAAAATGATCATATGGTCTTTGTCCTCTATTAAAATGGTGGATTAGACTAATTGGTTTTCAGATTTTAATCCAGCCTGGTATTCCTGAAACAAACCCCATTTGTTATGGTGTATAATCTTTCTTATATTTTGTCAGATTTTATTTGCAAGTATTTTGTTGAGGAGTTTTGCATCTACATTCATAAGAAATATTGGCTTGTAGTTTCTTGTGATGTCTTTGCCTAATTTAAGGGTCAAGGAGGTACTGGCCTCATAGTCTGAGTTGAGAAATGTTTCAAGTTCTATTTTTTAAAGTTTGTGAAGTATTGTTATTAACTGTTTACTTAAAGTTTGTTAGAAAACACCAGTGAAGCCAGAGTGCCTTGGGCTTGTCTTGTGGGAAGTTTTTAAGGTGCCCATTTAATCTATTCACTTGTTATAGGTCTATTCAGATGGTGCATTCCTTTTTAAGTCAGTTTCTCTATTTGAGTCTTTTTAGGAATATGCCTATTTCATCTGTTATCTAATTACTTGACATACAGTAATTCATATTAACTCATGCTCCTTTTTATTTTGTATTAATGTCCTTTTTTATTTTTGCTTTTAGTAATCTAAGTATTGCGATCTTTTGAGTAGTACTGCAGTTTTAACACACTAAGACTTCTGATCCGTGAACATGAGATATCTGTTCCTTTTATTTCACTTAACATATTTCTTTATAGGCCTATCCATGTTGTTGCAAATGACAATATTTCATTCTTTTTTTTCATGGCAAAAGGTGAAAGAAGTAACCTGATTTTGTCTTACAGCTTGTTTGACATGGCCACCACCCGGATGGTCTGGGGGATGACAGTTGAAAGAACTTGGAGTTACAGTGCTGAAAGTCCAGGGGAGAAGGCACAAATTTTCTGCAAACAGCCACAGAAGATGCCTTTCACACCAAAGACAGTTTAGAGGAAAGATCCCCCCAAATATAGGATTTCTATGCCCTATATTCTCCATGCCCATGAAAATGTCCTCAAGGGGAAATGTCAGCTTTAAATATCTGTCCCATCCAGAGACAGCCATACTGTCTTCCAGTCAAATGAGAATGTGAACAGCAGGTTTTGGGGTTTTTTTTTTTTTGAGATTTAATCCTCAGAATGGAGAAAAAACTAGCATCACAAGGGTAGATTTAATTAGGTAATGATGTGGAAATACTAGAGTTTAAAAAAAAATGCTTATTGCCTGAAAGAAGTGCCAGATTTGAAGCATACTGGTAACAATTGGCAATGGGCAAATATTAGATTTGCTTTTATAAGCACATATTAAAATATTAAACAGATCTAGAAACATGAACACCAAACTATAGCATAATTATATTTTGGCTATTACACCTTAACTAAAGTAGAAATAAAGTAGAATTGTCATTTTAAATTTTTAAGTTTTTTTTCCTCGGAAAAATGGGGAAGAAATCCCAAAATGGGGTTCCCCAATTTCCCATACAACTATGCTTCTTTGTGATGGTTTTTTAGACTAAAAACAAAGATTATGGTAAAAAAATCCTATTATATAAATTTTGTATATTTTCTATCCTGGCATAGAATGATATTGCTTACTATATTGTATCCTTTACATAATTTCAACAGAAATCAGAGTGTAAATAATCATCATAAATAAAGTAAGCTATATGGTTAAACTTAAAACTTTATTTGAAAATGAAGCAAGATACTTACCAATTTACCTTTCAGTAAGACATTATCTGGTTACGAAGAAAAACATGGAAGAGAGTGAGAGAAAGCTAATGTAATTACATCAGAATTCTAGAGATTTAAAAACCACTTGTTGACCTATTCATCTCCTTACAGCTTAGTATTGCCCTTCTACTTGTCATTTTAGAACGAGCTGTCAATTTTTTCTGGTTACATGTCACTCTTTCTCTTCATTTTCAATGGTTTTATTTTAACTAGAAGTGTGTAATTAAAAAAAAAAAAAGTCTTAGATAAACCTGTGTTTGAAACACTTGCTTTGTCACTAATTATATACATGATATTTACTGAGTTTTCTTTTATTTTCTTTAAAGTAGAAATGATAAACTCTACTTTATAAGCTCACTGATCATCAAATTAAATGAATTAATGGATAAAACACCTAACACAGATTAGTTTTCAAGAATTACTTTCCCCCTGCCTCATATCAAGCTGTCCCTTTTACTTTGGAAAATGTAATCTTCTTATTTACCAACTTTAAAATTAATTTAACTGAAAGAAGAAATATATATCACATATTAGAGTGAATATTGAAAGAAATAAATAGCTAATGGTATTGCCATTTCTAAATATAAATTTTATTAATAAATATTGAAATGTCCTAATGCATCTCTAAACACTAAAAATAATGTTAACATTATTTATATTACAGATTTCACATCAGATGCCACTAGAGGGACTTGTATTATCAGAAGTGTCTTTCAGAAGCATCATTAGCAATTCCACCAGGAAAATATATTAAAGTAAAATTTCCAGGTAAAGATTTTTAGATTTAAAATTTCAGCATTTTATGAAAAATAAAAACTATTGTTTTTCAATGATTCACTTCTATAGACTTTATTTCAAAATAATTAGTATTTTATATACTATTAAGAATTAGTATATTTTGCACTTAATTTTAAGTCATCAAAGGTAATGTATTAAGAAACAATCCTTCAATAATTTGTATGGTATAAGACCTGTTGTTTAAAGGGGGATTCTTTTAAGTTTTTTAGGCACATTTTCCTTATTTTGTCATTTTGAAAGCACTGTATTCTCAAAATAAACTCTTCACATATTTCCATAATTGGTTACATGAAGACTAAATTAGTGGTTCTGTGAAGATTATATTTATTTCATGAATTTCACAGCAATATTTTTATATCAAGTGATATTCAATAACATTGATTTCATATTTATTAAGCTTCTATTACATTGAAGGAACTCAGCTCTAGATGGCCACAGAGATGAAAAGCTACACAAAGCATGCCTGTATGATCAGAAGAAATTACAATTTCTTACATACCATATTTTTCGGACCATAAGATGCACTTTTTCCCCTCAGATTTGGGAGGAAAATGGGTTTGCGTCTTATAGTCCCAAAGTAGCTTACCTGGCTCTGGGGGATTGTGGGGGTGGGGTGGTCCAGCGGGGTCACAGGAGGCAGGAGCAGGGTCATTGCTGCAGGAAGCTGGCGGAGGCAGAAGTGGGGCAATGCTGCAGGCCCTGGCGTGGGAGGAGGGGGTGTCCTGGCTGTGTGAAGCAAGGGAGGCAAGAGAGGCAAGAGCGGAGTCCCGACTGCGGCATAGTATAGTGCTAGGGAGGAGGGTACAGGCGGTGCTGGCACGTTAGGAGAAGAAAGCCTGCGGTGCCCCTGCATGCTTACATCACGTGACTGGTGTGTCCCCATTAACATTAACATAGGCAAATTCCACTGCAGGGTCACCTGTCAGTGTGGCCCTGCAGCTGTTGCAAAACTACAACTCCCATCATGCTTGGACAGGTTGGGATGATGGGAGCTGTAATTTGGCAACAGCTGCAGAGCCACACAGGCTGTGCAAAACTGCTATCCCCATACAAGAGTGTTGCACAACCTGTGGCCCTCCAGCAGCAGATCTCCCCCATAACAGTGTCAGCAATGCCTTAGACAGCTCTGAAGATGACATCCTCTGTGAACAAAGCGAAGACAGTGATACTAGTGATTATAGGAACTGAGCTTCATAAATGTGGACAGTAGTGACGAGGAGTTCTTGGGGTTCCCTGATGATGAGAGGAGTTTCCATACTTAAAGCTTAAAGTCAGTAATAATGGTTGTTAATGCTGCTGCTGAGTTCTGTTTACAACTACATTGGTGAAATATTATGTTATGTATGTTATTAAATATTTTACCACATTTTTTTGCTTCAAAAATTTTTTTCCTATTTTCCTCTTCTAAAACCTAGATGCATCTTATGGTCCAGTGCATCTTATAGTCCAAAAATACGATAAGTTTATTTCACAGGATATCAAAAAGAAAGAGATGACATACTCAATTTAGGATAAATGAATGTTTAAGTCACAAAGGCCCTTTTCAGAAACTAGTGGGCCGAATATATAAAAACCTCAGGGTGAGTAACTGAGGATTTTAGTGAAAGGAGGAAGCAATTATGGGAAAGACAGAGTACTGTGGAGGAGACTCTCTGGAGAGAAGCAGTGATCTTTGGTCAAGAAATACAACCAGCCTAAAACGACCTCCCTCGGAGGAAACCAAGAGGATAAACTCCTCTTTTACCTTTTTTTTCTGTCCTTATCTGCCAGGGCACCCCAATACGCAGCTAATTGATGGAATAGCCTTCAGGGCAGAGCTATGGGTAGACAAGGTTGGAGAGTAAATCTGCAGGGACAAAGGAATATATTCAGCAAAGGAATAAAGACTAAACTGCTGTACAAAACAATATTTTGAATTTCAGTATAGGTGTAATAACTTTCTGTGGGAGTTTATAGAAAAAGTGATTATGTATTTAAAAGATTCAGGAAAGCCTGAAGGAAGAATATGGCATTACATGAGATATAACTGAATGATAAAGTATAAAATGTTAAAAGTAAAGTGAAGTGATACAAAGGATTTTGCTTGGCTAAAGAAAATCTTAAAATTCAAAAACATTTCACCTTATTTACATGTATTTGCAAAAAAGTTACATGTGTGTATAATGTGTTTTACTTTTCAATGTAGTCAAAAAGGGAAAAATTTAAATAACTTTATTATTGTGTACCCAATTTTCTGATAATTTCTTTTCCAGTTTATGTGTTTGAGTAGCCAGTTAAATAGAGAAAGGATATTAAAGTAAGATATAGGAGGGTGGAAACAAGAATGGAGAATGGAGATAAAAAGAATGAGTACACAAGGAAAACTAGAGTGGCCTTGCACAGGCCAATGGTAATAATGTCACAGGACCCTGAACTCCCTGTACTTGGACACATTGGAGTGACATTTCGGAACATCTAGGCCCAGGGAAAGTCCTGTAAGCTGCAGGAGTGGAGGGCTGATGCATCATGTACAAAATGATAAAAAACAGATTACCATCATATTTCGTACCAGCAACACCAGATTCTGGAAGACAAAATATAACCAGAGACATTGAAGTTAAGAACAATCTAACAATGGTCAGGGGGGAGTGGGGAGGGGACAGTGAGGAGAGGGGATTACAGGAACTACTATAAAGGACACATGGACAAAATCAAGGGGGAGGGTGGAGGTGGGGGAGGGAGGTGGGCTCAGCTGAGGTGGGGTGGAGGGATGGGGAGAAAAGGCACACAACTGTAATTGAATAACAATAAAAAATTAAAATTAAAAAAAAAATGCCGTGGGAAAATAACCTGCAACCTTGTACTCCATACTCAGTCAAACTGTCATAGGACCTACATGAAGAGCATTTGATTTTCCTTTTAAACTTTATTTTGTATTAATTTTATCATAGTAATATAATCTAGTTTAAAATGTCAAATGGCACTAAAGTCTAACAATGAAAGCAACAGTAAAAACAAACTATTCCCTAGTCACCCTTCCCTACCATGTCCCATTGCCAAGAGGCACATAACTCTCTACTTTAAGGAGTTTCTTGTGATATTTACCTCCATATATTTGTGTTATGAATATAACATGCATAAATGAAGGGAAGAGAGAAGACAAAATACGCATATATTTCAGCCCATTCAGCAACCAGTTAGTGTCTTTCTTGCCTTCATGCCAAACTTCCACATATAACTATTGCCTAGAACTTGGTCACATGGCTCTTGCATCTGCAAAGCATGGTAGAAAATGTCATGTTTTATTTGGATAGGTTGTTGCTATGAATGAAATTAAATTTCTAGTACTAGGAAGAAAAATAAAATGGGTATTGGGTAGTTACTAACAGTTTCTGCTGCATATTATTCTAGATTTGGCAATTAAAATGTTTTCATTCCTTTTCCAGTTTTTGCAGCTTTAAGGTCCTGGATTTTGTTGAAATCCAGTTTTAGGGTTTCCTCACAATTTGTCTCCTTTCTTTTATGACCCCTTCTTTTATAGCACTTTTATAATTTCTTAATCATAATAACATTATCCAACTAGAGTATTTATGTATGTTGAAAGTCATTACTTACTATCTTTCCCCAAAATAATCCTCATTTTTAAACAATGTCTTAGTTCTGATTTGTCATTTGGTTATTGTATTTTCTTAATTATTTTCCTCACATGGGTGATGTATACTCAGAATCCATTTATATCTTAAGATGTCATTCCTTTTTCCTGACAGGTGAATAGTGTCTTCAATCTAACTCCTTCGATCTCAGTGGATTATATTTCATTTACTGCTAAGTTTTAATATTATACATAAGTCAGATATATGTCAGTCTCTTTCCTTTAAAAGTTACTTCCTCTTTTGAAGCTTATAAAATTTTATATTTACTGTTGGAATTCAAAATTTTCACTGGGATGTATCTAGTAAATGACCTTTTTTATTAATCTTTCCCAGAACCTAGGGAGCCTTGTCAATCTTCAGGCACAAATCTTTCTTCAAATAAAAGAAAACTTCTTAATTTATTTAAATATTACCTCTCCTCTATAACTTATTTCTTATTTTAAATCGCAGGACTTTTTTTATACACGTGAAAATTCTCTTGTCTATGCTCTCAGTAACTCATTTTTTTAATTAATGAAAAAACAATATCCATTGTTTATACTTTTTGTACATATTTTATATTTCATTCATTAGTCAAATTAACTTTCAACTGTAACTATTCTTAAACAAGAAACTAAAAGGTTTAACTATTAAAAATTTTATATTGAAAAATTAATCTTTGTTGTTTTTCCATAAATTGTTTCATATTTGATGTCCTTGACACATCTTATTACCATATTTGTCTCATCTGACATTTTGATTAGTTCCAGTTTTTGTGAGATGCTCTTCTTTGTTTCCACCTCTGTTTTTTACTTTCTTGATGTTTTATTTGCTTATGTTTTCAAATACAGTAACATCACAGGCAATGATCATCCCCGCTAGCGTATATCAACCACCACAGGACTTGGAAACAACTCACCCTTCAGGGCAGCTACATTCATGATCCTCTATGTTTTTTAAGCACTTCACTCAAGATAGGTTGCAAGGTTGATGCAACTTCCCCTCAAGACACTCAGAATCTCAGTGCTCTATTTAGATCTCAAGGTCAACTAAATTGCTCTATATTGTTTGAGGGTTATCTTGACCTCTGATGCACATCCATTTTACTTCTAGTAAGAAACTTTATTTTTTATTGTTTGTTTTTATAAATGGAAAATCACTTTTTCCCACTTTTCAGTCTAAATAGTTGGGAAAAAAAAGACCCCACACCAACCTAGGAGAGGGTATGTGACTGAAACCATAATCATCAGTATTTGCTATTCCTGGTACCTCTACTGATTGACTGATAAAATGGTCATTCAGCTGACTACAGTCTGTTTAGGCCCAAGGCATTTATGAAATGAGAAATATTTTCTCCACTGTGTTTCTATATTTGAAAGGAAAGATCTAGAATGGCTGGAAGTTTTCTTCACACCATACGTAGTTTATAAGTAAATGCAGATTAAAAAGAGCTGAGAAATGGGTACACTTTCTCTGTGTACCTGAGAAACAGGTTGCTTGAAGCCTGTGTTACATCTGAAGTTTTCAGTTATGGCAGACAAATGTTTCTTTGTTGGCAGATGTCATCAAGAACACCTCTAGTTGACCTGCAAGCTGGATCTGGGCGATCAGAGGCTCCTTATTCCCTCTCCTGTCCTTGCAATGTTTCATTCCCACCATCAGAGACATTTTCAAGGATACAGCTCTGAGGGAATAAGAGACCATCTGGATGGTATACATTAATGAACCTAGCTAAGGCCTCTGTACAAACTTTCAAGATTCTGATGGGTGGTATAGATATCTTATCTTGTGGATGCCCAAGACAAGCCTCATATGTAAGTCTGCTTATGAAAACTGCTACCTACCTGGAGTGATCTGCTTCTTTGGTCTCTTCTGGACCTCCGTGTATGCAGTCCAGGTTGTGAATCAATGCTCTTTTGCTAAAGAGTGTAAAAAGTAATTTTTGAAAAGTCACAAATAATGAATACTCACAATCTGAGCAAACTTCTATAACTCAAACCTTCTTAACTGCTGTAACTCAAGAGATAAAACATTACCATTATCCTAGAAGCTCCTCTTATGCTTCCTTTCAGTCAGTCAGGAACATCCAAAGGTAACCACTATTCTAGTCTGATAGCGTGGATTAGTTTTACCATTTTTAAATTGTACATGAATTGTTTGAAATAGTCTGTGGAGGATGGGGGTTAGCTCCCCCTTAAATGCTCTGTAGAATTCTCCTGTGAAACCATCTGGTCCAGGGCTTTTGTGTGTCAGAAGCTTTTTGATTACTGTTTCAATTTCATCAGGTGTTATTGGTCTGTTCAGGCTTTCTGCTTCTGCTTCACTGAGTTTTGGAAGGTTATGTTTTTCTAGAAATTTGTCCATTTCATCTAGGTTTTCACATTTCTTGGCATGTAGTTCTATGTAGTAATTTCTTACAATCCTTCATATTTCTGTAATATCAGTTGTAGTCTCTCCTCTTTCATTTCTGATTGTGTTTGTTTGGGTCCTGTCTCTTTTTTTCTTGATGAACTTGGTTAAGGGCTTGTCGATTTTGTTTATATTTTCAAAGAACCAGCTCCTGGATTCATTGATCCTTAAATTGTGCTTTTAGTCTCTATGTCATTTAATTCTCCTCTGATCTTGGTTATTTCCTTCCTTGTACTTGCTCTGGGTTTTCTTTGTTGTTGTTCCTTGAGTTCTTGCTGGGATTATACCCTAAGAACCCTGAAACACCAATCCAAAAGAACCTATGCACCCCAATGTTCATAGCAGCACAACTCACAATAGCCAAGTACTGGAAGCAACCTAAGTGCCCATCAGTAAATGAATGGATCAAAGAACTACACATATTTACACGATGGAATACTATGCAGCAGAAAGAAACAAGGAGCTCCTACCCTTTGCGACAGCATGGATGGCACTGGAGAGCATTATGCTAAGTGAAATAAGCCAGGCAGTGAAAGACAAATACTGTATGACCTCACCTTTAACAGGAACCTAATCAACAAAACAAATAAACAAGCAAAATATAACCAAATACACTGAAATTGAGAAAAGGCCGACAGTGACCACAGGTGAGAGGGGAGGGAATTTCAGGGGAAAAGGGTGAAGGGTTTGCAGGAACAATTATAAAGGACACATGCACAATAATGGGGGTGGTGGTGGTGGAGACAGAAGGGAGGTTGGGAGGGCTGGGGGTTAGGCTGTGGTGGGGGGGGAAAGGCAGAGAACTGTACTTGAACAATAATAACATTATAGGAAAAAAATACCAGTTTTCAAACCTACCACTTCCATGAGTGACATGCTCCAGGGCAGATTTGGTGGCACTGAAGCCACACTGAAGCGAGACCTATTTTGTTGGGTGGGCTCCTGCACAGCAGCATCTCTGCTGTAGCTGCAGTCAGTCCTTACATCTGATTTGCCTGGGAGTCAGTCCCTCCCAGTGACACCAACAACAGTCAAGGCTTAACCACAACAGACCAGTGTACACAGCCCATATGAAGGTACATTTGGAGCACCCAGCTCAGGTGACTGAGAAGTCTGAACCACTGGGCCTTACAGAACACCTATTACTAAATGGGAGACTAGCAGTTCTACTTGGTATGTGGGAAGAGACAGAGGGAAGCAGCCAAAATGTGGAGACAAAGAAACAGGTCCCAAATGAAAGAAAAACCTAGAAAAGGACATAGAAACAAAAAAAAGAACCAGTCAGAAATGAAGGTTATACTAAGTGAAATGAGAATAATTTACAGGGAATCAACTGTAGAGTAAATGAGACCAAGAATCAAATCAGTGATTTGGAATATATGAAAGCAAAAAATACCCAATCAGAACTGAAAAAAGAAACTAAAAAAGTGAAGATAGTGGACAACTATCAAGGATCCTCTGGGACAACTTCAAGAATACCAACCTTTGCATCATGGGGGTGTCAGAAGGAGAAGAGAGCGAGCAAGAAATGGGAAGGGCACTTGGCTAGTCTTTAGATCTTGGCCATTATAACTAATGCTGCAGTGAATACAGGGGTGCATATACCTGTGGTCTGTCCAGAAAAAGTCCAGCCATTGTTAACATACGAGAATGGTTTGCACAACATTAATGTAACCTGGTAGCCAAGGAGAGTGGACTGGAATGTGCCTGTGTGAACAACACTACTTCCCTGTACTAGTCAGTGGGGATGGTAGATGTCATCAAGTGAGCATGTGTGCCCATTGCTTTCAAAATGACTGAGCAGAGCAATGAATCTGCAATGAATTTTGTGTTAAGCTTGAACATTCCTGCACAGAAACTGTTCAGATGATTCAGAAGGCTTTCGGGAATGATGCAATGAGAGCAGCGCAAATAAAAGTGGGGCACAAATGCTTCAAAGATGGTCGAGAATCTGTTGAAAGTGATCCATGTATGTAAGGCCTACAACAAGCAGAACGCCTGAGAATGCTGAATGTACAATCAACAAAGATAGGAAACTGACAGTGCAAGAACTAGAAGCTGATCCGGGGATTCCAAAAACTACTGTGTCCGAGATTTTAGTGCAAGATCTTGGCATGAAACATGTCACAGCAACATTTATTCTGTGGCTTCTGCTACCAGTGCAGAAGGAACATCATACTGTGGTTGGGAGAACTGTGTGAGGTCCAAAGGTGCCTACTTTGAAGAGGACTGAGGCATCAGTGTCCTCTGTACTGTGTTTCTTGTGTCTTGTATCTTCTTCAATAAATATCTCTGTTTTTTATAGTCCATGGCTGGATACTTTCTGGACATATCTCCTACAGTAGTTCCCTCTTATCTGCTGGATGAAGGAAGATATGTCCTAAGATCCCTCCAGTGGATGCTTGAAACTGCAGATAGTACTGTTAGGTAGGATAGATAGCAACTAAAGGCAGGGAGCAGGAGGGATACATGTCCCATCCACTGACTCATCAGTCCTTGAAATTATATGTATATTTTCCATTATCTAGGAAAGAAAACCTTTGAAATTGTGCTTTCATCCTAAGGCCTGAAAGGACCCAGAGTGTCTAAAGGAAGAAGCTTATTAATACTTTTGGGTATTCACAATCCCCCATCCCCCACCCTCCTCCCATCCTGGAAAGCTAGCACCACCTTCACCTGTCAATCAATATGTAACTTCTTACCCCTCACCCCTCCGAATATATTAGTACTCAGGACGAAGGACTGGAGCTGGGGCAGGCTTGGTGTTCTTGACTCTCTGGCCACCTAGCCAGGCCATCTGACCTCAGGCCATCTGGTCTCTGGCCAAGTGTGCTCTTGCCACCCTGGCCCTCACAACCCCTGCACTTGCCACCCTGGCCTTTGGCTGCCCTTATCCTGCTTCACCCTGAACTTATGTCTTTCAGCACCCCCTCTCTTTAACTAGACCCATTCTCTTCCATAAGAACGGACCACCAATAAACCCTGCCTGCACGCTAATAGACTCACTGATCTCTAATTCTTCACTGCATTGGCAAGAAGAACGGAGTTTCTCCCATAACAGTACCAAACCCTATGAATCCTGTTTTCTCCTATGCATACATACTTATGATAAAGATTAACTTATAAAGCACAGGAAGAGATTAACAAGAATAACTAATAACAAAATAGAATAATTATAACAATATACTATAATAAGTAATGCAAATGTACTCTCTCTCTCTCTGAAAATATCTTATTGTACTGTAGTCCCTCTTCTCTTAAAGGAAGCACTTTATAGCTCCTCTTTGGCATATTTGGATTTCCAGGATTGCTATTCTTGCATTTTGGAATAATTTTTAAGTAAAATAAAAGTTCCTTGGAAACAAACACTGGGATACGGTGACAGTCAATCTGATAACAGATACTAAGTGACTACAGGGCAGTAGGACCAGAAGCACATACAGCATGATTATTCTGGACAAAGGGACGATTCACTTCTCACGAGGGAGACCCAAGATTTCATCATGCTACTCAAAATGACAAGCAATTTAAAGCTTATTAATTGTTTATTTCTGAAATTTTCTATTTAATCTTTTAAGACCACAGTTGACCACTGGTAACTAAAACTGTGAAAAGTGAAACAGTGGATAAATGTGGGCTGTAAGTTGTCTCTTTTAAAATCAATTCGTATGCTAATTTTTATCAATTAGTATGCCAATTAGTATGTTTCATATGACAAGCTGCAGAAAACAAGACTCAGATTTATAGGCCCAGATAACTGAGAAGTCCAGGGGGGGCTCTTACCTCAGGTAAGGCTCGATTCACACTCAAAACATATGACCAGACTTCCGTTTCTCTCTGTTTCTTGGCTCTGTTTTTTCTGGTTAGTTCCATTTTCACACAGTATTTTCTTTTCCTGGCATCAAAAAGCAGACACTCCAGGACTGTATCCTCTTTCCCACATAGTGAAAGTCTATTCCAGTGATTTCCTCAAAAGAAAGACTTTTTCTGTTCTAGAAGCAGCAGTTAAGGGCCTTCTCGGCTGCGTTAGTGATCTGCTAATGGGCGGAAGCCACTTAGACAACTCACTCCCACTCCTCTGTGGAGCTGAGGGTGGGGACAATTTTTCAAACCTGGTGGCTGACAACCCAGGAGTGAACTTTGGACAATAGGAAATTAGAATATCAAGGACAGAGGTGAAGAGAAGCAGATGTCAAGGAAAAGCCAACAACTGTCTATCACAGCATTTCCCTTGTATTTTAAATTTATTTTTAACACTTAAAAAAGTGAAATTAATGGAAAACCAATGGAGTACAAAATGTGCTTTTATACTCCTGGCTAGAGTTTACAATTCAATTTGGTATCCATTGTTTACTAAAAATATCTTTAAAAATATTGAAGATGAATTAATATTTCACAGACTAAAGTTTCAGTAAACTAAAACTCAGCACTTCAACATATATATTCCATGTGCATTTATAGAATGATTGTCATATTGGCATTCAAATATAGGGGTGGTGTCCTTGTAAGTTTCTTAGGAATCTTGATTTCCCATATTTTTAATACACATAAGATAAGCTGGCATAATTACACCAGAATTATATCTAGACAAATCTAACAAAAATAACGCTAGGTATCAAAATGATTGGGTATGTTCTCCCTCTTCTCATTGGAAAAAATTTGTAGAGATAGTCATAATACAAATATTAATGTCCAAGATTATTCTTTTTTTAAATATAGTGATAGCAGGAATAGGAGAAAGGTAAAAAAAAATTGATTGAGTGTTATTGTCTTCCAGATCCTGTAATATATAATGTGATATGCAAATTCACCTGGAGCTCATTATATTTTCACCCCAGGTCTTTGGAAGTTCATATTTTTTCTGTTCTATGGTTGGAAAATTATATCTCAGTGAGTTATGCAGTCAGCTAAAATGAACAAAACTAGATAGCTTTCCAATAAACATTTAAACATAAGTCTGTGGAAAATCAAGGTTCATTTAAATTCTATTCAATTGCTCATTCTTTTATTTACTTATTAATTTTTGGTTGGTTAGTTATTTGGTCACAATATAAAACAAGTTAGGAAAAATGGTTGCTGAACTCTCATTCCTTTGTAATACACTGTAGTTGAAAATTAATTTTATGTGATTAGTAGTTCTTGTAAACAATGTATATGGATGCTGTGTTCAAGATTTACAGACACATTAGCTTGGAAAATATTAAATAAGATCACCATACTCTTGGGAGAAAATATGAAATACTATATGCTAATTTAATGGCTCAGTTTCTAAAGTAAAATTATTTAAAGTAAAAATTATTAGTTTAACAGTCATTAAATAAATGACTATTTGCAACAGCCAGCTCTTGTAACAATATTGGTGCATGACAAGCCATTCCGAAACTCAGAGGATTTGAATAATAATTATTTAATTTTACATGCATTGGTTTGTGATTTGGTTGCAACTCTTCTGATCTAGGCTTGTGTAGCTCAGCTCCCAGCTGTGAATTGGGTTCAGGTCTGTTTTATGTACATCTGATTCCATTGGAACCGATACTACCTGGGGCATATACAAGAGAGGTGAATGGAAGCACTTAATGCCTCTAAAGGTTCTTATGGCACAGGATAACAAGTCCTGGCTCATTAGAGAGTATTGGCTACTCCTTGATTGGAGATAAAGCAAGAGCTTCACATGAAATGGATACCCTCAATAATGATGCTTACGTTTTTCATGTGTTGCCTCCAACTGTCCAGTTCTTCCA
Organism: Desmodus rotundus; assembly: GCF_022682495.2. NCBI lineage: Eukaryota > Metazoa > Chordata > Mammalia > Chiroptera > Phyllostomidae > Desmodus > Desmodus rotundus. The sequence goes on along the minus strand of NC_071388.1, from coordinate 76,233,128 downwards.
GTATAATAACTAGGTTAAATTTTTAAAAAGTCTAAATGGAGGTGTACTGTCCATTTGCTGCTGAAAGACACTGTTCAATGAAACAGCTATTGCATCTGGCATAACATATGTCAGAATATACCTTATGGATACTGCACCAGAGAGAAAAGAACATACAGCTGGCTAAGAAAGAGATTTTTTAAATGAGAGCACTCTTCCACAATGCTGGCAAAGAAATGTGTTTTCTATTTATATCCTGTTGGCTTTTGAAAATGTATGATTGAAAATTTAAATTGGAAAATAAAAAGAAGGCAGTTTATAGTTAAGTAGGAGGAATTATTAGAACTTCCTTGGTAGTATATTGTGGAAAGGTTCAGAAAAGTAGACTTGTTAGATAGAAGTGACATATTATATCCGATGAGAGAATATGCCACTTGACTTCATTTCTGGAGCAGACCCAGAAAACACTCCCCTCACTAAAAGGACAAAGAATGTGTAAATGAAGGGGATTACCTGCATTGTTGAGTAGCTTAGTGGTGTATTTCTTCTATATTCCTGGGTTGATAATAGAAAATGCTGCTATGGAGCTGATCTCTCCATTGTCATAGTGAATAATAGGTATACAGAATATAGCACAGGCCAGGTGGCAGCACTTAATTCAGTGGCAAGGTGAACATAGTTGCAAAATGGACTGTAAGACCTTGTCAGTAGCTAATAGACCATAGTGTTCCTAAGGGCAAGATAGATGAACACTCAGGAATTATATTACTTGACTTATACAACCCAAAGTGATCAAGAATAGGCAAGCAGAGTAGGCAAAACATCATAATGAAAAATCATAGTCTTTGTGTTCACACCTGAGTCAGTTCTCAGACATAAAGCCCACTGACTGAGAGGAAAGCCATAACCATTGAGTCTGAAGCCTAAAATACCATATAAATGTATTCAGTAGCTATTCACCTAATGCTTTACCAAATGCGTTTAAACATATTAATAAGAAAACCATGCAGTGGGGAAAGGGAAATACCAATATATTTTTAGGGCCTTTTGATACTGAATGTCAGCTGGCATTGACACCAGAGAATGCAAAATGCTCGTTAACCTGAGGTTGTACAAAGGCCAGATGGTAAATGATAACCATCTGGGTCTAATAAGTCATAAATCAACATCATGGCCATTTCCCCTGCTCCTGAGTACAAAATCAAGCTGGATGTAATTATTGGCTGGCAGAATACTTATATTGGTTCTCTTTCTTGTGGAATAAGAGTCATGTAGAAGGAAAGTCCAACAGGAAGCATCTGACTCTGTTGTCAATGGACAAGATAGTAAATAAGAAAATGTATTTCAACCTAAATAGAATTATAAAAATATATGGCAAACTAAAAAATTTCAACAATGCCAGTGCTACTCTCATTTATTTAAAGAAGGCAGTCTTCATAAAAATTTTGATTCACTGTTATGACTTCTGAAAAAACCACAAGGGCCGTGGTTGCTATTGATAGACTATCAAAAACTTAACCAAGCATAGTGAAATTACAGTCTTTGGTGGGGGGAGGTAGTTACTTTATGAGAACAAACCAACATAGCCTCTGCTACTTGGTTTGCCCTGTTAATCTGGAAAATGTGGTGTTCTTTTTTTTTTAATCCATTGAAGGAGGACCCCTTGCAGTTTAAATTTATATCTAACACACAACTCTAAGACGATGCTAATCTCTTGCTCTTTAGCATAGTAGGCACAATATACACAAAATGGATTTAAAATATCTTGACATTCTAGAGAGCATCATGCAGGTTTACCATGACAGTTGATGACAGTATTTTACCCAGATTTGCAGAGCAGGAAGTGGCAGGTATGTCACAGGCATGCCAAAACGGAGACATAAACACTAAATAGTTTCCAGGGCTTAACACTTTAGTAACATTTTTAGAGGTCAATTTTAAGGGCATGCCAAGACATTCTTCATGTGCCATCTGGAGAAGTTCAGCTTCATGCTACCACTTGGCTGGATTTGGCTGTTGGCCTTATTCTACTCCTTTCATCTTATTCTCTATGTCCCAGACTGTAGGAAAAACTGTTATATGGGCATTTTGTTTTCTTAATAGAGGTGGGAAGTTAGTCCCCCAAGAGGTGAGCAAAAGTAATCTGTGCCTCGTAAGACCTAAGGTTGAAGATGACACACCATCACCTTCACCTAGAATCCATTAAACACAGCAAATCATATGAATAAACAAAGTATCATAACATCAAAGAAGTATACTTCTTCAATGAAAGGTGAAGGGAGGAAACAAATATTTGCTAAACAATTTATGCCACACCTTCCAATACAAAGAATTATATTTTATATATTTATGTGCATTTTGGGGTAGTATATACCACTCTTGGGAATACTACTCTGACCTATTCATTAGGTGATTAAGAAAACTACCAGTTTTGAATGGGGTCCAGAGCAAGAAAGAAATATGTGGCAGATTTAAGTAGTTCATGAGTCATGGAAGCTGACTGAGTCTATGTAGGTAAAGATGCTACATGGAATCTCTGGCAAGCTCCAAAACAAGAAGTATAAATTTCTGGAGCGAGGAAATTTTATTTGCAACAAAGAATTATTCACCATTACTAAAGCCACATTTGTTTTATTACATTGTCTCCATAGAGATTGGGTACCTGAATGTGGGATGCATTGTGATACATTATCAGTTCCACCAAGTCATAAGTTTGGTGGCACAGAAGCAATACACTATATGATAGTAATTGTACACCAAGTTAAAACATGAATAAATCCAGTTTGCACTAGAAATTACACTAACAGATAGCCTAGATCCAATGTTATACACACCTATTGCACCAATGCATCTTTCTCAATTCATACCATAGGTATTGTAGGACCTTCTCTCTAGCCATGAGATTACCAGGGAAAACATACTCGAGTTGGTTCATGGTTGGGATTACATGCTATTGGTGTTACATTTGTTGAGGGATGAAAATGGATTTTCATTGTACTATAAATCCAGTCAGTTGGTCCTGAACTATAGTAGTTAGAGGAAGTCCTTCTATGTGGGAGATCTTTGAGCATGATGCCTGGTCATCAATTTTTCAAAAAGGGAGAAGTAGTTGGTAATAAAGGTTTTCAGATTTGGGGGCAGTGATAATTATCTTGGCTGGTAGGTAAGGCGTCTGGAATGAATGTGATTAAAAGCTCAAAGAAAGTGTTGAGAAGAAGTATATTACTGAACCTTTGGGAGAGCATGAGAGTGTACATATTTGTGCATGCACCCAGTCTAATAGGAAACACCCACTGGAAGGAAAAGAACCAAACAAGATGATGAATAAAGTAGCTTATCTAGTGTATGTCGGCCAGTTTCTGTCTTTGGACACTTGAAGTTGGTGGCACAGGTAGAGGCTATAAACAGGTCCAGTTGCACGGGATCCCTCTTACCAAGAATGGTTTATCTGTTGCTGGTGATGAATGTTAGCACTGTAGATATCAGAGACAGAAGCTAATTTTTCACTGTGGTGCAAACTATTAAGGAGACCATTAAGTCATACCATAGCAAGTTGATTATTAGACAGCTCATATACCAAAAGGGAGCAGCATTTTATCTTTACTGTAATCAGTACATATTTCCAATGTGGGTTCCCTTTCCTGCCTGCTTCCTTGGCCAGGATCGATATCTAAAAGTTCATAAAATGTCTTATTTATCCTATGGGAACTTGTGTGACACCACCTCAGAACAAGGAATTAATTCTATGGTGAAGGACATATAAAAGTGGGATCCAATAATCAACAATGCACCTCATTATCATTACTTAGAATCTGAAAACATGGGAAAGTTAAAATGGTACTTTTATTTTTGTATTTTTTACCTTCACCGAAGGACATGCTTGTTGGTATTTTTAAAAGAGGTGAGGAGAGAGGGAGAAAAAGACTGAAGTGAGAAACATCAATTGGTTGCTTCTTGTATGCACCTCAACTGGGGTCTGAACCAAATCCACAGCTTAGGCATGTGCCTTGACCAGGAATCAAACACACAACCTTTGATTTAGGATGATGCTCTAACCAACTGAGCCACACCAGCCAGGGAAAAATGGTACTTTTTAAGGTGCATCTAGAGTTCCAGGTAGTGCGCAACATCCTGTAGATTTAAGATGTAAGTCTTCAAGATGTAGTATATACTTAGAACTAACAGCCATTATATTGTGTTATGTTGGGGGGCTTTAATGGAGCCCCCCTGTCCACCATGGATGAAGAATAACTCTACCAAGACATGATCTGCTTGGGGAGGAGAGGTGGCTGATCTCTCAAAGGAGAAGGGCCCAGAGCCTTTCCCTCCATGGGCTTTTATTAGGTTCATTCACATAGGAATACAGATAAAGCTCATCAATCATTGTTAGGCAGTAAGGGGTAAACAATACATGATTTACACAGAACTTTGAGGGCTTATTCTGAGTTACAGCCAATTAGTCAGAGGGCCATAAAACTTTAGGCGCCAGACTCATCTCAGGTCTGGACCCTTATCTTTTGAGCTGAGGGTACAAATTAAGTAGGTTTCACAGGAATGTATGTATTTTTCTTAGGCCTGATTCCCCAGGGAATCTGCCCCTCCCAGCACAGGACTGCACTGTCCTCTGTTATTGCTTCAGGCTTAAGTCAGGCAAGGGAAGCAAGGCAGCCAAGGGATTAGGAGACTTCTTGCAGACAGAATGAGGACTCAGGCTATTTCAAAGCTGAGGGGCGAGGGTCCATCACCCGCTTTTTCCACAGCCCCCCGAGTCCTTCCCTGCGGGCCTCTTCCGTGACCATGCCTGTCTTAGGTCGTTCCTCCTTTGAGGAGTCTTACACGTCATTGGCTAACTGGTCAAGCTCAAGGCCAAGCAGGGTAAAGTAAAGTGGGCAGAGGTGGCACACCTGCCAGGGAGATAAGCTTTGTCTCCTTAGTAGCTTATGGTCCGAACTCTAACTCAGCCTTAACCATGGGGGGGTTACAGCCTCTGAAACCAGGCAGGGTGGTTCCCAACAGTGTTATATTCTTGATAAATAGAATTTGGGACTCATGGTCTTTCTTGTTTTTAGAAGAGTAGAAAAAAGACACAAGACTCTGCAATAAATGCTCAGGACTTGGGACTTATCCTTTCAAGTAGGCTAGAACATTATTCAGTCTGGATCTATGAGGAAGGCTAGTTACTCCAGATCAAAATGTGGGTGAGGAAGAATTGATGGCAGGTATTAATAAGAATGCCAATAAAAATAACTTACTAGTAAGATCTAGAAGGTAAGGTAACAACAGCATCACCTGCACTATAAACTTTGTTAAGTGGAGGGAGCAGGCATGTAAATGTAATTGAGTACTGGTTACTTCACCAGTTGTGTAATCCCTCTGGGCAGGTTACTATTTCTGAGCATTAGTTTCCTTTTTTATTTTCTATTTTTGTCACAAAGGAAGAAAATATCCACAATTCCCTTGTGATTATTTTGAGTATTAAATTAGTGCTTATATAGTACTTAGCATAGAGTCTGTCTTACAATAGGCATTCAGTATATTGTATGTATGTATTTATGTATCATCACATTTCTGTTATTTTTGGAGCAACGATGCACTGCCTTATTCAAGGGTATTGAAATTATTTTTAAAAGAGTGAACAGCAGTAAAATGTTCTATAGAATTCTAGTGGTTATTAATGAAGATTTGGGAATATTTAACACAAACTTTTAGCTTTAAAACATTCATAAACTTCTTCTCCTTACTATGAGCTGTTATTCATCACACTTCCTTAATATACACAAACCATATCACAAGTACTCCTGTATGATACTTTTAAATATCTTTGTTCTCCTAATAGGTCAGTATAAAAGTATTAAAAAGTAATTGTGGTAACATTTTACATACAAGTATTTGTATCTGGATAAGGCAATTCCAGTTAAAAAAATTTTTTTTGAAACAAGTCTGCCCTCTCCTTTCTTCTTATGTAGTAACCCACAGTTACATGAACCTCGTAGTTAGATTGCCAAGTAATATATGTGGCCTAGAAATTTTAACATCGTGTTCCACTTTTTTCTGTATAATGTTGAGCTAAAAAGACTCACAAAGAAAATGTAGAACTTTGATTGAAGAGGAGTTTTAATACAAGGTAGAATTGTGGACATGATTTCTGATAAAGTATCCTTCAAAATAATTATTTATATTGATCTAAATTCACATGTAGCCTATAAAGACACATGCATGGTTATTGTATTTAAGCCATGTGTTATGGTAATGGTAAGTAACGGTATTTGGTGGTTGGTTAGAAAATGGACTGTTTGCCCTAATAATATTTCTATAAATTACATTACATTCATGAAAACCAAAAGCAATATTTGAGTAAAAATATGCAGAATAATTCATTAGGACATGTTATAATTTTAAACATTCCACACTTTAGTGTTGCTCAGTGAATTCAGAATAAAAACATAGGCTTCTAAGCTTGAAGAGGCAGAACCTGGGTGAAAATTTTCAGGATTTCAGCAAATATTGATCATTAGCAAGTTTTCCCAACGTAAAAATTTCATTATGACTATTTGTTGCGTAATTCAGGACACGGCCCCTCCACAAACTCAGAGAACAGATGGCTGACTGTCCAGCAGCCACGAGAAACGGGAAAAAAACAGTCTGTATCTGAATGTTCCAGCTATTTCAAGACTCCTGTGTTTGTCACAAAAATGTAGAATTTTCACACACTGCTCCTCCATAACCCCATGAGAAGTACTAAGGCTGGAGGCTGGATGCGGTCTTTCTCACACTGGTCAGCTGCCGTTGCTGCACTTCCCTGTAAAGTGAGTAATAAAGGGCATGTCCATATTTGCTGGTCCTCTGGGTGTTTTTTTCAGAATATCACAAACACAAGTGCAGATCCCACACTATTCAAGACAAGACATTTTTATAAAGCTATATTATTATTAGAGCAGCACATGAATAAAAATGTCCCAAGGAATTAAAGTCTCTTAATATACTCATAATTCTTTCTATGTGCTTGTATCACTCAGAGTTCTTGGTTGGGAATTAAAGGAACAAATTCTGTGTGAACTAAGCAAAAAATTATTGAAGGGAAATCAAGTAACTCAAGGAATCAATGGAAAGGCAAGAGAATTAGGCTTGGAAAACCACCAGGATCTGAGAATCTAGTTAGCACAAAAACAGCCAAGTAATACTGTGCTTTGGATGCCTGTCTAGGCAACCAGTTTTGTTGAACTCACAACTCCACTCCGGCCAGATTACCTCCACAACCATCAAATTAAGTTTTTCTTTGACTATTACTTTTTATCTTATACATTACTTATTTAATAAGTAAATTCCTAAGTCTACCTAAGTGGCTTAGTCATGCTCTGGCTGTCACAAAGTGGCAATAACGAGTACGTTGCTAAATAAATTCATAGAGCTGTCAGATCTTTTCAAGACATGGGCTGAGAATGAAGGTAAATGATGTAAATGACAGATTTCAGATGCATCAGAAAAGAGGATTTTACCACCCAAATAATTCCAAAAAGCTGGCATGTTTTGGATGGTACCCCATTATACACATTTAGCACTGTCTTCTTGATGCTACATACCGTTTGTGTTAGTGGCACATAGCGGATGGTTATCTTCATTAGATCTGACATTGTGATTGGGTCACTTACATGGAGTTGAGACAAAATTTTCCTTAATAACTAATAACACTATTGTAGAGCTCATATTAATAATTCAGTATTAAATCATATGTAAATATTCATATAATTCTTCAGATAAGAGGTATTATAGTAATAATACACATCTAGATTTATATTAATCAAATACTTTACAAGGGGACTTACTTACATAAAAGTTACTATGATATTTAAAGCTTGTCCATTTAGAAATATAGAACTTGTGTTCTGTTCCTAATTAATGAGGATAAGTACCCCCCAGCCCTGTGATATAATGGGCCCAGATCAAACACACAGAGCAATAATTCCATCAGCACAGGTGATACACAAAGCTACTGGTTGAGCCCAAGGCTATCATATATGGTTGTGTAGTTTGTCGATAGCACAAAGGCACCTGGCTGAGGGAACTAACGAAGGCTGACATCAAGACTACTGCTTGTCAAGCATGTCCCTCTGGTGAACATTCATCCGCTCCAAGGTAAAATGTGCTATATGTACCAGTGGTTAATTCATAACTTGGGTCCCTTTCAAGATGTGAAATAATTTCATCAGGATTGTGGCTAGACAAATCAACATTAGGATTTCTTCCCTCTTTGCATAGTTTTGAGGTTGATAGAAAATCCAAGGTAAAAATGTCATCCTAAGTGAATCTTTTGATATTTAGCAAAAGAGTTCTCCTAAAGTTGATCCTTTCCAAATGAGACGTTGATAAAATGATATTGATTTATGTAAATGAAAACATTTACGTGACTCCTAGAGAGGCTTTTCATTTAACTTATCACCTCTGTTCCAGGACATTGGGACTAATTTTTTTCACTTTCTTGAATTACTTAAAAGCAAAGTAACAATTCCAAACCTATCAAAAAAGAGAGATATAGTTTTTTTAAAGAAAGTAACTTTGTTTGAGCAGAAATAACCTTACATTACCAGTTAATATATAGTCTCAGTTTTTGTTGGCCTTGTTTGCAGCCCTGAAGTATAAAGTTTTTTCTTCTGTTAGAATTACTTCACAGCCTTCTGTGATCTGATATCTGGCCTCTATAGCAGAATCAAGAAATGAATGGTTTCCTAATTGTACATTGAAACCCAGAGCCATAATCTCAGATCCTGGTAACTCCAATATTTTTTTGGAAATGAAAGGCTGCCACCCAGATGATTTTCAAAATTAGGTATATTTCCTCTTACAAATCTTAGTAGGCAAAGAGGGTAGTAGTGGTGAAATCATCTGTTCCCTGACTTTCACAAAGGGGAAAATATTGATGACACACAAGTGTGGGGGATAAGTAAAGGTTATAAGACAAAAGTACTTATGAAATAATTATGAATTTTATTTCTGCTGAGACATCTGACAAATGTTAGTTTGTCATTTTTGTCACTTGTGAACCAGGTATTGTTGTTGTTGTTGTTAGTATTATTATTAGCAGGGTAAAAATGCCATGCAATGACTCTGCATGTGGGGGAAGAGCTTTTAGCATTTGAAATATGACTTACAGAACACTTGAACAAGAAACCATCTCGTTAAAACAAAAAACTTTCTCTTATGTTAGACTGGCAATTATGCTAATAAATCTATTCATTTTAGCAGTAACATGAGGTAAAATACTAAATTTGGAATTCAAAATGTCCAACTCAGAGGGAAGCATTCATGGAGGTATTATAAATAAACACAATATATGAATTTCGGAGACACAGCCTTCTATGAAAGCAAATTGTGACTATCTCTAAGTGAAAATGAGTATTTTTTGCTCATGCAATTGTCACAGATTTTCAAATTTCTAGTGCACTCATAAACTGACTTGGAGAATTCAGAGAACATGAGATCAAAGATTTTGACCTCTTAGGAACTGCAATCCAGAACAGATTATTAAAAGTGGATAGTAGAAGCAAGTGCCCTCGTAAATCACCCATCATGAAATGGGCAAATGAGCTGAAGGAATCTTCAAAAAAGAATTCACTGAAGCCCAATGCAGCCTCTCACAACAATGCCCACTGGTACATTGATACCGATGGGTTCTTAGAACATTCACCTAGTGGGGGAAGCCTGCTCTACAAGGGTCCTGCCCTCCAAAAGATAATTCTGGTTTTTGGGTCCCCTCTTGTAATTGTACCCATCCTTTCTTTACAAATGTTTTATTATTTTCCTAATATTTTTGAATTATTCTTATTGTTATAGAAGAAGCTGACATCAACTCACATTTTATGAAGTTTATATAACTTTTCCAGCTCTCTTATGGAAAAAGAACACAAAATTATGAAAAATAATTAGGCACATGGCTTTGAAAGGTAACTTTACCAGTGATACTTATGCTTGGAGTGATACTTACACTCCATTACTGTCAGGGTAAATCCATTTCTAAGTAGAATTATATAATAGGACAGTTATAATTGTTCCCTCTGGGTTGCAACTTAATAGATGTAGGGTTAAAAATTCCAACTGGGGAGAATAAAGTATTTGAAAACACAGGACCTGAAGTGGCCTTGGAGAAAATTAACCAAAGATATCATAAAGTTGTAGAAAAATTATGGTGATGCTGGAGTTCAAAAACGATTTAGAGTGTCTTGGTGCCAGGGTCAAAACTAAAGAAGGATGGAAACCAGTTGAAAATCAAATGGCCAGACTTGTAGGTAAGACTGGGCAGGCAATTAAAAGACGAAAAAATCTTAAGAAAGGTGAAGATAAGTTTATTTTGCAAGCACTGTGAGCTGCAGAGATTGAGAAAGGGTAATTAGAAATTCCTTCTAGGACAATCTCTTTGTGGTCTTTATACATCATTATGAAGATCTTGATCCTAACTTTAGGCCAACCACTAGTCTTGATACCCCCTTTATGCTTCATTACAAATAATGAACCAATTTTATATCCTTGGACTTTAATTGGTATTTCAAAGTTTCAGTCTTTTTCACAACACCTTTAGAATTTTAACCATGTTCAAGTGTTCCATGTCAGATTGTTTCGTTTTGACTAAATCAATCGACCTTTTAAAATATAAATATATTTTTAAAACTTTGTATTATTACTTTTAAAAACATCAACTTACAATACAAGATAACTAAGCAAAATAAATTGAAATTAAAGGTTTTCATAATAGCAAAGCTTGCTTTGTCTCCATAAAAGTATTAATGTAACTACCATTATATATAGCTACCATTAATATAACTACCATTATATATAGCTACCATTAATATAACTACCATAAAAGGCATAAGAGTATACTAACATTATCTGTGATTTAATCAGAAAATTGGTAGATGCTTGAATAACTTTTGTCTTTGTGTTTCATTGTTATTAAATGCATTTCAATATTATGTACATGTCCTTCCTTACAGAAAACACTTTTGTAATGGGTATCCCTCATTATCAAGCAATATTGACATGGTAAAATTTAAACCTATCCACAAAATGGTGTATTTCCTTTCATGTTTGTAGCCCACAGGGCTACAAGAGACATGATAATTATCCATAGGCTAACAAATTAAGTGGCATCAAATTACAGACATTACTTCTGATTTTAACTTTCATTAATGCATTTCTCTGAACATATCATTGTCAGGTAGAGGGTAACAAAAATGTGATAATATAGTCCTACTCTGGCTTTTACATAACATGATAGTCAAGAACTACTTACTGTTCATCTATTACATGGCAAGCATTGTTCTAGCATTAGGAATATAGCAAATAAAACTGAAAATTTTTTGCCATCTATATAACATTGGAAATATTACATTCACTACACAGTTGACCACAAGGTATATAAATTATATAATACATATACATAGATATATAATTAAATATATACATAAGTAAAAAATAAAAATAAAAATGATGGATGCCACCCGATACTATATAATATCGTCACCATGTACTGCTGTTGTTAAGATCAAGATCTACCTCAATTCTGTAGAATCAATGATATTCTGAACACTATCTCTTATTAGTCCCACATCTAACAATCTTATGTGCTGACATCATTTGCAAAATGTTTTTGCCTGTGTGGGACTAGGAATATTTGCCAATTTTTATTGTAATTGCTTCTCTGGAAAGACAGGAAAGTCTTAAGTTCATATTTTATTATTTTATTTTATATTTTATTTTATTTTTATATTTTTTAGTTAAAAGTTTTAATGTAGTTCCCAAATACCATATTTTTGGACCATAAGACACACCTAGGTTTTAGAGGAGGAAAATAGGAAAAAAAATTTTGAAGCAAAAAATGTGGTAAAATATTTAATAACATAAATAACCCCCCCCACCCTGTGAGCCAGGTAAGCTACATTCGGACTATAAGACACACCCACATTTTCCTCCCACATTTGGGGGGCGAAAGTGCGTCTTATAGTCCAAAAATATGGTACATAGGACAATCTTCTTATATAAATGTTCCAAAACATATGGAAATCATCTGGTTTTACTTATCACTAGTTGGCTAAGGCATAAAGCAGTGAAGTGTGACCAGATCTTCTGGGGGGCCTTTTGGTGTCTTCCCACGGCTCAGGCTTGAGCTGCGAACAGTCAACCTAAGATGTAGGTGCCACAGCTGCAGAGACCAGGTTTTCTCCCTCTGCTCCCCTCATGAGGGTGGGGCTGAGAAATTTCTTCTGAAATCCCTCAGAGCCCTGTACATAGGGACCTTCTCTGCAGGCAAGAGGTACCCAGCTGTGCTCTTGGCCCTGCTATAAAGTGGGAGGGGCATAGTATTCCTAGTCCCACACAGGCAAAAACATTTTGCAAATGATGTCAGTCAGCACATAAGATTGTTAGATGTGGTACTAATAAGAGATAGTGTTCAGAATATCCTGTGTGTGCTGTGAGTGTGAGGGCAGTGGCCTGTAGTCTGGAACAAGCCCCCTTCCCCTCCTCAGAGGCCCTGCTAGGGAACCCCTTTGTCTGTCATGGAGGCCTCTGGCCCTGGATGTTCTTGGGCATGGTAACATCCAGGGCTGCGCAAGAAATGTCCAACAGTAGGAAACAGGTGTGTGCCCAGGTGCCCAATGATGGGTGACCCACGTAATGGGGACAAACAGGAGGGGAGGGGATGGTGACCTTCCTTGATCCAATGACCTTTTTCTAGCTAAGATGTCTCCAGGTATAAGGCCTACCCTTCAATACCCCTTGATAACCTGGATGAACCTTGGGTAGGGAACAAGTAGGTGACTGCCCCCCACCCCAGTGGCCCTCAGAGCACCCTTAGCTTCCCAGTGAGGCCGCAGCACGCAAGCCGTGACCAGAGAGATCATGTGGATGTTGGAACTGTGCCTGCTCAACACACATGAATGAGCTTCTTAATTTAAGAAACCCAAATCAAAGCCTTAGGGGGTTAAAATCTGCAAATATACACCCCCAAGTTAGAAGGCAGGAAACAAATGGGAGATAAAGATAGCAGGGCCAGTGTTTACACTTGTGGGGACAGACCTGGTAGCCTCGGCAGGTGGCAGAAACCCACGGGCATGGCAGCAGCATGAAAGGAGTGAAGACACCAGGCATCCTAATCCTATTGAGAAGCCCTGACAATCCTGAATGTACCCTTTCACTTAAAAAGGAGGAGGGAAGAAATTTTTTTATTTTGCTCATTAGCATGATGAGCTCTCCCATCCCAAGCCACCTTCACACAGTTCTCAAGACTACTTCTGAACAGGCGTGCAGATCCGGACTGCAACCAACCGAGTGGGGAGTGTGGTTCCCTGAGCCCAAGCCTCCTGCTGACAGGGAGAGGCAGGAGGGTGGGTAGACAGACAGACGGAGCAGCAGGCTCACAAGAGGCCAGCTCCTAGCTCTGTGTGCTCCTGGCTGGCCGTCTACCTGTCTCCTTCGTCAATGAAGCCTCTTGTAGCCCCTGAGGTAGCCAAGACATCATCATTGTCACTGTCATCCTCATTGGATGGTGCTGCACAAGGCTTAGGGGCAGGTGTTCTGGCCTCTTGTTCCTCCTCCACACAGCTGTGTAGGGCCAGCATGCAGTGGTGCGGGACGCATATAGCTGGCCTGTGTACTTGGGGCTGGCCAAGATCAGGAAGACCTTCAGGCCCTGGTCCTCGGTATCCATGGCAGGGGTGCGGATGCTCTTCTCACTGGCATTGTCAATATGCATCTGGGCCCATAGCTTGGTGTTGAGGATCAGCCTCAGGCTACCCTGGGTTCACATCCACTAGTGGGGATTGCAATGTCCCTGTCAGCTGATGCAGTGTCAGTGTTGTTGAGTCTGTGCAGCCCCCAGCCTCTCTCTCCACCCACCCCTGCGAGGTTTTGTCAAAGACAAACAGCTTACACAGGATCTGTAACACGTTGCTCTCTGCCTCCTCTCTGGTGATGACTTCCACTTTTTCCAACAAACACTTCTGTGCTGTTGCCTTGGTGTAGGCAGTTGCCCATTCCGCCAGGGACTCTTTCTCAAGGGTGGCTTCCTAAGGCTGGGACTGAGACCCGGGCTCCACAGCTGAGCTTTCCCTGCTGGCACCTGAAGTGATGTCTTTTCATTTAAGTGGGCTCGATATGTGCTTGCTCATGTTCTGGCCAAATGCAAAGTTGTTGCTGGCAGCATCAGCATGGCACTACTGGTCGAGTTCCCTAAACTGGAGCTGTTATACTGAAGGAAAAAATAGTGGGTCGCTGTTGGCGTTAGTGAGCTAGTGTCCAGCATTCTCCATGTCAGCAGCTTCAGCGTCCTCATTTATGAACTCCGTCCCTCAAGTTCCGCCCAAACACAAACGCTTGCTGTGTAACTTGCTCCTTTTTTCTCACAGCTGCCCTCCTCAGAAATATTGCTAGACTCATTTTCCTGGCGCTCTTCCTCCTTAAGTGCTGGCGCTGAGTCAGGTGGACTTCTCCCTGCAGCACTGTTGGGTGATGTTGATGTCGCCGTCCCCACGCGTAGTCTGCGGGGACACTGCACCCCTTGCTGCTCAGCCCAGGCTGTGAGAGTGCCTGTGGCCGTGGGGCCGGAACACTGCCGGGCGAAGCACTCTCCGCTGCTACCCTGGGGGCTTCTGACTTGGCAGACCCGCTGGGTGCCTGGCATGGGTCAGCGTCCACGGCCTCAACCAGCACTCACTGCTCTTTTCCCGTGGTTCTGAGTCGGAATTGCCAGCAGATGGTTTGCAGAGGGTTGATGCCCTGAAAACATTATTTCTCGATACTTACTGTGAAGGTGGGAACTGGGTTGAAGAGGACGTTTCTCGCGTGGCAGGACAGCAGTAATTTCCATCTAATGGGTCAGAAGCTCCTCCGCCTTCCGGGCTGGAGCCACCAGCGGACCCCCGATGCACCAGGTCCACCATGTTAGTTCTTCGCGCCCTCCCACAAGGCCTCGCGCAGGTCCTGGCTGGCTTTCTGCCAGCAAGTCCTGCGCCTGCGCACTTCCCAAGCCAACTCAGCCTTTGAGTCTGTGTGTTAATATAGTCAAAGCTGATCTTGGAATTTCTTGTTTCCATCTCGCTTTATAGCTCAGGATTTCTTGGAATATAAGGTCTTAAGGCTAGGTATTCTCATATTTATAGTTTTACTCATAATAAAGCCCTTGCCACACTGTAGGTCGTTAATAGACGAGTGAAGGAAGGATAGAGGTCCTTATAATCTGAGTGAAATGAAAATTTCACTATGGCCAAATAAACTATTTCCTCCTTATTAAACTCCTAATACTTTGGAATGTTAGGAACCGGTGGTATTCAGATTCACTCCCCACCTCAGAGCCTCTGAATTCATGGAGGTATTGCCTTTGAAAACCAAATGCTGCACCGCTCAAGGTCAGAGTGTTTCCAAAGCACCTAGTAATCATAACATACTTTTATTTAGAAGTTAAATTTTATAACATGCTTTTAATTTGAGAGGACAGAAAGAAAAGTAAAGAGTATGAATCTTAGGGCCCTAGGATAGACCTGACATAGAAAAATATATGCAATGGGACTTCTAACACTAGCTCAGTCTTGTTACTTAATATTCAAGCTTTGGTCAAGAAGTGTTGCCTATTTATCCCATGATTATATGGCTCAACATATTAACTGAGAATTCTTCACTGCAGTTGAGTCACTTGGTTCCAAAATTTGCTTGTGCTCATCTGACTGTTACTGAGATAAAATTCCTCAGTGTAATCCTAGCTGGAAAGGGATGCACTTGCTGATTCTTGCCTCTTATGTTGTCCTAGTTGCTTCTTTCCCACTCTGTACTGTAATGCTTGTCTTGCTAATCTTCAACACTTTCATGTGGATACTCCTCACCCATACATAGAGAGGCAATGTCCCCTAGGGGCTTGTAGTTGAAGATTGTTGCACAGGAAAAGAAAGGATAAGGTCTTCTGGGTATTCATAGAGGTCTAATTACTTCTTGTTGCCTACCTGCGTGACTAAATATCAATTTGTGTGGTTTTTCTTAGATTCTAATCTTGATGTTTTGCTGGAGCATAGAATGATATTTAACATTAACAGTTGACTTCAGGATGTGTTTGCTGCTTAATCCCATCTTCAGAGACATCCTTTGTAGATATGATTGCTGACATTTACAGCAATTTTTGAACTCTCATAATGTCAGTTAAAAGAATTTAACATTATATCCTGACTACTGAGAATAAGTTCTTTTTTAGGGCTTTTTTTTTTCCCTGTAGATCATGCACACAAAGGTTTAATATCTGCCAATTTATTACTCTCCTTAAAAAAAAACAACAAAATTTTCTTGTGTCTACAGAAAAATAAAAAACATATGAAGACTCCATACTTTGGGTGAACGATGTCTTTTACCTCTCTTACTTAAAATTTATTTTTTGCTTAAATTTTCCTTCATCCTTTGTAAATTCTTCATAAATTCTCAGCTTACACACAATATTATATATGTCTATATATAAATATGTTTTATCTAATATATGTAGCATATCAGATATAGATATTTGCATATTTATGAATTAATAAATTAAATATAAATAAATTAATATATATCAATAAATATATGATAGATATAATTTTTAAGTTGTTTATTCTTTCCTCCATGGAAGGAAAATGGATAGAAGAAATGTACATAACTGTGGTTGTATATAAGGTAAACCTAATATTTACATACAATTTAAGGAACTTCTTAGTATTTAGAACAGAGAACCCATGTGGCAGAACATGAAGTGATTAGATAGGAAAGAAAGGATTTTGAGTTAAAGAAATAAGCATGAGCTCTAGGGACCAAAAGTGCTATATGGTATGAAGGGGATTAGATATTGTTCCAAGTTCAGTAATTATGAATAATGACAAAAATAATGGTATGAATTGACAGACTTATAGACAAATAGTTTTGTGGAGATAAGGCAGAAGCACTGTTTGGCTAATATATATTGGGAGACTGATAAGCTCAAAGTTTCAGTTGAATGCTTGTCTCTATAAGGTTATTTGTTTTGTACTGGGCCCTCTCACTGTGTGCAGCAGCCGATCAGGAAGCTAAGAAGTAGTGAGAAAAGAACTCCAGAATTTCTGTATAAGATAAGATTTTATGTGTTTATGTGTTTATGTGTTTATGGAAGCTAGGACACTGGTATTGAAGCTGTATTTACATGATAATCTTGCTATTTTTACTTGTATTCTACATTTGTTTGTGTTCTGGTATATGTTTGGAGGTTCTTTTGAGGCTTATGGCAAAAGCTAACTCCTCTGTAAGTTAGCCTTTTTTTAAAAGAACTTTACATTTTATTTTTCAATTACAGTTTACCTTCAATATTATTTTGCTTTAGGTTCAGGTGTACAGCATAGTGGTTCTATAATCATATTTTACAAACTGTTCCCTCTGATATTTCCAGTACCCACCTGGCACCATACACAGTTATTACAATATTATTGACTATATTACCTATGCTATACTTTACATCCCCATGACTGTTTTGTAACTACCAATTTGTACTTAATCCCTTTGCCTTTGTCACTCAGTTCCCTCACCTGCATCTCCTCTGGCAACCATCAGTCTGTTGTCTGTGTCTATGAGGCTGTTCCAATTTTATGTGTTCATTTATTAGTAAGTTAGCCTTTTGCTGTTAACTCTGCCGAGCCACTTGGTCAGTCAATGAGGGGAGCTTTCTGCCAACTAAATTTAATGTCTAGCCTAGTTCTGGTTGCAATAAATACAAACACTCCTACCTCTGCTGTTTAAGTATGAACAAATTTCATCTACCGTGGTTTAGTTAACTAACCCCAGCCCCTTAAAAACACGGTTCAAATTTCTGTTACTACAGTATATTGACTAAGTAATCACATAAAGTATAAACTTGGCTGCTACCTTTTATGTCCACAAATCTCTGTAAATAATAGATGCACATCATTATCAGTGACCTATCCTGTCACTTCTTTCAAGGTCTGTCAGTGATCGGTCACTGTGAGTTTGTTATTCAGTTCACATATATAAAGCAAAGCTATCGTAATGTTGCTTCTTTGTTTCCCCTGTTAAACTCATGTGACATTTTATAAAGATGGATAATCAAAACAGGGACTTGGCCAACAAAGATGAAAATGCAGCAAAGAAACAAAAAGTGATAATGCTGGGAAAAAAAATGAAATCTAGGGTAAATAGAATTCTAGAACAGCTTGAGAAACTCTAAAGGAACTTTGTAAAGGAAAATTTATGCATGTAAATGAGAAAAGTGGTTATGATAAAATGGATGAAGATATCTCAGAGGCAATGATGCTGGCAATAGCTCCACATTAAAGAAATGGAAAGGATAAAATATTGGAAGCAGATTAAAACTTGAAAGGGAGTATTGAGACAGGAAAGCTAGCATAGGGAACAGGGGTCTGGGACTCTACCCTCTCCCTCCCCTTCTAGGCTAGAACATTGCAGAGGGAACTGGCAGCTGGACACCTGTCTCCTATTGCCCTCTCCCAATTTCTTGGGGGTAAGAAACAGTTGAGATAAACAAAAACCGCTCTCAGCCAGAGGTGGCAGCAATGTTGACCTACATCATAGCTTTGAAGACATGTCCTGAGAAAACCAAAGAATGAGCCAGCATCCAGAGAAGAGGGACTGAGACGAACTGCAACAATCACCCACACCCAAGCATCGGAGACCAAAAACCACCCTCATTTCATCCCCTTGCCCATAGCTGATTAAGAACCTTCATCCAGACACCCCTCAAGATGACTTGCTCTGTGAGTTCACCCTCACTTCCTTCTTGAGTGTGTACTTTCACTTTAATAAATCAGCTCGCTTTGCTGAATCTCTGTCCTGATCTTGAATTGTTTCTTGTGCAATGACAATAACCTGGACACGGCCACTGGGTTGAAGCCTCCGGTGGCCTCCAGGTGAGCCCCGTGGAATCAGTATGACAAGGTGTAGGAAAGATACTTACTCCACATAGTACGTCAAGAAGTCAAGCACTATGAAAACTACTGACATTTATTTTACAAAGAAGTAAGTCACTTTAATTATTAATGTTTCTCATGTTTTAAATTATAGTGTACAAAAATAAATACTAGCTTTATAACTTTTTAATTTTTTATACATTTATACTTAAGAGAATTTTTAATGTTTTGACAAATATTTTTGAAGGTCATGGAATTTTGTGTTATAATTTTTTTCCTGTTTTACTGAGATTACTTGTGTGGTTCATCTAGTACAGTAATTTTTATGGCATTGCATAATTACATACAGTGAGGACTGCCTATTCTTTTAAAAATGTATACATATTGTCTAATATCAAGTTTACAGTATATTACAAGTTAAAGCTTTTGCTTCCAAATCAAACATTAATAGCTAGTTTTAATGAGTTGGAGATTGACAGATAAATATCTAGAAAAAAAGCTATTAGAAATAACCTTATGTATTACAAGTAGTGGAACAAATTACTGTGCTTTACCTTGGAGAACACATTAAACAAAACATAATTATGTTCTTTTTTTCTCCCTATTTCCCAACATAATTTGGTTAAATAATTTACTTTTATGAATAAATTGAAAACACTGACTATCTGTCATAAACTAGGGCAGCAAATGCATGTACCTGACAATATTTTTTCATTTGTATTGTAATACAAGCTCTAGTGTCAAAATATAATTGGAGGATGAATATAAAAGATAGCAACTTTTGTTGCCCTTTGAAAATTATCCTATTCTAATTTTACTGATACCACTATTATCTATGCCATTGGTGTAGCTATTCTCTCTTTTTGAAATGGTAGATAATTCTATTTTTGTCTCTCTCTGTATATGATTCTGGTAGGAAACAAAAACATTTCACCAAGAAGAAAAAATCCAAGCAGAGAACAATCAAAGAAATACTCTTTTGTGAACACAAGCCTGATTTTGTTCATTCTTCTCCTAAATTTCAGTTTGGATAGCCAGCGAAGGAAGGCTTTCTGATTCTGAAACTTTCCTTGCTATGAAACCTTGGGCCCCTTTCTATATGAAAGGAAATGACTTAGATTAGGACCTTGGAATCTTATTCCATGCTGTTAGGTGTGCATGCAATGTCACTGTATTTTCTTAATAACTTATTAAGTCTGATTGAGTCCTATCCTACTGGCCATGGGACACCTATCACATAAAGTACAGAACACCTCCTTAAATTATGAATTTCAAATAAACAACAAATTTCTAGTATATATATATATATGTCTTGTGAATTATTTGAACCATTCAGGTTTCTTTTCACCAAACACTTAGATTATTTGAGTAAAACAGATTCATGCATTTTGTCATCAACTTATTCTGGTCAGCTTGCTCATTTGAAAACACAAACATACAAACTATAGTGACTTGAGATGAATTAAACATATAGTATTTATCTCTCTCTCTCTGTATGTATATGTGTATATATACAACATATTCTACTATATAAATAAAAGATAAAAGTATAATTTTTAAAGCAAGAAACACTGTAGGATATTTTTAATCTTATTAACATTTTAAATACCATTCCATTTTATTTAATAATTATTTCTAAAACTATGATGTTACTTAAACAATTAATATTGTTGAAATATTTTTAAGTGCACTAAAATTTAAATTAAGTTTAAATGCATTATTTAACCATACCTAGTTTAAAAAAGATTTGAAATATATTTTTATCATACCATGTCCATAGAATGGGAGTTACTACAGACCGCCAAAACCATAATAAAATAACATCAAGCAAAACTGTGTATTTGTCCTTTCTTTTTATCTCTGCCTTTACATTTCCTCAAATTTTGTTCCACCTAAAGTAAAGGTTCCACCTTTCAAAATAGTCTAAGTGAGAAGGAGGCAAACTCAAGATTCACTTATTTATGTCCCACCATCTTGAAGAACATTGGGGTATTTAAAAAGAAGATAGATATATTCAATAAAAGCACCCAGATCTTGATTTTAAACAACATTCATTAATAAGAGGAGCTACAGATTCTTTCAGGGCTGATACGAGGGCTACAGCAAGAAGAATATAAGAAGAACTTGGAGTACGTTGGCCAGTAAATATAGAAGTGCTTAACTGAAGATGGGTATCTTTTATTAGAACACTGTAGCTAACCACAGGCATCTCCTCCTAGTAATCAAAGGTAGAACAATTTGAGCAAAAAATTCCTGCTATATACAGAGTAATTGGAAAGGTATGGTAGGTATACAGATAAAATATACATGTATCAAAAAACTGACCATAATATGATATAAGCAGGAAAATAAGTTGCCTTTTACTCTTGAAATATGTTATCTAAAATTTAAGCATATCACATGTATCTGTAATCTTTTAGCAATCCAGGTAGTAGGCTAAAGGATACAGTCATAATTTCTGTACATATTAGAATCTGTAAGATAAAGGGGTAAAAGGTTGGGGGAATAGGATCAAGGTAGAAGTGATAAGGAGGAAATGGCATTTATCTGTATCATTTTGTGTAGCTTTGATTCTTAAAACTGCAGTAATGTGTCTCATAACTCTCTTCCCTTCCCCAAGTAAACAAGCAATTACAACCAACCAGAATGTTGGGGGAAAAAAAGCAGTATAGGCACACTAAAACCAAACCTAACTAAATTAAAAATTAAAAACAATATTGAAGTTGGTGTGGAAGAAAATAAATTATTAACTTTAAAAACAGTATCCTGACTGGAACCTTCAGTATAAAAAGGACTATTAATGCTATAATGTAGTTACTAAATATATTTCTCACAAAGAGATATATACATAGGTAGGTAGATGGAAAAAGAGATATAGATGTGCACTTATGCATAGATTAGTATACATGCATACATTTCCTGGCTGAGTTCATCGAGAAGGCATAGAAGCAATGGCATCCTAGTAACAATAATTTCATCTAGCACCCAGATCTTGGTTTTAAGCACCACTCTTTAATAAAAGGAGCTTTAAGTATATTTTATTGATTATGCTATTACAGTTGTTCCATTTTTTCCCCTTTATACCCCTCCACCCTGTACCTCCCCTCCCTCCAGCATCTCCACCTCTTAGTTCATGTCCATGGGTTGTACATATAAGTTCTTTGGCCTCTCCATTTCCTATACTATTCTTAACCTCCCCCTGTCTATTTTGTGCTTACCAGTTATGCTTCTTATTCCCTGTACCATTTCCCCCATTCTGCCTGCTCCCCTTCCCCACTGATAACCCTCCATGTGATCTACATTTCTTTGATTCTGTTCCTGTTCTAGTTGTTTGATTAGTTTTTGTTTTTGTTTTTTAGGTTCAGTTGTTGACAGATGTGAGTTTGTTGTCATTTCACTGTTCATAGTTTTTGAACATCTTGTTTTTCTTAGATTAGTCCCCTTAACATTTCATATAATAAGGGCTTGGTGATGATGAACTTCTTTAACATGACTTTATCTGGGAAGCACTTTATCCTCCCTACCATTCTAAATGATAGCTTTGCTGGATGGAGTAATCTTGGATGTAGGTCCTTGCCTTTCATGACTTTGAATACTTTTTTCCAGATCCTTCTTGCCTGTAGGGTTTCTTTTGAGAAATCAGCTGATAGTCTTACGGGAACTCTTTTTTAGGTAAATATCTCCTTTTCTCTTGTTGCTCTTAAGATCCTCTCCTTATCTTAAATCTTGGGTAATTTAATTATGATGTGTCTTGTTGTTTCTTCTTGGATCCAACTTCTTTGGGATTCTCTGAGTGTCCTGGACTTGCATGTCTACTTCCTTTCCCAGATTGGGGAAGTTTTCCTTCATTATTTGTAGTTTTAAATTTCTTCCTCTTCTCCTTCTGGAACACCTATGATTTGTATGTTGGAACAATTAAAGTTCCAACCAGAGGTTCCTTAGCCTCTCCTCATTTTTTTGAATTCTTGTTTCTTCTTCTGTTCTGATTGGATGTTTATTTCTTTCTTTTGTTCCAAATCATTGATCTGAGCTCCGGTTCTTTCCCTGCACTGTTGGTTCCTGTATATTTTCCTTTGTTTCACTTTGGATAGCCTTCGTTTTTTCCTTTATTTTGTGACTGTACTCAATCATTTCTGTGAGCATCCTGATTACCAGTGTTTTGAACTCTGCATCTGATTTTTGGCTATCTCCTCGTCACTTAGTTTTGATCTGTTCTTTCATTTGGGCCATACTTTTTTTTTGTCTTGGCACATCTGTTATGTTATAAGGGGTGGAGCCTTAGGTATTTGCCAGGGCTGGGGGATGCACTTCACAGTATTGTGGTGCTGTCTGTTGGGGAGGGGTCAGAGAGGGAACAATGCCTCTTGTTAGCTTCCTCAGCTCTCACCCCACTTTCTGTCACTTACCTTGCTTCTCACAAGCAGATTGTGCTCTTCCAGGTGCTGATTCCTGGGTGGTTGGGTTTGTGTATGTTCTAGGATCCCTTGGGCCTCTCCAAACTGACTCTCCTTTGAGACTGGGAATTTCCCCCCTCCCACCACACCCTGCACAGGTTTTACAGTCAGAGGTTTCTGTCGGGGGGCTTTAACGCAGCCCCCCAGGTTCCGCCACGGCCGAAGAAAAAGACTACCAAGACATGATCTGCTTGGGGAGGAAAGGTGGCCGTTTCTCAGGGGGAGAAGGGCCCCAAGCCTCTCTCTCTAGGGGCTTTTATTAGGTTCATTCACATAGGAATACAGATAAAGCTCATCAATCATTGTCAGCCAGTAAGGGTTAAACAATACAAGATTTACAGAGAACTCTGAGGGCTTATTCTGAGTTACAGCCAATTAGTTAGAGGGCCATAAAACTTTAGGCGCCAGACTCATCTCAGGTCTGGACCCTTATCTCTTAAACTGAGGGTACAAATTAAGTAGGTTTCACAGGAATGTGTGTATTTTTCTTAGGCCTGATTCCCCAGGGAATCCGCCCCTCCCAGCACAGGACTGCACTGCCCTCTGTTATTGCTTCAAGCTTAAGTCAGGCAAGGGAAGTAAGGCAGCCAAGGGATTAGGAGACTTCTTGCAGACAGAATGAGGACTCAGGCTATTTCAAAGCCGAGGGGCGAGGGTCCATCACCCCCTTTTGCCACAGCCCCCCGAGTCCTTCCCTGTAGGCCTCTTCTGTGACCAGAACCTGTCTTAGGTTGATCCTCCCTTGAGGATTCTTACCCATCATTGGCTAACTGGCCAAGCTCAGGGCCAAGCAGGGTGAAGTGGGCAGAGGTGGTACACCTGCCAGGGAGACAAGCTTTGTCTCCTTAGTGGCTTATGGTCCCAACTCTGATTCAGCCTTAACCATGAGGGGTTACAGCCTCTGAAACCAGGCAGGGCGGTACCCAACAGGTTTTGAAGCTTTACTTTCCTATGAAGGAACCCTGGGTTCTGTAGTTTGTCTCTCACCTCAGTTGTTCCTCCTGGTTTATCTGCACTCAAATGTGGGACTGCCAAGTCCACCCCCTGCCACCTGACCTGCCCTGGTCCATCAGCCAATGACTTGGTGCACGTTCTCTCCCCCCAGTTTCCCCTCTCCATCCCTCCTACCAGTCTGGATGAATGGATCTTCTTTAACTCCTTGGTTGTTGGACTTCCATACAGTTTGATGTTTGGGCAGTTCTGGTTGTTTTTTCTTTTTTTAATTGGTTGCTATCATTCTTCTGGTTTTTTCAAGGAAGTGAAGCATATCTACCTGAGCTTCCACCTTGGCCAGAACTCAGATTCATTAAGACTAATTGATTCCAGGGCTGGGGCAACAAAAATATAATAGAAATGTAATAGTATCTTGGCCAGAAACTATGGAAGTGCTCAATAAAAGATGGGCATCTGTTAATAGAACACAATTGCCAACCACTAAGAACTCCTAATAATGAAAGGTGGAACAGTGAGCAATAAAATTAATAATGATGACATTTTATTTTAACCCATAAAATAAAATGAGTATGTGAGTATGCTTATAATATAATGACTATACATTACTTATAATATTACCAATAAATAATCAAATAAATAAGTGGATTGGATGTCTTGGCCACACAATTGTGTTTTTTTCTTCTCCTTTGAGAGAGACACTTTGGTGATTATTGTATCCAATGGTCACATTTCAGTGGAACAGTAAATATGCCTCAGGATAACATGGTATAGAGTGTGGAATTTTTAGTGTCTAATATATGACTAAAATGTCTAGTTATATATTCTTTACCATGGACTACTTTACTTGAAGCATAAAAGCACATATACTATATAAGTAACTCCAGAACAAAATTATATATTGCCATTTAAGCAAAGAGACATATGACACCTGTATTTCCAGAAGTATCCAATATAATTCTGTAAATCATGCATTTGGAATGATATGAATATTGTCTTGCTAAGGGACACTGTAATTCAGGCAGCTGCCACTAGATTGGAGGACATAAATGGGCATATAGATCAAATATCAAGCATTATTTAAAGTTTGTCTTAATGAAACCTAAGCTACTACAAATTTTTTAACAAAAATGAATTCCATTTCATAATAATAAGCTTTAGGAAATATTACCATTTGAACCCAGGATTTGAGACAAATAAATACTTTTTTAAAATCAATGTAACTTTTATATTCACCTGCTTCTGCCAGAAACATCAGAGCCAGGTCAAAAGCATATATATTTTCAACTATTATACAGAGAAGAAACTTGAGACATTTTTAGGTTCACTCTAGGAACTTAGATCTCAGTAAACACTTGAGATCGCTGCTACATTTTGGAGGTTCTGTTTTTGGAAAATCTCAGGGCACTTTGGTTATTTGAGAATTAGAAATTTTCATTCTTTAGTTCTTGTTATGTCCCTTACAGTACATTACATTAGCCATTAGCCATTCTGAATTTATTTTTCTGGCCTTATTTATCAGTTTCTTAAAAGCTTTGTGACAGATCGCTTGTTATACACTGATAGTCAGTCTTCCATTTTTCCATAGTAACAGTTACAACTGGCCTCATGGCTGGCCAAATTAAACACTACATTTTTCACCTCCCATGCATTTGGATGAGGATATTTTACTACGTTCTGATCAGCAGAAATGAACAAAAGTGCTTTGAACCATTATCTGGTATTTTTCTTAAAAGGAATTAGCATATTCTTCTTAATTCTATTCTGCCTTCTCCATGGTTTGTAAATAGTTTTAAAGAAAAAAAAGGAGTTGCTTATTTGGGCCCAGACATGGAAATCACATATTGAGAATTATAGTTCCACTCTACCATGACTCAGCCACTTATTGCTATATTGTATGTAACAAGGCAGAAATAAACTACTTAATTGAATTGACTAGTATGTCACCTCTGTTTAAAGCAGTATAACCAATATCCTAATATATGTACCAAATATTTAACTATGATTTTATTTCAGTACTTGTGTAGAACCTCCTGTGCATACTTTCTAGGAATACATGGGACACGAGATACATAGAAGAAATTTTTTTTTGTATATGCCATATTTTCTTATCTTGCTATTGGTCTGAAGATTGTTAAATTGATCAGTTGATTAAATATTGCCAACTCTATAGCAATTGCCATTTTGAATAGTTTCTTAGGGCTTTGCAATTCCCCCTTTTTTCCTTGATAAGCACTCAAGATGCTTCTGTCAGCCACATCTGTGTTAATGTGACCCAGCCCCCACAAGTTACAACATAATGACAGCAGAGAATTTCTGTCACAATGTCCTTCAGTCTTTTTCCTGTTCATTTGGAATTTTGAATAGAGTATCTGAAACAAGGAGGTGTTGAAACTTGGTTTGTGCATTATTTGCTTGAATTGGCAAGGTAATACTGTCACATCTTGGTAAACTTCTTAGTTTCAATAACTTACAACCAAATTAAAATGAAGATTTTCAAGATCTAATTCTATGGCTTCTGCTGCTTAGGAAATCCTAGCTCTCTGCATGATGCATGTTTTCTCTAATAATGGTGATTACTTTTAATATACCCTCAGATTCCATCCCTAAGAGGGAAAAGCCATCCAAATAAGGACCCAACTATGTTTACATTTGCTGCATTCCTTCATCATAAAGGAGATTGTTACTGTTGTTCTTTGTCCCTTGCTCCACTTTTAGGTGTCTTTATTTTATCTACCTTACATGATTTAAAAAATATAGAAATTAAAATTTTATTGAAAATAGTATGAAAAAATAGTTATTTTCAATTTCTGAAATAATAGTTTCATGCCATCAAATGTAACATGTTTTTAATCTTAAGCTATATACCACTTATATGTAAGAGGACACATGTGAAGAAACAGAAATAAACCCAAATGTATTCACCTTATGTGAGTAAAATTTTTTTTTAATGGAAATCAAATGCCTGGCAAATAAATGGGGTTAGTTTAAATGTTGTTCATGTAACACAACAATAGGGAAAACATTTTGTGATTTTTTTGTAAAAATATCTTTTGTAATTTGTATATAATTTGTATTCCAATTACAGGAACACTTAAGCTTTTAGAATCATTATAAGGTAAGTGTATATGAAAACGAGTGTGGTGTGAAAAGATTCCAAAGCCATAACCACTAATGAACATTAGCCAGAGTTACCTCATGCTATCTTAGATAAGAACAGTGCTTTCTTTTCCACAATGCCTAATGTTTCGCATATAAAATATATTAATATTTTAATTAGCTGCTCTTTAACTTTAGTTTTGAAAATGTGTACACTTTATTCCATGGTAATAATGGTATAAATGATCAGAATAATCACTGTATTTGAATTGGTCACTATAGTTCTGGATTATTTTGTATAAATTATTAAAAACATAAATATTAGATGAGTAGTGTTGGAGTTTACATATATTATTTCATATAATTCTCATAATCCTTAAGTGATATTTTTTAAAAGCAAAGGAAACTATAGGGAACCGGCCTGCATGGCAGTGGTGAATGTAGCTCAGCCCTGGTTCAGAAAACTGACAGGCGAGAGGCAGCACACAGGAGCCAGGCCCACAGATCAGCTTTCCCATGGGGAGCCAGGCCTGCATTATATCTAGGCTGCTTTGAGGCTTGCTTTTGCTAAAACTCCCTGACCCTGAGTTAGGCAGAGAATGTTTAATGCATATCCTTGAAGTAACTTCCTAAAGTCTGTTCTAAACCTCCCAAGGACAACAAAGTGTAAACAGTTCAACCACTTTTTCCCTTGAATTTGCAACACCCTTTTCTTTGTTATCTGTAAAAGGTAATCACCTAAAGCAAACCTGTGCATAATGAATGAGAACTTTCCTTGATGTAATGCTCCCAGAAAATCAATAAAAGCCTGTCTAGGCAAGGGTCTGGGCACTCTCTCACTCAGGGAGTGGCCATGCTGTCCCTTTCCTCCACAGGACTTCTGCAGTCTGTGTGAATTTGTTTGTCACATCCACAGCACCACAGACACCACTGGTCGGAGTTTGCATCAGGAAACTTTTTAAAAGAAGGGGGAACTAGAGTTTAGAAAGTTTAAGTAACTTAACCAGAGCCACACAATTAGGAAATGACTGAGTCAGGATTGGAATACAAGTTTTTCCTGCTCCAGTGAGTGCAGGCTAGATGAAGTGACAGTCCAGAGAATTTTAACCAGAGTGCTATGTTTCTCTGGCTTCCATATTGAGTTTAGAAGGACAATTACTGTCTATTATTTACCTTTTTTACTCAGTGCACAGTAAAATACCCAGTACTTTATCTGCTCAGTAAATATGTGTTAAAAGAATGTTATGCAAGTAAACTTGAATGCATATTGAATGAATGATTATATTTGTGCTTAAATCAGAATGGGTTATTCTTTTCAGATTACAAAGTATTTCTTATATTGTTAAATATTTTGTAATATTTTGAGTAGAGTCTGGTAAATGCACTTATCTTATAGTTAAAGCATTTATACTGCAGGAACTGTAATAAGATTTGCCAAAGTCACTATAAAACTAACGTTTTGTGATCTAGATTCTGAGAGCTAATAAAACTGCAAAATAGTCAACAATTTTATGTGTGAATTCTATTGAGTGTGATATGTAAACATGGGTTATGATTGTTAAATTTCTATCAATTACACTGAATGAAAAAAAACTAAAAACAAGGATCAATTCAAGATTATTTCATAATGTTGGTACAGATACAATGCTTGTTCTCATAAAATAAAATCAGATACATTCCCAGTTACTATAACAAGAGAAGGTAACAAAGTAGTGTGAATATTTTATATTTAGATAAGCAGTCTAAATTTATGAAGTTGTACCTGCTTTTAATGGTTAAAAACATTTCTTAGAAAAATTATCTTTCTCAGATGTATCTTACTGGCTGCCAAGCTTCTCAATTGCCTAAGACTATAAAAATTGTACTTATAAATTGCACTAGGTAAGTATAGTAGGCTTTGTATTTTAGCTGTATGAATGCCATAAAAAATGTCACTAACATGCCCCTTACTGGAACGCTTTAATAAATACTTAGCAGATGCTTCCGAAGCCACCAGCCCAAGAGAGTTACAGGTATGTTCTGCCCTCTGCCTTTCACGTTGCTGCTGTCAATATCAGTGCTTTGATTTTGACTGAACTCATACCACTGCACTCCAGTGGTCTCCGTCCTGCTCAGTGTCAATATTTCTGTAGATAACTTGTTTCCCCTTTGTGTTAAGCATAAAATGGGCATCATAACTATTCATCTTCTTTTCTCTGGTTACCAGCTCTCTTAGATGAGTCCAGCATTTTGACCGCACCTATTTTTTCTATGAATAAAATCATTGTCATAATTCAATGTTTATAGAAGTTTGTGTATACTATAGAGCAACATATGTTTAAAAAACATAAGCATGGAATAAATTGTATATAATAAATTGGATTCAGATATGGTTCTTCTTTATCATTTGATACTATACTTGTGACCAAACTCTGATTAATATTAATGTTAATATTGACTATTAGTATTAATAGCCAATATTTCTATATCAATATCTATATGTCTATCATCTATCTATATCTTGAGTCTGTACTTATTATAGTTGAGTATTATTATAATCTATAGGTAAATATATTGAAAATAACTTCCTCTTATTTAT
The DNA here is from genome assembly GCF_022682495.2 of Desmodus rotundus. Classification (NCBI taxonomy): domain Eukaryota; kingdom Metazoa; phylum Chordata; class Mammalia; order Chiroptera; family Phyllostomidae; genus Desmodus; species Desmodus rotundus. The sequence continues at coordinate 76,203,159 of NC_071388.1, read as the reverse complement.
TTTTTCTGTTTTGCTTTAGTAATCCACTTGCAAAATGCATATGATCAACAGTATGCATCTAGAGAAGTTTTCACCCCTAAAACGTGGGCTATCAATGACATCCACATAAATCTCAAAAGCTTTTTGGATTCACAAAGAACATTACTATGCTGAAGACTCTGAGAAGCACTGCAGAATGTTTCACAATCAGTAACCCATGGGGCCATTAGAGAATTTTCACTCAGATATTTGTTACCAGGTATATATTTTCATCATGAATTAACTTGAATATTAGTGAGTTTTTAAGTACCTGAAATCCATTGAAATCATAATTTTGAGCTTTGATAATGAAATTAAAATTATACTTTTATTTTTGTCCTTTTACATGTGACATTATATTAGAGTGATAACTGTTTACCCAAGTAAAAAATATTACACAAGGATCGTAGTTCTTGGGATATAATACTACAAATTATTGAAGTACAGCTGGAAGGTATATTAATGTAACAGAATAAATTATTGTTATTTTGTCTATGCCAAAAGCAGTAACTGTGTTTCAAATTTATAAAGAGCATAGAAGCATTTTAAGGTAAAATCAATATTCTCTTAAAACTAAGTTTATGAAATATATTGCATATTTTAAGATTTTAGAACTCTCAGTTTTGGTAGATCTGTCACTTCCCAGGTACTGATTTTCTTTTATTTCAGAGATAATTTATAAATTCACCAGAAATTTTTTATCACAATATTCTGAGGATACTAAGCCTCCCTTGTTGAAGCCCTTATAGTAACCTCAGCTAGAGCAGTATCTTGGAAGGGAAAACACACATTTTTCTTAAAATAAACCACCTATTGTGGTCATTTGACCAATAATTTGGGTCAGATTTTAGTATGCTTCAGCATAACAAGTATAAATTTTGACCCAGGAAATCAAAGCTTAACCTCCAAAATACTTGCAAATATGTTCATACTATGTTCTGTGACTTTAATAACATCTATAAGCATCATATTTTCAAATTTTTATTTTTGTCCTGGTCATTTTCCTCAATTCCAACTAACTGTTCACTCATTCATCTACTTGAATGGTCATCAAATTTCTCAAATTTAACTTATTTAGAATAAAATACTCACTTCATGAATGAAAACTGCTCTTCCTCATTCCATTATATGGGAACTCTTTCCTTCCAGTTGGCAAAGGGGAAAAAACCCACTGCCATCCTTGTCTCCTTTCTTTCATATTCACCATTAATCCATTAGCATACCCTTTATGCTAAAGGTGACTCTTATATCACCTTTAGAGTAAATCCAGAATCATATATCAACACTGTTAGCACTCCTACAATCTTACTATATGTAGCCAGTCCTTGTTTAAATATTTGGAAATTTCCAACTTCTCTTCCTGTTTCCATCATTTCTCTTTTGCCTATTCCCAACTTTTATTTAGTTAAAAAAAACTTTTATTTATAAAGGCTGAAATGATTATATGCAAATTTGAAGAGCTAGATTATATAAGAAATTGCCTGAAAATTCCTCTTTTATATATTTCAAGAGTTGGATTCCTATAACTATAAGCAGAAAAATGCAGGGAGAGAATTGCTGAAAGGCATGTTCCCCATGTTTAAAGGGTCCAGCTGTCCCTTCCAAACTCTAGAGTTTTGACTCACTAGAGAAAAAATTTAAGAAATATATCTTTCCTTAGACTCCTTAGATTAAAACCATTTTTTATAGTTTCATTTTTACATTTATTTTTTAATTTAATCTTTATTATATTCTTCCATCACCATTTAGTCCCCTTATACTCTCTCCCCCAAGCAATCACCACACTGTTGTCCATGTCCATGAGTCCTTTCTTCTTTTTTGCTTAATCCCTCTACCCACTAACTCCATTTTTTTTAAGTCACTTAAAATAAAAGACTAAGACTTGGAAATGGCTATAACACTCTACACAATATGCCCTTCCACATGATGCCCCACTGTTGCAAAATTATCAAAAACTGTCGGGGGGGCTTTAACGCAGCCCCCCGGCCCGCCACGGCCGAAGAAAAAGACTACCAAGACATGATCTGCTTGGGGAGGAAAGGTGGCCATTTCTCTCAAGGGGAGAAGGGCCCAGAGCCTCTCTCTCCAGGGGCTTTTATTAGGTTCATTCGAATAGGAATACAGATAAAGCTCATCAATCATCGTCAGCCAGTAAGGGTTAAACAATACAAGATTTACAGAGAACTTTGAGGGCTTATTGTGAGTTACAGCCAATTAGTTAGAGGGCCATAAAACTTTAGGCGCCAGACTCATCTCAGGTCTGGACCCTTATCTCTTAAACTGAGGGTACAAATTAAGTAGGTTTCACAGGAATGTGTGTATTTTTCTTAGGCCTGATTCCCCAGGGAATCTGCCCCTCCCAGCACAGGACTGCACTGCCCTCTGTTATTGCTTCAGGCTTAAGTCAGGCAAGGGAAGAAAGGCAGCCAAGGGATTAGGAGACTTCTTGCAGACAGAATGAGGACTCAGGCTATTTCAAAGCTGAGGGGCAAGGGTCCATCACCCCCTTTTTCCACAGCCCCCTGAGTCCTTCCCTGTGAGCTTATTCCTGGTGACCAGAGCCTGTCTTAGGTTGATCCTCCCTTAAGGATTCTTACCCATCATTGGCTAACTGGCCAAGCTCAGGGCCAAGCAAGGTGAAGTGGGCAGAGGTGGCACTTCTGCCAGGGAGACAAGCTTTGTCTCCTTAGTGGCTTATGGTCCCACCTCTGACTCAGCCTTAATCATGAGGGGTTACAGCCTCTGCAACCAGGCAGGGCAGTTCCCACCAAAAAACAAAATGAAACAAAAGAACAGTAGAAACAAATTCTCAGTTAAATTTGGGTTTCAGATAAAGAAGAAAAAATTTTAAATATAAGTATTTCCTATGTAATATTTGGGATATACTGATACTAAAGATTTTTCATTTATCTGAAATTCAGATTTATCTGGATGCTTTTTACTTATTTGCTGACACTGTGCCACACCACTCTCCCCCCAAAACACATTTATCTGAATTTATCTCTTCAGGCTTTCTCCTTGGATCACTTTACTACTTTACTACTTTACTATTACCACAGTGGTTATGATGAAATTATTTTCCTCCATAATCTGTGGATTTTATTGGATCATATAATCCTATACCGAGAAGGATTTACAGAAAAATTCAGAATACTCAGGTTTGGAACAACTTTATTTAGACTTCATTGAAGTCTCAATAATGAACAAACTGAACTAACAAGCAAAACAGAGACAGACTCATAGATCTAGAGCAGGATGACAGCTATGGGGGTAGGTGTGGGGGTGGAGGGATTGAGCAAAAAGGAAAAAGAACTCATGGACATGGGCAACAGTGTGGAGATTGTGGGTAGGGGGAGTGAGTATAAAGGGAATTAAATGGTAAAAATAAATACAATAAAATTTAAATAAAGAAAAACAAATTAGCCTCACACAAAGCAGTATTTTCTGACATCACTAAGAGGGTACTTTCTGCCTGAGGACTGTAATCACCAAATGCCTGCAAACCCAGAACTCTGGAGTTGACTGCATTGGGACCAGCCTATTTCTCTCCAAACAACATAAATGAAAGCAACAAACATGGGGACAATAGAAATAGCATAATTCATTTTTGGGGCAGGTGAAATATAATCATTTGCACCTATACCAAATATTGTCAGAACAATGAAATTTGTTTACTAATAAATTCAGAGACATTAAATCAACATGAGATTTAGCTTTGGTTGGTGTATCACAAGATGGAATTAATACATAATTGACATGAAATTTTGAAATAAATATGTTAGTCACTGTATCTGAAATTATGGGATGTAACAGCCACAAATTTCAGTGGCATACAAAAAAAAAAAAGTCCAATTCTTTACCTTGAGGAGACACAAACATCAGTGTTGATTTATCCACAGAGTTTCCCATGGAACTCTGAGGCTGACTCTGAGACTTGAAAATCACCCTTCTCGGTTTCTTCCACTTCCTTATCTTACTTTCTACACTCCCTTGCCAGTTTCTCCATGATAAATCACTTGCATCTGAAATCTTGGCTCATTTTGCTCTGGGGAACCAGATCCAAGAAGGATCACTTTCATTCTTTTAGAAATGTTGGCATGCCATCTTTTATTTAAGCTATAACTCCAGTTGCATTTACTGGGATAACTTAACCCCCCATTATTTATATTAAATTGACTCTTTTATGGGACTTGGAAAACAGTCTTATTTTCCAATCTAAGTTCCAGATTTTGGGGGTTTCTATATTCTCTCTTAATTTTGTTTACAAACTGGCCATTTTTTCCTTCAGCTTATTCCTTTTTTAAAAATTGTATGAAAGGCATTTAATGGGAGCAAGCTCATGATTTCAACATTCTTCCTGGTAACCCTCTTTCCCAAGGCCATAGATAATTATATATATTTACACATGTATATTTACATACAAATAATTTTAATATATATGTAAATACATGTATTCACATACATATGCATATAGTTACATATATATATAATTTTTTGCAGGTGATAGTTGTTACAAGTGGCTTTTCCTCCTACTGGTCCTAACTACAATGCTACGTATTTTTAAATTTTGGTGTGACACCACTGTACCAGTTTTGTCACCATTATCTATATTATTAATAACATTTTAGGAAAAAAAACACTTTTTAATTCAGTAGCATACAATAAAAAAACCTTTATTTCTCACTCAATTCCCTGTGGTTTGGCTAAAAAAAGGCAGACAGATATAAGCTAGGTTCAGCTAGGTTATCTCCAAACCATGGGTTTCTCTCTGGGTTATTCTCTGTGACCTGTGGCCCTCTTGGGCATGGTGTCGTGATGGTAGAAGAAGCACCAGAAAGCAAGCTCAAGTAGACACTCACATTTCAATCTTCTACTTGCATCATGTCCACTAACACACCATCGACCAATTAAGTCCTAAGACTATCCAAAATCGGTAAGGTGTGGAATATATGCTGCTTCACATAGGAGGGTCAAAGTCATATGATGAAGGCATGGAAAAAGGAAGGAGTGAAGAAAGGGGAAATGATTTAGTCTACCATAGCAGACTACATTGTTCAAGTATCTTTAAGCTGAATGTTTATTTAATCTCTTGGGCTACAGAAATATTTTAATAAAAGTCCTGTTAAATTGATCCAGTTCCCAGAAAGGCATCATGCCTATGTCTGTCCCAGGTATAGACATGTAGGACAGTGAACAAGAGCTATTGTCCCAGAAAGCAAAGCTGGAAGCTGCCAGATATACTGACTCAAGAGTTTATTACACTACCAGGACAGTGTCTAGGGATAATACGTGCTATGGCCAATGGACCCTGTATGTTCTACTCAACCCTCCTCATTTCCAAAGATGAGCCATTAGTCATGTAATTATTACCATGGGGTGGTGAAAATGTTGTTGGAAGATAAATCTTCATTTAACCATATATCACTAGATCATAAAGAGACTCATGAAGAGGGCTGAACAAAGAAAATAGAATATTCCTGGGGAATTTGGACTTGAGCATATAGACATACATATTTGAAACTTTGTGTTGTGTCATTTTTGGGTAGAGAAGAGACTGGTTTTATAATATCTTAGGTGTTATGAAAGGCTAATATATCTTCCTATGAATTCTGTATACCTTAACATCTTCATAGGTTTCTGGGTCATGTATAGATGCTGAGTAATCCCCAACATGCTACCTTACTCTAATAAACTAGCTAAATGAATGGGCAGAGTTAACCTCATCTTCAGCTTCAGAGTTGGGTCCTTATTGGTCTAAGTCAATTAAATGAATACCATTCACCTTGCCATAATGCTAAATTCAGAGGCAATAGCACAGAGACTGTAAGGTGGATCTCAAGTCAAACCATGCCTAAACCATGACCTGTAACTGTTCTGTTGTTTTTGTTGTTGTTAGAAAAACCAGTAAACATCCTTTATTGTTTAAAGCATTTGATTTTTTATTAACAACTAAAAGCATCTAAAATTAATAAAATTAACTAAGTACTTATATTTTTATGAATTATAGAATGAAATTATATCTATTTGTGAACTGAATAGTGTTTTGAGCAGCACACAAAATACAGAAAGTCCAACTCTGTTTTGAAATCATGGATTGGCTAAACCCTCAAGTGGAAAGTGAATTTATAGATCTGATCCTTTGTGTTCTGAGGAATGTAGGCGGTGAGCAATGTTAGTAATTATGATGAAATATTGATATGAAATGAGGAAGGGAGTAGCAAATTCAGTCAGTACAGAAGGGAACCAGGAACTGAGAGACATAAGGAAAGTCAGGGAAGGTATGGAGAAACCTCGTATTTCCATTACACATAGGCCAGACTCCCTACTGCGTCACGAATCAAGGCCAAATGGAAGCTGGCTGTAGACATACATTGTTGAGTGTAATCTGTCATTAGAAAAGATTGTCTAGACTGTATGGGATAACTAGGAAATAGTCTTTGTTATATTGTTTGATATGATACTAGTTATTCTGTCCTTGAAGCCGCATATTATTTACCTCACTCTTAGTTGGTAGGGTTGAAGTCTGAACAGCCAACTCTTTAAAGTATATCATGACTATACATTTTCTAGAAGACATTTCAGCTGCAAACGTATCTATTGATAATACATTTCTCTAGTCTACAAGTCATGACCATAGAAATCAATTGCAGTACCTACAGCTTATATAATATCCTTAGACAAATGAGATAATTAAATGTAGAATTTATTTAAATAGTTTATATATTATCTTAGATTTCTAATCATTTTATTATATTTTCTAACTATTGAATGACTTACATGAAGGGGAACATGAAATAACTTAAATAAATTAACTCTAACCTTAGATCTTTTCAAGTTAACTAATTTTATGTTTTATTAAACATTTTTTCATTGCTTAAGCTGTCACAGTTGTTACCACTTTTCTCCCCTTCCCATCCCTCACCTAGCCATACCCTCTCCCCACCCCAAGTCAATCCTCACATTGTCGTCCCTGTGTCCATGGGTTGTATGTAAATGTTTTTTGGTTAATCCCTTCACCAGCTTTCATCCCACTCTCTATTCCCTTTTCTGGCAGCTGTCAGTTTGTTTGTTCTGTGTGTCTAACCTTCTGTTACTATATTGTTCGTTACTTTATTATGTTCATCATATTCCACATATAAGTGAGATCATGCGGTATTTTTCTTTCACTGACTGGCTTAATTCACTTTGCATAATTCCCCAAACCTATGGAACATAGTGAACACAGTCCTGAGAAGGAAGTTCATAGTAATACAGGCCTACCTCAAGAAGCAAGAAGAATCTCAACTAGTGATCAATCTCATTGTAGTGATCAATCTAACACTACACCTAAAAGAACTAGAAAAATGACAACAAACAAAGCCCAGAGCAAGTACGAGGGAAATAATCAAGATCAGAATGAAAATCAATGATGTAGAGACTAAAAAAAAACCCCAAAAAACAGAGATCAATGAAACCAGGAACTGGTTCTTTGAAAAGATACACAATTTTGACCAACCTTTAACCAGAGTCATCAGTAAAGAAGGAGAGGACCCAAATAAATAAAATCAGAAATAAAAGATGCAAAATAACATTGATATCACAGAAATACTAGGTATTGTAAGAAATTACTATGAACAACCATATGCCAAGAAATGTGTTAACGTGGGCAAAACTGACACATTTCTAGAAACTTACAATTTCCCAAAGAAGCAGAAAACCTGAATAGACCAATAATAATAAACATAATTGAAGCAGTAATCAAGTTAACTAATTTTAGCCTATCAAAAGCTGTGGCAATATTGTGGTATAAGCCTTCTTAGGTTTGCAAGGCCATGATCTAAAGTGCAATTTTTAGTACTGACACTTAATCTATGGGTGTATGTTACTCCAGGGACTAATCAGTGCTCTGTTACTTTAATAGCAGTGGTAAATGTGATGTTAGATTGTTTTCAGCTACACAATCCTGTTCACTGCTTGGAAGTAGTCTTCTATCAGGCCAGAGTTTATAGGAAGCTGACAGACTAATGAGATTACTAATTCTTCAGTGTGAAAGGAAATATCTTCTTAATAATCATGTTGCCTCTAAGTAAGATCGTTCTATAAATCTGTACTTTTCCTCCTTTAAGTAAAGCTTTGTTGGATTTCTTAAATGACAATTAATAAGAACAATAATCATTATTTAGTATCCTAGAATAAAAATCACAGATTTCAGGAATGAAAAAACGTGACAATGTTTTTATGGAAAATATCTAATTTTGGTCAATTCCAGGTACAGTTGGTCATTTAAGATTTATACTGTGTCAGTTCAGTATAATATTCTTCGGCATCTTCTGTATTTTTTTCTTAGTTAGTTTGGTTAAAGGTTTGTTCATTGTATATCTCTTTTCAAAGAACTAGATTTTGGTTTTATTGATTTTTCTCTATTTTTTTCTTGGTTACAATTTCAATGATTTCTGCTCTTATTTTAAAAAATTTTTTATTATGATCTCTTTAGGCTTAAAATTTTTTCTTTCTCTAGTTTCCTAAGGCAGAAGTTATGACTGATCTTACATATTTCTTCATTTCTTTTATTTTTTAAAAGATTTTATTTATTTATTTCTAGAGAGAGGGGAAGGAATGGAGAGAGGGACAGAACCATCAATGTGTGGTTGCCTCTCATCTACCCCCAACTAGGGACCTGGCCTGCAACCCAGGCATGTGCCCTGACTGGGAATCAAACCAGTGACCCTTCGGTTTGCAGGCCCACACTCAATCCACTGAACACACCAGCCAGGGCATATTTTTCTTCATTTCTATCAATTACTAGAAGAGGAATGTTTAAATTTTTAACTATAACAATGGATTTAGTATTCCTCTTCAGAGTTCTAGCCTCACATATTTTGACACTCTGTTGTTATATGCATACTCCCTAAAAATTATTATGTTTTCTTGAAGAATTGACCTCCTTGTTGTCATGTGATATACCTTTTTTAGCCTTCATAAATTTTCCCTATTATGAAGTCTGCTTTATAAAAAATTTATATAAATATATATCCCAGCATCTGATTATATATCCCAGCATCTGATTAGTGTTAGCATGTTTTATTGTTCTCCGTCTCATTGATTTTAACCTATCTGAATCTTTAGATATAAAGTTATTTTCTTCAGACTCCCAGTCAACATGGTGGTGTAGGCAGACATGGCTCACCTCTTTGCATAACCACATCAAAATTAAAACTAAAATATAGAACAACCATCACTCAGAACTGTCAGAAATCAAATTGAATGGAAGTCTGACAACTATGGAATTAAAGAAACCATATCTATACAGACTGGTAGGAGGGGTACAGGCGGGGAACAGGCTGGTCCCTCATTCATATGTGGTGGATAAAAATTTGGGAGGTATATCACAGTAGCAAGGAGCCCCAACACCACAGAAAGGCCCCCCAGCACAGGGTTCCAGTGCGAGGAAGGTAAATCCCCACAATTGCTGGCTATAAAAACCAATAGGAATTGAATTGGTGGAAGAAATTGCTGGAGCCTCAAGCAATTCCTCTTAAAGAATCCACACACAGACTTACTCAGCCTCACTCCTTCTGAGCTGTAGTACCAGGGTAGCAGCTTGAAAGGCACCATTGGTATACAGGGAGAAACCAAAGTGTCTGGCATCAAGGTGAGCAGAGGCCATTGTCCGTTTTCTAAACCCTTCCCCAACAGATCCAGCAACCTGGTGACATATCTGAGACTCCATCAATCTGGCTAACACTGTTTGACCCGTCTTGGAGATTCCCAGAGACTCCACCCCACCCAAAACAGGCCCACACAAGCTGCTTTTTCATATGAATGGCTGATGTTGGATCATGCTTCACAACTTTCTAAATCCTATCAAATGAGCAACAGCTGGCCTCAGTGAGCCCCAGGCCCAGCACAAGCAGCAGCCATCTCAGATTGCTCTATAACTCTGGCAGGGTGGCCCCAGGCAAACACAGGTGGGGGCTGATCTTGGCCTGCACCACGAGGAAACCCCAGAGCCAGCGCACCCAGTGGACAGCTACAGACAGGGTTGGAGCACCAGAACCCTGCCCCTTCCTGCACAACTCTTCTTCCACAGAGGGAAGAAATTGATGCTAAGTGGCCACAGCCAAGCCTTGCAGCTGACTGGCCTGGTTAAATCCCTCCCATTAATCTGCCAACAGCAGCCAAGGCTCAACTATAAGAAGAGGGTGTACTCAGCTCACACAAGGGGCACACCTTGAGTACCGAGCTTGGGTGAAGGGGAGGCTGTGCCACCGGACCCTACAGGACACTTACTACATTAGGCAACACTACCAAGACAGAGTCAAAGCAGCTCTTCCTAATACATAGAAACAAACACATGGAGGCTGCAAAAATGAGGAGACAAAGAAACATGACCCAAATGAAAAAACAGATTAAAACTCCAGAAAAAGAGCTAAATGAAATGAAGATAAGCAATGTATCATATGCAGAGTTCAGAACACTGGTTATAAGGATGCTCAGGGGACTTAGTGAGGACCTCAGCAACATAAAAAAGATCCAGTCAGAATGAAGAATACTCTAAATGAAATGAAGAAGAGTTTGCAGGGAAATAACAGCTGAGTGGATAAAGGTGAAAAATCAATGATATGCAACAGAAGGAAGCAAAAAAACAAAACAAAACAAAACAAAAACAAACCCCAATAAGAACAACAAGAAAAAAGAATCCAAAAAACCAAGAATAGTGTAAGCAGCCTGTGGGACAACTTCAAGAGTTTCAACATTTGCATCATAGGGGTGTCAGAAGGAAAATAGAAAGAACAAGAAATTGGAAATTTATTTGAAAAAATAATGAAAGAAAATTTCCCTTATTTGGTGAAAGAGATTGGCACGTAAGTTCAGGAAGCACAGAGGGTCCCAAACCAGACTGATGCAAAGAGGCCCATCCAAAACATATCATAATTAAAATGCCAAAGGTTAAATATAAAGAGAATCTTAAAAGCAGCAAGAGAAAAGTTAGTTACCTACAGGGGAGTTCCCCTAGGACTGTCAGCTGATTTCTCAAAAGAAACTTTTCAGGATAGAAGGCAAGTTATATTCCAAGTCATGAAAAACAGGGACCCACAGCCAAGATTGCTCTACCCAGCAAAGATATCATTTAGAATCAAAGGGCATATAATTTGCTTCTGAGACAAGAAAAACTAGAGTTCATCATCACCAAATCATTATTATATGATATGTTAAAAGGACTTATTTAAGAAAAAGAAGATAAAAACTATGAACGATAAAATGGCAAAAAATACAAATCTATCAACAATTGAATCTAAAAAACAAACCTCACAAACAAAGAACAGAGACAGAATAATGGACACAGAGAGCATTTTGATGGTTGCCAAATGGGAGGGAGGTACGGGGGAATGAGTGAAGAAGTGAGGGGATTCAGAAGTACAAATAGGTAGTTGCAGGATAGCCATGGAGTATAGAAAATAGAGTAGCCAAAGAAATTTTAAGCATGATCAATGAATATGGACAATGGTGGGGGGATTGTCAGAGGGAGTAGGGGGTGGAGAGGGGGGACAAAGCAGGAAAAATCAGGACAACTGTAATAGCATAATCAAAAAATATAATTAAAAAAAGAAAAATTTCTTTTAGTTGGGTCTTTACTAACCCTTTAGTTGGGTCTTTTTTAAGTCATTTTTTAATTTTAAATTACCATTCAAATACATTATTATTTTAGTTTTAGGTATACACTCCATTTTTAGACATTTATAACAAATGATCATCTTGATAAATATCTCACCCATATGACAACTTACATGGTTATTAAACTATTACTGACTATATTTCCTATGCTGTACTTAACTATTCTGTAACAACGGATTTGTACTTCTTAATCTCTTTGGCTTTTTCACCCATCCCACAAAACCACCTCCTATCTGGCAATCCTCAAAACATTCTCTGTATTTATGGTGTTTGTCTTTCACCACCTGGCTTATTTCACTTAGCAGGTGATCCTTCTTTCTGCTGCATAGTATTCCATCCTGTAGATGTACCACAGTTTTTGATCCATTCATTTACCGATAGGTTGCTTTCAGCACTTGGCTATTGTAAATTGTGCTGCTATGAACATTGGGGCACGTAGGTTCTTTTGGATTGGTGTTTCAGGGCTCTTAGGGTATAATCCCAGTAGTGGAATTGCTGGGTCACAAGGCAATTCCATTTTTAGTTTTCTGAGGAAATTCCATAGTGTTTTCCACAGTGGCCGCACCAGTCTGCATTCCCACCAACAGTGCACTAGGGTTCCCTTTGCTCCACATCCTCTCTAACACTTGATGTTTTTTGATTAGTTTATGGTGGCTATTCTGACTGGTATGAAGTGGTATCTCATTGTGGTTTTAATTTTCATCTCTCTAATGGCTAGTGACGCTGAGCATCTTTTCATATGACTCTGGGACCTCTGTATGTCCTCCTTGGAGAAGTGTTCAGGTCTTTTGCCTATTTTTAATTGGGGTGTTTGTCTTCCTGAAGTGGAGTCGTGTGAATTCTTCATATATTTTGGAGATCAAACCCTTGTCCAAGGTATCATTGGCAACTATGTTTTCCCATAAGGTTGTTCTCTTTTAATTTTAATGCTGTTTTCTTTAGCCATGCAGAAACTTTTTATTTTGATGAGATCCCATTTGTTTATTCTTTCCTGTCTGTCCCTTTCTCTAGGGGACAAATTGGTGAAAATATTGCTGCGTGGAATATCTGAGATTTTCTTGCCTGTGTTTTCCTCTAGGACTTTTATGGTGTCACAATTTATATTTAAGTCTTTTATCCATCTTGAGTTTATTTTGTGTATGGAGTAAGTTGGTGATCCAGTTTCATTTTTCTGCATGTAGCTGTCCAGCTCTCCCAACACCATTTGTTGAAGAGGCTATTTTTACTCCATTTTATGATTCTGCCCTCTTTGTTGAATATTAATTAACCATAGAGACATGGGTTTATTTCTGGATTCTCTATTCTGTTCCACTGGTCTATGTGTCTGTTCTTATGTCAGTACCAGGCTGTTTTGGTTACAGTGGCCTTGTAATACAGTTTGATATCAGGTATTATGATCCCTCTTACTTTGTTCATCTTTCTCAAAGTTGCTGAGGCTATTTGGGGTTATGGTTCCATATAAATGTTTGAAATGTTTGTTCTATATCTGTCATTGGTACTTTAATAGGGATTGTGTTGAATGTACAGATTGCTTTGGGTAGTATGGCCATATTGATGAGGCTAATTCTTCCAATCCACGAACATGGTACATGCTTCCATTTGTTTGTGTCTTCCTTAATTTCTTTCTTCAGTGGTGTGTAGTTTTCTGAGTACAGGTCTTTTACCTCCTTGGTTAGGTTTATTCTTTATTGTGCTTCCTTATCTTTGGTTTTCTACAGTTTTAATACAAAATACCTATATCTCCTGTTTGGCTTTTTCTGAACTAGCTTCTTGTTTCATGGTTTGGTGTTTACATTTAATTTTGGAAAATTTTCTTTCATTATTTCTTCAAATATTTTTTCAGTTCTGTTATCTCCTCTCCTTCTGGTATTACCATAACATTTTTCAAAGTCGTTGGATTTTTTTTCATTATTTTCTCCCTTTACATTTCGGTTTGTGAAGTTTCTATTCACCCATCTTGAAGCTCACGGATACTTCTCTTGCGATCTCATCAAAATAATCCTCCATTTCCAAAAACAAGGTTTTTTATATCTAGTATGTCTTTTTATTCTTTCCTTGAGATTTTATTTCTCAGCTTACATTACCCATCAGTTCTTGCAAGTCATCTACATTTTCCACTGTAGCCCTTTGCCTGTTAATCATAGTTATTTGAACTCCAGCTTTTACAGCTCCAATATCTTTATCATACCTAAATCTGGTTTCATTTTGCTTTGTTTGTTTAGACTGTGTATAGACCCTCCCCCCAGCTTTAGTAGGTTTTTTTTGTTTTTTTTTTTCTGAAAGCCAAGCATAACATTTCAGGTAATAGGAACTGAGGTATAGATTTTTTAGTGTGATATTTTATGTCAATCTTTCTAGATGTTGTTTTGTGTTTAATTTTTATTTTAGATTTAGGCTTTGGAGGCTTCAAATTCCTCTAATGCCCTTGGAGTTTTTGTTTGTTTGTTTGTTTGTTTTCATCCCTATGGATTTTGAGTTTCCATAAATACTCCTTCTTTGATGGAGTCTGAGCTTTGTGGTTCTTTTAGCTATATTCCAATGTTATTACACTAAAACAAGGCATCTCTTTAGAGTTCATTGTTTCTTACTTTTTAATTATAAAATCAACTTATTTTCACATGGTTATCTCTGAAAATTATTATGCCTGTATATTTTATAGCATTATAACATAGGTATATGAAAAAGTAGACTTGGTAAAGTTGGTAGAAAAATAGCTGAAATAAGTTGAATTTAAAGTACTTAGTAAGCCATTTGAAATTATACATCTTTAAGATTTGACATTTAATATCTATAATTAGATAACATTCCAAATCATAGAATATACATTGTTTCTATCAGAGAAAGAATTTGGCTGATGTGTTTTCATTGTAAACTGATATGTACAAGCTACCTAGTTGCCTACAGTTAATTACTGGTGTGAGGTAGATGTGTCCACAAAGAGTTTTTCTGGTCTAGATTATCTCATGGAGCACATCAGGTACAGCACAGTGTTTTTATGCTTATGATTTACTATATATTGAAATTCCCCTGCTGCTTTTATGTAAACCCTCTTGAAATAAAGTTTCTTTTATTATTGTTGCACAAATATAAACAATGATAATCACTGTAGTGTTATCTTTATTAAGGTATTGAAAGTTTATTTTCAAAGTTAAGATAGATCATAACAATGAGCATAACATCAAAAATATTTTGCTTATGATATTCATTTGAAGAAAATCTAAAGTAAGAGAATGACTAAAATTTTATTTAAATAATCAAAATTTATTTAAACAAGGCATAAAAGTTTACTTTATAATAATAGGAAAGGAGTCTAGGCTGAATGAAGAGAAAAAGCCTTCACAGAAGATATGCCATAGTTTTAAGTCAAAAGCAGAGGGTATGACGAGAAAAACCAAGAGAGTTACATCTACCATATATAACATATGCAGTTATCTTCATCTTGCAAAAACATGACCGTGAATATCACAAAGTAAGCCAGCATGTGGCAGTGATATCAAGAGTTCACCGGTGTTGATGGGTAACAGTTTCAGCAACAGCATTTGGGGAGTTTCAGTATCAGTACAAGAAAGCACGTGTAGTCCATCATCACAGACTGTTGTAGAGGCTGAATTATGAAGGTCTTGTTTCACACACACACACACACACACACACACACACACACACACACACATTCAATTATATAAGTGTGTATAAGGAACTCTATTAATTTACTAACCACTGAATTCATGTTATTCTTGTTAAATTAAAGAGTTTTTGCAACAAATAGTTATTGAGTGTTAACTATATTCTAGGTCTATTCTACCCTCATGGTGCTTATGTTTTAGTGGGAGATGAGGTAATATTCAAGCACAAAAATGCATGTTTATTTCAATGCTTTAGTGGAAATTTAAAAGACAATAGATTGAAGAGTTGGGTTTCTTCTAATTTCCTGTTTTCTCCTTGTTAAAGCAAAGGGAAACATATACATGAACAAAGGCTGGATATTTTTGCATCAATGCGTGAACTCCCTCTTTTTTTCGATTTCCACTAATTTGGTATGCTTTCATCTTTGTGAATCAGAAGAGTTTAAATAATCATGACATTTGAGTTCATTGGATTCGCCTAATTTAGAAAGATGTGATTGTGCAAATTTGGCTACTTATTCTCTAGGTTTTAGAGAGGGATTCTTTCTCTTTTTCTCATTTGCTTTCCTTTTCCTTACACTGCTTTTTCTTTCACTCACATAACATTGCCATTCATGCAGTACAGGGATGTGAGCCTGGAGGGAAAGGCAGGTAATCTTGGTTATGTCTAAACTTGGCAAAAGATGCTCCACACACATTCTAAGAAAGAATACCAGTGACTTGGGGAAAAGAATATCCTCACTGGTCAATGCTCTGTTACCATATGGACATATATTCTTCCACCTGAAGTCTCCGGTGGTGGTAGATGTCCAGACTAATTGAGTGTCCTGGGTATCCTAGATATCTAATATAGAGATATAATATATCTCTCTCTGCTGGTCTGTATTATTTCTAAATAATCATCTTCATAAGTAATAAAACAACAGTGACAATATGTATTGAGCACCTATAATAGTGTCTTAAGCACTTTACATAGGTTTAATTTGCATAATAATTCTGTTAGGAGAGTAAAATGGAGAGGTTATACTGTTTGATTTCAAAGATCCTGTTTTTTACCCACTGTGTATTAGATCTCTCTGGATCTCTGCTATGTTGGGTTACAGTGTTCAGAAGCTAAGACAGTTATATTGGAAGAAAAAATCATATCAATTTTAATTAATAGGAATGTGAAGTATACTGTATGTGTGTTTTTTTTTAATCCTCACCCAGGGACCTGTTTACCAATTTCAAAGAGAGGGAAGGAAAGAGAGGGAGAGAGGAAGAGAAGGAGGGAGAGAAACATTGATCAGTTTCCTCTTGCACATTCCCTGACCAGGGACCAAACCCACAACTAGGAATTGAACTTACGACCCTTTGCTTTAAATGATGATGCTCCAACCAAACTGAGCCACACTGGCCAGGGCTAAAGTACATTATTGAAACTTAAATATAATAAACATAATGGGATGAGAATGATATTAACAAGACTGTTCTAGTAAATGAGATCCCAAAGAAGTCTGTATTATTTCTGTATGTTTATGACCCTTAGAGTGGAGTCAGTGAGCTAAGTCGATTTGAAAATCAGAGAATTAGAGCGAACATTTTAGCAAAGATTGAGCTGTAGTGCACCTCTCAGTTACCACAGCAATAACCCCAGCAACCATGGTGGGGAGGAGTGTAGGAAAATAGACTTATCTTAGAGCCTCACACATTATGCGCTAACCTCTTAAACATTATTGGTAGTTCCATACATGGCCTGGACTCAAAGTCTCTCTGTAAAAGTATAGCATATTTCATAAAAAATTTCAGATTTAGTTGATTTAAATTGTGAATATTTAACTTTTAACTTTGGTCACATTGAAGGAAATTGAATTAGATGATAGTGAATATAGGATTTTATCCTCAGAGAGTTTTGATTTCTTCTTGTAAGTAGAAGTATTGCTATACTAATCTTGGGCTTCTGCTGGTCAGCGTATTTTGACTAAACACGTGTAACTCAGAATTAACAATGGTCTTGTCAACCCAGTCCAATAAATAAGTGTCTAGCTACATCATGTATGCAAAACACTTCCTGCTAAGACAGCTAATGTAAGTTAGAAGCCCACTCCTCTGGCTGGATCTTGAAGAATAATGACCCAGTGAGTCATTCTTCTTCATTATTATTCTGAAACATAGGGAGGGTAGAAACCTATGTTTCTGATGCAACAGCATTTGGGGAGGTATACTAGTTAGAAATTAGCCACAGTTAATGGCAGGGTTAGTGTGCTGTCAAGTAGAAGTGCCATAATAATTCAGTTCTATGATCTTAGACTTGGAATTTTATTGTTGCAAATTCATTTATCTAGTGAGAAGGAACACTAACACTTAATCCTACATCTATGGTTTTCTACCTGGTTGAAAGATTAGTCCTTAAAGTTGAGACTAAGGAGATATTATCACCATGGAATTTTAGCTACATCCTTTCCCTTGGAAGAATGTTTAACAGATAAGTCTGGAACCAACTAAAGGTGAGAAATTTCTTCTTTTTTATAAATTTTGGTCCAGAGAAAAAAGCAAAATATAACCAGAGACATTGAAATTAAGAACAAACTGATGGTAAAGAGAAGGGAGGTGGGAGGGGATAAAGGGGGGAAGGGGGAAGGGTTGTCAGGAACATGTATAAAGGACACATGGACAAAGCCAAAGCAGGGTAGGATCGAGGGTAGGAAACAGGGATGGCTGGGGTCGGGGGAGTAGCAGGGAGAAAATGGAGACAACTGTACTTGAACAAGGAAAAATGTGAAAAAAAGAAAAATTTCTCTTCTGTTTTGTTTAAAGGCTTAATGTTGTTGGAAAATATGTTTAAATTTTAACAGGTGTATATAAGTCCTCATTGACTAAGAAGTCATCTAACACAGATGAAATGAATAGTCTTTAAAAGCTTGGAAAGACTGTGATTTACTTACACTTTCCCTAATTCCCAAATGGACGTAGTGTAACTGTGATATTGTGATTTATAATAAGGAATATGCATTTGGTCTTTGTCTCCACTTTTGACACAGAGCTCCTAAACCTCTTGGAGTTTTCTTAGTGGTGAGAGTGACAAATGTGTCTTTTAGATCTCACCTAAGAATTGGGTTTGTTACCAGAGGTACGGACCATGTGGTTAGAATTTTGAAACTTAGTTTCCAATCCCCTGATTTCCAAGGAGAGGAGAGGGTTCAATCAACCACCAATGGCCAATGATTTAATCTGTCATGCCTATGTAATGAAGCCTCCATAACAACCCAAAAGGAGAAGGTTTGGAGAGCTTCCAGGGTGGTGAACACTTGGAGATGCTAGGAGAATGGCTCTCCAGGGGAAAGCCTGGAAGCCCTGAGCCCTTTTCCCATACTTGGCTCTATGCAGTTCTTACATCTGGCTGTCTCTGAGTTATAGTCTTTGATAAACTAGTTGCCTAAGTAAATAAAATGTTTCTCTGAGTTCTGGGAGCCACTCCAGCAAATTAATTGAACCTCTGATCTATAGTCAGTAGGTCAAATACACAGGTAGTAACTTGAACTTGTGATTGCCATCTGAAGTGTGTGTATGTGTGTATAGTGGGGTGGTGGGTAGCAGTCTCACAAAATCGAGCCTTTAATGTGTGGGATCCGATGTTACATCTCCAGGCAGTGTCTGAATTTGAGCTGAATTATAGGATACTCAGCTAGTGTCTGAGAACTGTTTGATTGGGAAAAAACCCTCTACACATTGAAATTGGGTGCAGAATCCTTAATATCCTAAGTATATTTAGTTCTCAGAATATTTTGGCAAGAGAAAACACACATATACACACATACTCACATACAAATACTACTATAATTATTATGCAGAAATTAGAATTTTAAATAAGGAAAATACTTTAAAATTCATTTGTGCAATCCTATCACCCTAATTTTAAAATTGTGAAAAGTGAATCTTAAAAAGATTTACATGAAAGGGTTACCCAGGGCTGGTTTCCTGACCCTCAGCCCATTGCTCACTCCTCCACAACAGTTGCTTACTGCATTTGATTTTTTTCTCCTTTTCAATCTCTGTATGAACCACGTGTACAGCTTGCATATTTTTTCCACTTCCCTTTTTTTCCACATTACTTTGTTTCTTTTATCCACAATTTATTTTACATTCTTCAGAAAGAAAAACCAGGATACTCTAGCAGTTCTCGAGCCACTGCACTCAGACTAAATAGATGTAAGGAAAAAGAAAAGCATTTCTGTAATCATATCTAGAGGGTAGACATGTGATGGTTAAAGCTATGTGAATAGCAGCTGCAATTCTTTTGCATCTTTTCTATTTTTTTACTGTTATAAAACTGTGGATGGCCATGTTAGTAAGTCTTCCTTTTCCAAGTAAGAATATGTTAATGCAAGAGGCTGGCTGTAGGTAACAGACTTATTTATATTTCAAAAATCTTATAAATGAAAGAATACCGGAGAATTCTGTTGTTATTTTCAGTTTCATTCATAATTCTATTCATAATGCTAAAATTCTTTATATTATACTGACACCATAAATCATTAGATATTCCCTTTCCTACTATTTTCATAACCGTGTTTTTTCTTTCCCCTGCTTCATTTATCTACACGACTATAAAAGTATTCAAAGTTAGTTCTCAAAACTAATAGTATTCTTCCATTGCGAGAGTTCTTTCACTCCAGGGTAATTTGAAACAATATTACTCTCTATAGCTCAGTTCATTTAAAGGAGATATGCTGCTATGATGGAGGTAGTCAATTATCCTTCCAGAAATTTAAACACATTTTTCAAAGATTGTATAAAAGCCTCCTGAATCTATTATGAAGACCTAAGCATTTCCTATACTTATGCAACTTCAGAATTAATGATTTAGTCATGTTTGATATCCTTCTATGTGACAGTAAAATAGCTATATCTAGGATTTGAATACAAAAACAACATAAAGCCTATGGCTACACAAGTTTTATGTTATTATTATAGTGCAAATACCAAAGTAAATTTTTGTGGAAACATTCAAGCTGATAAAAGACTTAATAATCATCTGGTTTATGGCTTACAATTATTTCCTGACTTTGACACTTATTAAGAAAGTGGATACTCAATTTCTTTATGACGTCTTGTCACCTATGAACACCAAAAACTTGAATGTACTTTAGGGATTGCCTAATGTAAGAATGTTCTTTATTTATCTTAGAGGGAACCATTCACCTCCTGTTTTAAAACGGTTCAGGGACAGAGAATTCTTTTTTAGTGTGGTCTATTCCAGTGTTCTAGTTGGTGGAAAGTTCTTAATACCTTATTTTATTTGTCTGTAAACTCAAGTTTAGCATAGGCCAGAGAAATAATGATAATATTCAGTTGGTTGAAAGAGATAAAATGTTCCATTTCTTTTAAAAAATGTTAGATTGAGTGTAAGCTGTTGTTTTCAGATTTTGTGAAAGTTGAAATGTAACATTTTACATAAATATCAAAATGGTTAAAAGGTCAGTTATTTCATGATTTCTTAAATTTCTAAAATTCTGGCATACTTATGCATATCTACACCCAGTTAGAAGTAAGCTTTAAGGCAAAATTCAGATGTTAATAGGAAGTTAATAAAAATAACATTTACATTATCGAATAAGTTTGGAAAACACAGATACTTTTGCTAATGTAACCTGTAGCCAATAATTCATAAGGTATATTAACACATAAAAGGCTTTGAGATTTCATATAGGCATGAAGTCTATCTAAATTTATTTAACCCAAGTTTTCTAAACGTATGTGACCGAAGACTTTAAAAAAAATATGAAACATTATTAGCAGCTGGAGGAGAACTCATTACCATTTGGAAAATGCTGCTTTCAGCATCAACACTTACTGGTTTACTCGGTGTGCCCACTCTAGGCTCCAGTGTCAGACCTCAGTTGTCAGTTCTAATGGATTAGTTCAGCCAGCTTCTAAATATAGTATAGGAAGAGATTGCTTAAATTAGGAATTTGTAAAGGTTTTTAAAAAATTTGTTGAGAATGATTGGTTCTGCATAATAGATGGAGAGCAATATATAATTTTCTCTTTCGTATGGGGACATAAAGAACAGCATAGGAAATACAGTCAATAATATTGTAATAACCGTGTATGGTATCAGGTGGGTACTAGGCTTATCAGGGGGATCACTCTGTAACTTTTATAATAATGTCTACCCACTGTGTTGTACAACTGAAACTAATATAATATTAAATGTAAACTGTAATTAAAAATTAAAAATAATAAAAAACCAAAATTGTTTAAATTTTGTTAACATAACATTGAGACAAGGTACCAAGGGTATGATCAAATTAAGTGAAGTCTCTGAGGAATTGATAAAATCCATATCTAGCTCTAACTATAGCAATTATTTATGTTTTATCCAGTTTATTTTCATTTTTTTACAGTGTCTAGACTATTTGGCAGTAATGTATAAGCAAGTGTCCAACACAGGCTTTTGTTGTCACCTTTGATTTCCTTAATCTCTCCAGTTAGACAAAAATAGCCCTCAGTTTGAAGCCGTAATAATTTGTACTCTATTAATCATATATTCTCTGTCATTTTACCTTGTGAATTTCCCTATTCTCCTGTCCTCATTGGATTATAAACTTCTTCATTGCTTTTAACTAGAAAATTATAGGGTTTTGTTTCCCATACAATGTATAATAATTTCACAGGAACCATCATACTGTTTGCTTTTCAACAATTCCTTAACACATTTCCTTTTTCTCCTACCCAAACATAGCTAGGGGCATAGATTTGGTGTTTGTAATTCTCATGCATTTCTTTGTACTTATCTATATATTTTTGGATCCCTAAGCAGTCTGCAAAATTACTTATTTTTATATAAATAAGACACAGCGAGTGCAGTTTTCTTCAACTTGCTGTTAGCATAATATGTTTGTGAGATTTATTTATATCTATACACATAACTTTAACTTTATCTATGATATAGTATTAAGTTGGATATATATTTCAAATGTTTATAACTATATTCCTTTTGATAAACAGTAAATTTTACTAAGGTTTTTACTTTGTTTATTATTTTTTATGTTGACACGTATAGTTTTGCTGTTTACAAACAATGCGGTTCTAATACTCTTGTGCATGTCTCCTTCTGCACATGTGCTTGTAGAGTAAAATTTGGGGATTATAAGGTTTGTATTTAAATTTACAACACGTGTTCAAACTGGCAACGTTATTGTTAAATTATTCTCTGTGTGATTGTATTTTATATTCCAAATCCAAAGTCCATTTTAGCCTCAGAAGGAAAAGGTTTGTTGACATAAGAAACATTCAAACCTGTAGAGAATTTTTGGTGAGTTTATTTGAGCCAAACTAACAATTGCTGGGAAGCAAAATCTCAATGGATTAGAAAGGCTCTGGAGAGTGGTAGTTTAGCACCTTATTTTATACATTACATTCAAAGGAGGAGACAGATTGGGGAGGCTGGAGAAAGCAAAGTGGGGGTGGACCTCTGGAACTGGACAAAAGGTAAAATGAGAGACACACACTTCTTTTACATAAATGGGTAAAGGATAGTTAACAGTCAACAATTAACGTGATAGCAGTAACAATGAGGTGATTTGTGGTCTCAGGTCTGGCCCAAGGGGTTTGGAAAAAAGGAAGTTACCCTGACATTCCAAAGGTATCATAGATACAAGAAGACAATAGACGGTCCCAGGAAGGTTAAAGATGGACCTTTGTTAACAAGGGGAAAATACTGGCCTAGGACATGACTACCCTCCACGAATTGCGTTTAGTTAATAAGTTTTAACTTCAGACCATCCTTTGTGGTTAGGTCTCTGAGTTGTAAGGTTGCCTCACCAGCCTCTACTGAGCTTGTCAAGTTAACACGTGCCCTTTTCTTTCACGTATTCGTGGTAGTCCTCTCACTCACTCCCTTTCCACTTGGCATATCTAGAAAATAAATAGCCTCAACCAGACTACAGAACTGAAAGAATTCATCATGGTCAGATCTACCCTTCAAGAAATGATAAGGGAAGTCCTTCAGACACAAGGAAAATGACACAGATGGAAAAATAGTTTTTGGTCTTAGGGATATAGGTATATTGATTAAAATGAAAAATGAGATGAGTTCCTGTGGTTGTTCTGGGATTCACTAAACCCCTACAGGATTTTAAAAAATATTTGTCTCACTCTTTGTGCTGTAAGTCCTGTGGGTTTTGACAAATGCATTGTGTCATGTGCCCACTATTACAGGATCATACAGCATACTTTCTCTGCCCTGAGCAACCCCCTGTGCTTTACCCCATCGCCACTGCCACCTCACACCCCTCACAGTGACCATTTTATTATCTCCATAACTTTGTTTTCTTTTCTCCAGATGTTATGTCCAGTAATCAGATAGTATATAGCCTTTTAAGACTGATATCTTTCCCTTAGTAATATGACTTTAATAGTCATTAATGATGTTGCATGGATTCGTAGCTAATTCTTTTTATTGATGAATAGTAGTCCACTGTATGAATATAACAAGTTTATGGGTTGATCTGTTGAAGGACATCTTGCTGGCTTAGAGATTATTTTGTTTATTTTGGACATAAGTTTTTAATCAGTTATGTAATTACCTGAGAGCACAACTGTGCGATCATCTGATAAGATTAAGTTTATAAATGCTGCCAAAATGTCTTCCAAAGTGACTGTGGACAATTCACATTTCCACCAATAATGAATGACACTTCCTGTTGCTTCAAATTCATACCAGCAATTGTTTTTGTCGTTCATTGGGTTGCAGCCATTCTAATAGGTTTAAGGTGGTATGCAATTGCAGTTTTCATCTCCCGAATGACAAATAATGTTGAATATATTTTCCTTAAAATTACATTTTATTGATTATACTATTACAGTTGTCCTGATTTTCCCCCTTTGCCCCCCTCTACCCAGCACCCCCTACTCCCTCAGGCAATCCCCCCACCATTGTCCATATCCATGGATCATGCTTAAAAGTTCTTTGGCTACTCCATGTCCTGTACTGCACTTTATACCCCCATGGATGTTCTGTAACTACCTATTTGTACTTCTGAATCCCCTCACCTCTCACCCACTCCCTCCCACTCCCTCCCATCTGGCTACCATCAAAATGCTCTCTGTGTCCATGATTCTGTCTCTGTTCTTCCTGTTTGCGACGTTTGTTTTTTAGATTCAATTGTTGATAGACTTTTTTTTGCCATTTTATCGTTCATCACGTTGATCTTCTTTTTCTTAAATAAGTCCCTTTAACATTTCCTGTAATAATGGTTGGTGATGATGAACTCCTTTAGTTTTTTCTTGTCTGGGAAGCTCTTTTCTTCAATTCTAAATGATATCTTTGCTAGGTAGAGTAATTTGGCTGTAGGTCCCTGCTTTTCATGATTTGAATATTTCTTGCCAATCCCTTCTAGCTGGCAAAGTTTCTTTTGAGAAATAAGCTGACAGTCTTATGGGATTACTTTGTAGGTAACTAACTGCTTTTCTCTTGCTACTTTTAAGATTTTCTCTTTAACCTTTAGCATTTTAATTATGATGTGTCTTGGAGTGGACCTCTTTGCATCTTGTTTGGGACTCAATGTGCTTCTTGGATTTACATGTCTATTTCCTTCACCAAATTAGAGAAGCTATCTTTCATTATTTTTTCAAATAGATTTCCAATGACTTGCTCTTTCTCTTCTCCTTCTGGCACCCCAATGATGTGAATGTTGGACCTCTTGAAGTTGTCCCACAGACTGCTTAGACTATTCTTGGTTTTTTGGATTATTCTTTTCTTCTTGTTCTGATTGGTTGTTGTTTGCTTCCTTATGTTGAATGTCATTGATTTGATTCTTGGATTCATCCAGTGTACTGTTGTTTCCCTGTAAATTGTTTTTTATTTCACTTAGTGTATTCTTCATTTTGGATACGATCTTTTTTGTGCTGTCGAGGTCCTCACTAGGTTCCTTGAGCATCCTTGTAACCAGTGTTTTCAACTCTACATCTGATAGATTGCTTATCTCCATTTTGTTTAGCTTTCTTTCTGGAGTTTTGATCTGTTCTTTCATTTGGGCCATGTTTCTTTGTCTCCTTGTTTTTGCAGCCTCCCTGTGTTTGATTCTACGTATGAGGTAGAGCTGCTTTGATCCCTGTTTGGTAGTGTTGCCTAATGTAGTAGGTGTCCTAGAGGGTCCAGTGGCACAGCCTCCCTTTCACCCAAGCTGGGTACTCAGGGTGTGCCCTTTATGTGAGCTGAGTACACCTTTCTCTTATAGTTGAGCCTTGGTTGTTGTTAGATCAATGGGAGGGATTTAACCAGGTCAGTCAGCTTCAAGGATATGTGTCACCACTTACCACCAACCTCAGCCCTCCATGGAGGAAGAACTGTGCAGGGGTAGGATGGTGGTTCTCCAATATTATCTGTAGCTGTCCACTATGTGTGCTGGTGCTGGGGTTTCCTGGGTGGTGCAGGCCCAAATCATCCCCCTCCTGTGTTTTGCCTAGGGCTACCCTGCCAGAGTTATAAAGCAATCTGAGATGGTTGCTACTTGTGCTGGGTTTGGAGATTCCTAGGCAAAGCCAAGCTGTGAATCTAGGCCGGCTGCTGCTTGTGCTGGGCCAGGGGCTCACTGAGGCCAGCTGTTGCTTGTTTGATAGGATTTAGGAAGTTGTGAAGCATGATCCAGGGCCAGCCATTCACATGCAAAAATGGCTTGGGTTTGGCAGAGTCTCTGGGATCTCGAAGGTGGGTCAGTGTTAGTCAGATTGATAGAATTTCAGATATGGCACCAGCTTGCCAGCTCTGTGGGAGAAGTGTTTAGAAAAGGGACAATGGCCTCTGCTCTCCTTGATGCCAGACACTTCGGTTTCTCCCTGTATGCCACTGGTGCCTTTCAAGCTGTCACCCCTGTGCTTGATCTCAGAGGGAATAAGTCTGAGTAGGTAAGTCTGTGTTTGGGTTAAGAATAACTGCTTGTGGCTCCAGAAGTTTCTTCTACCAACACAATCCCCACTGGTTTTTTGCAGTGGGGACTTTTTTGAAGTTGTGGGGACTTATCTTCCTGCTACTGGAACTCTGCACTGGGACTTCTGGTGTGAGGCTGGGACTCAGTGCTCTCAAGATATCCCTCCCAAATTTTTATACACCACATGGGGATTAGGGACCAGCCTGTTCCCCATCTGTGCCCCTCCTACCAGTCTGGATAGGTGTGGTTTCTTTAATTTCATAGTTGTCAGACTTCTACTCAACTTGATTTCTGAAGGTTCTGAGTGATGGTTGTTTTATATTTTCATTGTAATTTTGATGTGGTTGTGCAAAGAAGTGAGCCATGTCTGCCTATGACTCCATCTTGACTGGAAGTCCTGAACATCTTTTCATATCCCTATTTCCCACATGAACACTTTCTTCAATGGCTGTCCATTCATAGCTTTTGTCTAGTTTTTTATTTTTATTTATTTTTTCCCCTTTTTGAAAGAGGAATTTTATTTTATTTTTTAAAGTTTTATTTATTTTTAGAGAGAAGAGAAGGGAAGGAGAAAGAGAAGGAGAGAAACATCAATGTGTAGTTGCCTCTTGCGCACCCCCTACTGGGGACCTGGCCTGCAACCCAGGCATGTGCCCTGACTGGGAATCAAACTAGCCACCCTTTGGTTTGCATGCCCAAACTCTATCTACTGAGCTACACCAGCCTGGGGTTGTCCAGTTTTTAATGAATTGTTTTCCTATTGTTTCATTTAAAATGTTTCTTGTATATTCTGGATACACCTACTTTTATCAGATATATGGTTTTCAAATATCTCTCCTAATTTTTAGTTTGACTTTTTATTCTATTTTTCCCAGATCAAGTGTTTTTAATTGAAATAAATTTCAACTTACCAATTTTTTCTTTCATAGTTTATGTTTTTTGTACTACATAACCAACCAGGTCACTCAGAATTTTTCTCATATATATCTCCTTGAAGTCTTATATTTTTGCATTTTACATTTTAGTTAAATAGTCCCCTTTAACTTTTGTGTATGTCAATGTAAGAAACATCCAAACCTGCAAGACTTTTTATGAGTTTATTTGAGCAAACTGACAATTGATGGAAAGCAAAACCTTTGAGGAGGTTGAGAAAATGCTCTAGAAAATGGTAGTCCTGCACCCTGCTTTGTGCGTTACAATCAAAAGAGGAGGCCTAAAGGCGTTACATGAAATCCATTGGTTACAGATGAGGGAAGTGTAGGAAAAAGCAATGTGGGGAAACGTCTGGGATTGGATAAAAAGTAATATGATAGACACATACTTGTTTTACACAGGTGGGTACAGATTAGTTAAGAGTCAACCATTAACACAGTAACAATAACAATGAGGGGATTTGTGGTCTCCTTCTGGTGTGATGCCTGTGCTTTGAGGGATCTGGAAAAAGGAAATTTGGTGTTCCAAAGGTATGTTAATGATAAAAATATAATAGGCCCAATTAAGGTAAAGATTGACTTTTGTTGGGGAAGATTCTTGCCTAGCCTGTGTGACCGGCTTTTAGTTAGAAAGTTTTAATTTCATACCATCCCATGTAATTACTTTATGTCTCTGAGTTTGTATGCCCACCCCATAGGCCACCCCTGAGCTTGTCAGTTTTGGTATGTGGCCCCTTTTTGTCCAAATGTAAGACATGAGGTTCATATTTTTCCATATGGACTTCCATTTCTTAATATTGTTTAGTCAAAAGACTGTTATAATTTCTGTATATATTTTATACAATAAATTTCTTAAAAAGCAATGAAACCATAAGCGAAAGTTAATTTATTGAAAATTTCAAAAAACGAATGTCATGGAATAGTTAATAGGTAGATGATGAAAAGAAGATATTTATATTTTCTAAACTTACAATGTTAGATTAGTAAGGTTCATTTGATATAATTAATGAAGCAGTATTGATATATTAATATTATTAGCTTAAATTAATACTCTATTAATATTTTCTTTATTTTTATGTAATGTTTTTGTTCCAAGATTTCATCCAGTTTACCAGATTGCATTTAGGTGTCATGTCTCCTTAAGCTTCTCTGGGCTATGATAACTTTTCTAATTGTCCTGGTTTTGGATGACTTTGACAGTTTTGAGGTATATTGTAAGGTATATTGTAAGTGCCCCTCTAATGGAATTTGTCTGATGGCTCTCATAATTAGACTGCAGTTACGGGGTTTTAGGAGGAAGAGCACAGAGATAAAGTGCCACCTTCATTGCGTTCTACCAACCACGTATGTATTAACCTGATTTATCCCTGTTCATGTTGATCTTGGTCGCCCGGTTGAAGTCGTGCTTATCAGGTTTCTCCACTAGAAAGTTGTTCTATTTTTCTTCTTCCTCTACTGTGCTCTTTGGAATAAGGTCACTATGCACAGCCCACATCTATGGAGTAGGGAGTTAAGCACACTCTCCTTCAGAAAGAAAACATTAAAAATTTTAAACTATTTATCAGAAACTTAAAACACACAGGTTTCCATGTGCTTCAGAAAACCTTATAAATGACAATTTAAGGTGAGATGAATACGGGCCAAAAAGAACAACAGCTTTTTTGAGTTTTTAATTGCATTCTCTTGTTGCCTCAGTCTCTCAGATCACTTCTTGTCTTGACTTTCATCCACGGCCCTCACATAATTTCCACACCAGATTTTCTCAGTTTAAGTGGCGTTGTTATTTTGGGACAGGTAATTTTTTGTTGTGGGGGAATGCCCTGTATACTGTTGAGTCTTTGTCAGTGTCCTGGCTTCTACTCACTGGATACCAGTAGCATGTCTCCTATACTTTGTCCCCAGCTGTGACAAACAAAAATTTCCCCAGACATTGCCAGATGTCCCATGGATGGCCAAATCAACCTGGTTGAGAACCACTGCTATAGAGTATTATCCACCTTCTAAACTAACATGTAATTCTTTCACTTAAACATTTAACAAATATATTATATTGTCAATACATGTCTCCACACACTTAAACTTTTCCTAGATTACTTATGCTCTTTAGGTATTTATTTTATCAGAAGCTCTCACTACCCTGTAGAAATGGAGGATTCTGCCCTATGTTCTAATACCCTGAAGAAAATATATTAAAGAGAATCTTCTGGCCCTTTATAACACTTTCCAATCAGTTTTACTTCTCCTTTATTTATAAATCCCTCCAATTGAGGATCAAATTATCACTTTATACTATCTTTCCACCTTCTAATAACTACTAATTTTCAAAATGTTTCTTTGAGTTATTGAAAGGTTTGGCCCCTGGCTCCCTACCTAACCCCTGCTTGCTGCAAGTTCAATGGACACTACAATACAGACTGTGTCTGACCAAGAACCGAAAATGCAGCAACCACATTGTGACTGGACAATTGTTTCCTTTATCACCACAGACATTCATTTACTTTTTCCTGTGAAGTCTTTTTTCCTATATTTCTTTAAACTTGTCTCCCCACACTCTTATGTTTCAGTGTATCATTTCAAACTCTCCTACTGAATACTTTCAACAGCTTCACTTTCAATATTTGTCCCTAGTTTCTATCCCCTTTAATTAGGCACTCCTACTTGGTTAGGATAATCTTTTAGGCTTAGATTGTTTTCTAAGTACATTGCTTCAAAAACCTGCCGTTGCATAAACACTTTGGTATGGGCATTCAAAAACCCTTCTGTAGGTTTTTTTTTAACTACTTTCCAATATCTTCTTGTGCTGTAATATTATTTTGTTGTATAACATAAAACCTCAAACTTCCATAACATAACTATTTAACTTATAAACATTTATTTCTCACATATGAATTTGTGAGTTGACTTGGCACATCTACTCTAGGCTGCAGCTTTTTCAGATCTAGGTCTGCTATGCATCTGTCCATCTTCTCTCAGCCAATAGGCAGCCAAGTTACACTGGAGAGGTTGAAAGTGTGTGCGGTTTCAGAACAAGCTACCCCAAGATGTTTTTTATTGGTGTGCGGGTTACTCTGAACCAAAGTCTATGAACGTTAGCTTCAGGCACAAGAGAAACTTGTGCCCTTCTCTTTAACTACTAGAAGGACTTGAATCAGGAGCCTCACCCACAATAAGATATTATCAGAAATAACTTATTTTGACCTATCTATAGGATAGGGCAAGCTTTTATTTACTAAATGTCTGTTATTTTCCTGCAATGACTTCAAAGACCTCAAGGTGCATTACATCATCCATACCTTGGGGTGTCTTATATGCTGATGATGTCTTTCTATCTCTGAACCTGTCCTGCAGGTGAGGTCCCTGACTCTCTCATGCATATGGAGTTTCTATGTATATGTAATGGCTGTTTTCTCCTGCTAATCTGTCTCATGTTACTTTGTTAGACCAGCTAGAAGAACCTTGAGGGTAAAGGAAGGTTTGTTTCTGGCTCTCCCCAACCCCTGCCCAAATCATACGAGAGTTTAAAAATATATGATGCCTCTTAAGGCCTAAGCACTATTGTTTCATCTCATATTTCATCTGTCAAAGCAACTCAAGTGGTCGGACCCTTAGCCAGGGAATGGAGAGTTATCTACTACCTAAGATGAAGCTATAGCCCGTGTGTTCATAGGAAGAGGTGAAGAATCAGGCCAAGAAAGTGCCATACACTTTCACAGCTCTGACCCTTTACATATGTTGTTCTCTCTGTCTCAATTATCTTCTATCATTACCTTGGTAATCTGGTAAAAATTTAATCACCATTAAACATGTAGTTAAATATCTTTATCTGTGAAGTTTATTCCTTTTCAAACAGGCAGACTAAATTTCCTGTTTGTCTTTGCTGACATAATTCTTTTTACATTATTCTTCTATAATTAAATCATTAAAGTGCAGAAAGACTATTGCTTACCATTTACCTGAATCCTCCACTGTCTCAGAGAGGATTCTTTAGATTATGGGAAGGATATGTATTTCATATCCTTAGTATGGATATCCATAGTATGTATGTTACAGAACAGACAGGGGGGTTCACAATATACAATTATGGAAAGGATCCCCCTTTTCTCTCTCTGGGTGTCCCCCCCACACTCCCACCTATCAGGTTTGCAATGCCCGCCGCTAGAGGAAAGACGTCTCTCAATGCCAAAGACTAGTGAAAAGGAAAGAAATTACTTATTTAAAAGTTATACAGACTTAAGAGTAATCACTTAATGTCTTCATTAAAATACTAAAGTTCTCTAGAACACCCACACATCCACGGTCCTTCCCTCTCCCTCTGCCCAGTCTGGGGTACCGTATCTCAGGAAAAGAAGTAGAAGTCCGTGACTCAGGCTGTCGGCACCGTCAGCTGTGTTGCCGCTGCAATCTCCAGTTAATCCAAAGCCATGTGGTGCCTTCTCATGGCTCACCATCAAGAGTCCTTTTTCCCCTTTTCTTCTCGGAAAGTCTCTCTTGCTGCCTAAGCCGCGAGGCAAAAAGGAGCACCCCAAAACCACGTGGTCCTCTCCTTTCACCTCCAAAACCACATGGTCCTCTCCTTTCTCCCCCAAAACCACATGGTCATCCCTCCAGTATGGCTGCTGCACCTGGGTTTAAATCCCAGCGCCAGTCTTCCTCTGCAGCCCATTTCTGACTCCTCCTACAATCAGTTACACCTGCCAGCATTCCCCTATTCTTCCGGCTTTACTGAGCTGCCATACTAAGTCCAGGCAGGTGTGGCCCCATGGTGTGGAGCCAATCTTCTCCAAGCTCTCACGCAGGTGCTGTAACCAGGGGGCGTTGCCTCCCAGTTACATCTTGGGTAGAAGTCACTCCCATCCCCCTGGCTCAAAGCATGGCCACAGCTATTTAACATATCTATGAAACCAGTTAAAGGTTATAGATATGTTAAATGACCATGCCAGAGGCTAGCTGCACAGCTGATGCTATACAAAACTGCTCTGAATGGCCCTGCTCCATGTGTCCCTTCCCCCAGCTCAGGCTTGTGGGGGTGAGGACATCCTATATATATTTTTCTAATATTTCCTAGACACCTTGAGTTCTGGACCCCATTACAAATCCCTATTTGGGCCCCTCCTCTTGGCTGCACCCTGTTTCATGTATCCATCCAAACTGTTGAAAGATTTGACTAATTTAACTCTATCTAAATGGCTGGACAATATCTCTGGTCATATCTCTGAAATATTAAGAATCATTGTACATAAGAAGTTCACAGGAAAAATGCAGAGGAACTCTTTCATTTTCCTTCTGCAAACCCAAATTGATTATATTGTCACCTATGACTTTTGAGAATAGATAGTGTCTATAGGCCTGTTTTCAAATTGATACACCAAATTTTGAGAAAAGGACACATAGTACAAATGCAAAAATAGAGGCTTTATAATTGTGGAAGCTCCTCATATATAGATAAGATACTGGCTAGTAAGACGTTAAAACATAGGAGAGAGATAACTGCTGAAGCTCATGTTGAAACCACACCCCTATATTTATTACTCAACAAGATTCTTTTAGCTCCTCTTATTTTTAATCTTTATTTAATCTTCAAAATAAAGCCAGAAAACAAAATCAAGAAAAGCTCTGATACTAATAACATTTAGCAATGTTATTCCAATGTGTTAAAATTGCATCTAAGTGGGGTTCTTTGGAAAGACGATTGTATCTATGAGATCAGAGATAAGGGCTGAAACTGCCCTGTGTGGTGCCATCATGTCTACCACTGAGGTAATCATCCAGCCTGTAACTAAGGTGCGTGCCTTAGGTACATGAGGAAAAGCAAAACAAACAAAAAAGAAACAAACTACTAAACTAGTATACTGTGTAGATACATCTATTGGTCTTTACTTTTCTATAAGACATAATTCAGTCTCATACCTAAACCCTACACTCAAATGAGTCTGATTTAAGAAGAATAACCAAGATTCCAAACATCCGTATTAGCAGTAACAGTATTAAAGAGTATATGAGGTAACTGAAGTGTATTTCTTATTTTTTGCATCACTTTATTCTATTATTTTTCCTAATAAGGTGACCATTTTTTTATATTTTCAAGTTTTAAGTAATAAAACAATATTTATATCATATGAGCTATTTTACTTGAATATTGAGTCAGCGACTGTGACTAAATAGATCACAGTAAAGCTACAAATCTATCAGTAAATAAAATCAGTAAAAACCACTAGGTTACTGGATTTATGGTTCTAACTGATTTATAATGACGTACAGGTGATTCATTGCTATTGTAAAGTATTATATTTACTCATTAAGAAGATGAATACTTTTGGTAGCAGAAACTTTTCGTTAAGGACAATAGTTGGAATTATTTTTTGGAAACAATCCTATAACGGAAAAAAGTTTAAGTCACATAATGTTTGTAGACTAGCACCAGATTCAGATTTTACCTTTTTTTTGTGACAACACAATTATTTAAATTATTGGAATAAATCATACCTCAGAAGGAAGTTTCATACATAAATTGGTTATGGATTGACAACTTTACTTAAAAATGACCTCATATGCTGGAATATTTAAAACTTATTCCTTATAAATGAATATGTAAATTACATATAAGTACATATACAGTGTATATATAACATATTTACATATTTTATATACATATATATGTAGACCAATAGTAATTTCTTTTTTTATAGTACTTTTGCCAGATATTATTGGTTAGATAATATAAGGGCTAGCTATTCCAAACATCTTTCTCAATTGCTAATCTTGAAATATTAAGGCAAACACATACAGTCAAATACAGGATCAGCAGAAGTAAGGCCTGCTTGAGTATGGTTGGTAGGGTAATAACATAGGTGTAATAATTTATAGTGTTAATTTGAACATTTAACCTAAAATGTCATATGGTGTGCTTGAGTGTGATATTGTTATGTTACAGAATCACGTACTTTAAAAGATTTTGTAATAAAAAAGGGGGCGTTATTTGTGCCAGGCCCTGTATAGTTAAATCTCAGATGCAGCTAAGTTTTTCCATGGTTCCATTTCTACTAGAATAGGTGGAAATGTAAGGGGAAATCAGCTTGAGAGTTGTGTGGATATCTTTCTTACTCCCTTTGATAAATGAGATAAAAGTCTCATCTGCTTCTGACTCCACCCCATTCCTGCTTCTGAATGTCTTCATCGGGTATCATACTAGGATTTGAAGTCTTATTGAAATCGTTGAGCAAAAGATATTGTAAAAGAAGACAGAGAGAAAAACATAGAATCTTGATGATATTGTTAAGAGACTGCATGAACGCTTGGAACAACATACCCCCAAATTTCTTTTTATGTGAGAAAATATCCTATCCCCCTGCACACTTGTTTAATTTCCTGTTACTTTTATTCACAGGCATTGGTATCTGGCACTCTGTTCTCAGAAACTTTCAAATATTAAAACTATCTTTGGTTCTACCAAAATTAAAACTATTTCTGTAGGCATTTGGCCATTTTGCAGAAACAGAACTATGATTTCTACCAATTTCTATAAAACTAAAATCTAGTTTATATTCATGAGTCAATATCTTAATTGAGAGTCTTACAAATTTTTATATATGTAATATATAATAACAATATAACATAATATATACATTAGTACTTATTACAGGTAATAATAAGTCATTACTATCCAGATAATAACAAACTAATATCAAAGCATTATCAATATAAAGTATATTCAAAATACTGTTACTTTAAAAAAATATATGGAGTGCTTTGCCAATTTGCCTGTCATCCTGGCACAGGGGCCATGCTAATCCTCTCTATATCATTCCAATTTTGGTATATGTGCTGTTGAAGTGAGCACAAAAATCGGTTTCTTTTTCTTATTAGTTTTATCTAAAAATAATTAGAGACCCTTGCTGGTATGGCTCAGTGGATTGAATGCCAGCCTGCTAACCAAAGAGTCGCTGGTTAGATTCCTGGTCAGGGCACATGCCTGAGTTGTGGGCCAGGTCCCCAGTGGGGGGGCGTTAGAGAGGCAACCACACATTGATGTTTCTCTCCCTCTCTTTCTCCCTCCCTTTCCCTCTGTCTAAAAATAAGTAAATAAAATCTTTTAAAAAGTTGATATATGCTTCTCTTCTAGAAAAATTGATCAACATGAATATAAGCACAACTTCTTAGAAGCCCCAGGCATATTTTATAATTGCGTTGGTAATATTAAAATACTTAAGAAATCCTAAAATGCTTGATTTAGAGCTTATTGACCTAGTGCTTATTCAAATATCACTAATGTATTTTCTTTGCCTGCAGTGATGTATAAATTGTGTCTCTTTAAAAAGAATAATGCTTTTGTAATTAAAAAAAATGGCCTCCTTCATTTCTGCCAGCTGTTTGGATTAGGCTGGGTTTATGTAGTGAAGCAAAGAGTGAATTAGCATAATCTAAATGTTTAGTTCAAGCCTCCAAAATACCTTCACTTCAAATTTTTTAAAAGCAGTTTATGTTTGTTTAAAACATTTATTCTTTTTTTCTTTAAATAAATTTTTACTTTTCAATTACAGCTGGCATACAATATTATATTAGTTTCAGGTGTACAACTCAGCAATTAGGCATTATATACCTTATCAAACATATATAACTTAGTAAAGTGATCACCCTGCTAAATCTAGTACCCGTCCAACACCAAATATAGTTATTACAATATTATTGACTATATTCCCTATGTTGTACTTTATAACCCTGTGACTAGTCTGTAACCGTAGGATTTCGTTAGATAGGCATGAGCAGAGTAGGATCGATGCCAGGTACAAAGGGGTCACCAGGAGAGAGAGCCCTAGGTGCCTGGCAATGGACAAAACTATAAGCTGTTGCACAACCACTCCCTAAAGCATTAACCCCTGAAGATGACATCCAGGCCTCAGCTGTGTTTCAGCTCCAGGCTCAGAGAAGCAGCAAAATCAGAAAGTGATGACACAGCTAACATCAGGACCAGCTGCAGTGACTAATAATCCCCTACCCTGCCACTGAACAATCAGTGGAGACAAGGACCCTGAGGGGACACACCTGGAAAGCTGATGAATATCAGCTATATTCAGACCTACAGATAAAAGCCCTCAAGACAGGGAAACCAGGTGTGCTTTTCCTCTTTTTTCCCAGCACGCGACACCTTTCCTTCATCTTTGGTCTCTCAACGTACATTTCTCTCTCATATTTCTCTCTCTCTCTCTCTCTCTCTCTCTCTCTCTCTCTCTCTCTCTCTCTCTCTCTCTCTCTCTCTCCCCCCCCCTCTCTCCCTCTCCCTCTCCCTGTCCCCCTCCCTCCCCCTCCCGAGCTCCAAGGGTCCTTTTTTTGCCTCTGTAACTTCTTTCCTCAGCCCATTTCTTCTGTGGCTCACTTCTTTTACCTCTGTGACTTTCTATGTAAACTTTCTCTCATAGTTTGAGTCTTGGCTCTGAATGCCTTCTTAGCCAGAACTTAAGTGCCAAGGTTACTGAGCAGAGGTCTGACACCTGGTGCTATTTCACCACCAACATAACTACTAATTTGTACTTCTTAATTCTTTCGCCTTTTTCACCCATTCCCCTAACCCACCTCTGTCTGGCAAACGTCAAAATATTCTCTGTATCTCTAAGTCTGTTTCTGTTCTTCTTGTTTATTTATTTTTTTAGATTCCACATATTTTCTCTTCAAAAGGTGTCCACATGCTACCTCATGAATCTAAGAAAAATTTTGTTTGTTTGAAATATTAATTTTATTTTTTAGGTGAGGAAATTGGGATTCAGAGATGGTAATTGATAAAACTCATCTAGTTGTTAAGAGGCAGATACAGAATTGAATTCAGAACTTTTTTAAGATTTACTTTTACTTCACCTGAGGACATTTTTTTTTCATTGCTTTTAGAGAGAGAGGAAGAGTGAGAGAGAAATATGTCTGCAGGAGAGAAGCATAGATTGGTTGCAGCCCTTATGCACTTGGGCCAGGGATCGTATGTGCTCAGATCTGGACAGGGGCCTGGGGATTGAACCTGCAACCTAGGTATGTGCCCTGACCAGAAATGAACCCACAACTTTTTGGTTATGGAATGATGCTTCAACCAAATGAGCCACACTGGTTAGGTGAATTCAAAACTTTTACTCTTAGCCCTGTAATCTTTTAAAGGCAAAAAAGATGAATTTGTGATGAATTATTTATAATGTTTTCAAGACTTTTCTCCTTGTCTTTAATTTTCAGTATTTTTCCTATGATATATCTGGTAGTAGGTCCCTTTATGTTTATCCAGTTGTAACAGTGGGAAATTGTAACCCACGTCACCATTCTTTTAACATTGTTCCTATAAATGTTGACTATGACTAATATGTACTTTATAGATAAACAGTATGTTTATATAAGAATTCTAGGCACAATTTCAAAAGACAGATTTTGACTTTCAGTCATCTCAGCTCAGGGAGATTTGCTGATTTTTAACTGTAACACTGGGATGAGATAAAACCAGGATGATGTAGCCCAGACCACAGCTTGACCAGTTTCGAAATTCTTATTAGAATGGGCTCTGCTGGTCTGCATGAAGAGGACTTTTCAACCCCCTCCCCTTGACCTCTTTTTTCTGCTTTCCCTGCCCCTCCTTATAAAAACCTCTGTCTGCACTGAGATATTGTGATGGGGTTTTGGACGAGAGTCCCAGATCTTCTCAGGTGGCCAGCACTTAAATAAAGCTCTTTTATTTTCACCAGCACTCGCATTACCAGTTTGGCTTTTGTTGCAGCAGGAAGCTGGATCTGTGTTTGGTTAACACTGTGTGGAACTTGATGAGTTTCTTAGATGTGTAGGTTATAATATTTCAATAAATCTGGGAATTTTTGAGCCATTACTTTTTTGAGTTTTTTCCCCCCTGCTCTGTCCTTTCCTTCTGGGGGTCTCATTACATGTACGTTAGTGTTTTTCATAGTGTCCCATGTTTTTATGAGGCTTCCTTCTCTTCCTTGGATTGCATAATTTCAGTTATTATAAATTTCAACTCCATAATTCTATTTGTTTTTTTAAAATAATTCTTTGCTCTTTATTGTTATTTACTCTTTGATTCAACCTTGTCAGTGCACATTTTTTTATTTCATTAATCATAGTTTCCTATATTTCTGAGAACATACTTATAATAATTACTTCTAATTCTTATTCTGATAAATCTGACATATCTGGTCTTTCTCACAGGCACTTTCTATTTGTTAGTGCCTGACTGAATTATTTCGGTGAAATCTACCCCAGTCCCCTACCCCCAGCCCTCATCACACACAGTGTTCAGCCCCTGATGTAAG
This sequence comes from Desmodus rotundus, assembly GCF_022682495.2. Lineage (NCBI taxonomy): Eukaryota > Metazoa > Chordata > Mammalia > Chiroptera > Phyllostomidae > Desmodus > Desmodus rotundus. The sequence goes on along the minus strand of NC_071388.1, from coordinate 76,164,733 downwards.
GGTGGCTATGCCAACAGTCACCCTGGAAAGAAAGTGGCATTGGGAAGAATTTCTCTTTCTTTGACCACACTCAGATTTTAAACTCTACTAATTGTCAGCTAATTGCTATCTTATTTTCAACAATGCCCTGGAGTATAAATTGCTGTACACACGAATCCAATCAAATTCTAGTTTCTTTGAAGGAATAGCTTTTAAGGTCAATGCCTGATTTTTGTTTTGACACCTCTCACCTGTCTTATTTTCTGAAATGGGTTCTGAAAGCTGGCCCACCTATAGTTCAGCCTGTTTCTTGAATCTCTTATCAATTGCTTTCCATTATAAACAACTGCCACTGTTCTTAAGAGTACCTTTAGGCTTGAACTTCTTCACTGTCTGTTGCAAATGAAGTCAGTTTCTTTGGGAAGAAATTAGGAACTTTTATGTTTTTTGGTTTGTTTCCCCTTTCAGGGCACATCGTAAGCCAGAGCTCAGTAGGGGACAATCGTAAGTGTCTCTCTGAGTGATAGCTCTGCTCTAGTTGCTGAGCAATGGGGCTTAGATGGAGCAGAGCCCTGTGTTCTCGCTTGACTTAAAATAACAACTTTAGGAGTCAGGAAAAGGGTGATTAGTATTCCAGTATTTTCAGCAGCTCCATGCACAAAGTAGAACCTCTGTTCCACAGGTGTCCCACCTTACAACTGTGTTGCTGTTTCTGAACATCAAGTGGGGTCCTGGTGCCTGCTGCTGACCTCTAGGCAAAATTCCAGAGGCAAAGGTTTGGTGATAAAGGAAAGGAGTCTTTATTAAGAAGCTACACAGTTTTGGAGTAACAGCTTTCTACATATGTCAGTCAGTTACAGCTTTAATCACTTATGTCTATCAATTAAGGCTAAAATCTTTTAACACCTGAGTTCTCCTATCATTTACCCCCTGTTAGTTTTTAATGATCTCATTTCTATAGGATTAGTTTATAAACTGAAACAACATAAGATACAAAAGCTGCACAATTTTGGAAGAATGTCAGGTTCTGCCTCAGAGCTCATCTCCTCTAGAACATCCAAAGAACAATAACCCTGCCACCGCTGCCAGGCCAGCCCAAACCCGGGCTGTACCTGAAGTTTCTTCTCCCATCCAAAATCCATCCAAAATACCATCCTTTGGGAAGTGCAGGCAGCTGCAGTATGATCATCCAGGCATCCTCAAGGAAGAAGAGAGCCTGAGAGCCGGTCTCTGCCCTCTTAATATTTTAAATCTTCTGGCCTAGAATTCCATGCGCCCTGGGGTGTTCAGCATCTCAGCCAATCCCACCCTAGACTGTTTACCATTGCCTCGGACAATCTTCTTCTATGTCCCCTTCCCTCTCCTCCCCAGTAAGCTGATCAGATCTCTCTGTATTACCAGACAAAAGGGGTCCTCTTGTGTGCACACACCAAAGTGCAATAAGACACGAACCGGAGCTTGCCACAAAGGAAGTAAGGGTTTATTTTTAAGGACATGGCCCTCACCCAGAGACAGGTGCTTTAATGTTCAAAGATATGGCTTCCCTGGTGGCTTCCAGGGGATGGGTTATATAGCAGGAAAATCATTTATCATGGTGACTAAGAAAGTTAGGATCTTGGTGTGGTCTTTAATGATTGTTCAGCACTAGGGTAGGGTGTAGTCGATCATTGCATCTGGTCCTGATGTCAGCCACAGCATCGCTTCATCTGGTTGTACCACTATTGTGGACCTGGAACTGAACTACAACCGAGGCCTAGATGTTATCTGCAGTTTCACAGAAACTCTGTCTTTGTGGTCAACATACCTAAGGCTTTGTTCCTGAAATTATCTGATGCTGATCAGAACCTCATTGTCCTTAGTGCTTAACGATTAAGGGAGTGCATGTGGAAGGAAGAAGGAGACAGGTGAGTCAGGTGCTGGATGAGGCCAGTTTGAGTCAAAAAGAAAGAAAGGGTAAAAGATTGTATTAAAAAAATGGTTTCTGTGCAGTTACAACTGCACTCCCCAGACTTAGCTGCAGTAACAGACAGCTGAGGGCCAAGGAGAAATGCCAATATTCTGCTTCCCTGCGGAAGAAAGTCCTCCATCTGGGTGCCAGGGACAGAGGGACCTTTGTGTTCTTGGCTGCAGTGGCCTGCAGTATTGGCTCCCTCTCACTGGGTTGGGAGGAAGGTGAGAGGGTTCAAATACCACAAAGTATTTTTTTCTTAAACAGATAGTTATAGTTGTTTTCGGTATAGCTATTTCTTCAGTTTTTGATCACCCTCAGAACCAAGGGCTTCAAGTGGTAGTATTGTTTTTCGTTTTCCCCAGTTTCACTCAGAAGTGATCAACAGCACCCCCCATACTGCAAGTGTACAGTTAATCCTCTTTACAGTTATTTTGATGTTTATTTGTAGATAGAGCTAAAGGGAGATGGGAATCACTAATTTGATTTAAAGTTAAAAAACAGCACTGTAATGAGTCAGTTTTGCTTACAGTTCTGGTACGGATGATGTAATTTGTTAACTGAGATATATTTCTATGCTTTCAGTGCAATTGAAAATATAAATAGGGTTTGAATCTGATTATAAATATAAATATGCAAATCTCAAACTGTTTGTGGAAGTTTAAATATCTCATAATTTTTTTCTTGACAGAGAATGATGACTATGTTAAGACAAACCAATTTAGATAAATTATGTTATTCTAAATGACATTAGATTTAAAAACCACTTATGTATAAATTTGATATATTTCTTTCTTTCTCTAAACTTCTGCCAAGTTTTAATCTTTAACTATGATAACATAACTACAATACTGAAGAGAAATCACCAGAATAAATTATTTTAAGTTAAGATTAAGATTTGGGGGAAAATATTTTTATATAACTATTAAATCTATTCTGTTAAATGTCAGAAGAGGCTTTTTTGACTAAATAAAAGAAACAAAAACTCAAAGTAACTTCTTAAAAATTATTCAAGTGAACAATAGGACTGATTTTCTTACAATTTTCTAGTTACAAATTTATTTTTATAAATTGGTGTCTCAGTTATATTTTAGACTTATAACATTCTAAGCAATTCCACCATGAGTGAAGTGTAGAAATAATTTTTCTCTAAGTTAGTTATTCAGTTCTTTTCATTTGAAAGCCAACTGGAAATATTGTATAAAAATTAATTATAAAAATAAATAGTAAGGGTATAGACTTTTGTTTATAAAACCTTTTATTTATACAATCTTATTTAAGTTTACCAACAGTTAATTAGTGATATTATTATGACATGTTATTTATTTATTTAGCCCACATGAGATGCTTTATATCATTCGTACAACTAATATGTAATTGAGGAAGTTTTTCTGAAGTAGGTAGTATGCCAGGCTCCTGGGGGCAGGGGTGGGGAGGAACATTTTAGAATAATATATTTTTTTTCCTAAAAGGTGCTAGTAATAGGAAAGGATACACACAAGACCAAATAGTCTTCTAATTATCTAACATTCTAACATTCAGAGAATGAGAATAATAAATAATGACTAGCATAAAAATAAAGAATCTCTTCATGTAAGAACATAGCACTTTAAAACTGAGTGACATACATTAAATTTAAACAGCTATTTTCTCACTTCAGTTCTAAACTCATTGTACTATCAAGCCAAAGATAAGCCAGCATGAACCAAACATTTATAATATTTAAAAAAGTATTTTATTTATAACTTTTCTAATATTAAATTCCCACTTTTCTACCAGAATCAATAAACATATTAAGAAAAAAAAATCCATTTTAAATCTAGTTCAAGTAGTATATCAGCCACAATTTTTGAGACTGTATTATATTAGCAGTTCTGTTTATTTGATAGAATTTTTTAAAAAGCTACAGCAAATGTTTGAGCCTAAAGAGAGAAGATTGAGTCTGTATATCCAATCCATGTCTAATGGATTTAATGTATAAATACACTAAAATACTTATTGAGTGTCTACTGTGTTTAAGGTACTGGTCTGGTCTAAAATGCCTTCCTTTGTAAGTCGTTACCCTCATTCTATATATTTTAGACATTTTTAGCAACTCCATGCTGTAGTTTGGTCCAATAAAATTTTTTAGAACAGCAGAACCAGCTCCAGATGGTCTTACTCTGTTAATGAGATGCTGAGCTGCTTTTCAGAGACAACAGAAAAAGACCACAAGTCATGAACCCTAGAACCACAGTTCAGTGTTCCATTCCTCCCCACACTCCCCCTCGCGCGTGGAATCAAAGGAGCAGGACATATCGAAACTTGAACACTGGAACTCTTTCAGAAGCTAAGGGTCCATCGTCCAGAAAGATGTGGTGTTGATGCCCCTTTACCATAAATGGCTAAGTTTCATGGTCCTCCGGTTAAAACTTGCCTAACAGCCCCTTAAAAGCCCTTGGCCTGATCCAGCAAGCAAGATGGATTTGAGCATTATGTTTCCTATCTTCTAAGTGGACACCTTTTCTACCAACAAAACTTTCCTTAATGTAAACTCTGATGTTCTGAGTTTTGACTTTTGAGGTGTCGGGCACAAGGACTTCAGTTCCATAACATTCTGAGTTCAAGCAATATTTGATCTCTAATCCTAATTTTCTGCTTTGCAGCATCTACCTGCACTTCAAGAAAAGTGATCTCCTGGGGACCATCCAATGTGGGCTGATTCATGGAAGAAAATAATTAACTAAAATGAGATTTTTTTTTCTTTGCCATGGGAAAGATAAAATACTGGCTGACATATAAATGGCTGTTTCCATGTTCCAGACATTGTTCTATTAGTTTCATGTATTTTCTTGTTTAATAAACACAACAAGCCCTATAGTGATCAGCACTCCTCCCACTGAAAAGGAGATGTGAGATCCAAGATGTCAGAGGAGTAAGAGGAAGCTTCACTAAGCTCCTCTGAAGACAAATCTGGAATTACAAGTTAAATGCAGAGAAATCATCCTGAATAACCAACTGAACATTAGCTGGAGAGAAGCCTTATAACCAAGGTCACGGCAGAAGAAACCACTTCACCTCAAGAAAACTGATAGAGTGAGGAGAAGATGTGAGAGGGCTGACGGGGCTCCACAGGTGGCAGCTGAGGTTTCAGAGGGATATTACAGTGGCCAGAGGGTCTCCCCTGAGAAGTGGGAGGTATAAACCCCAAGCTAGGCTCCCCAATCTACAGCACCAGAGTCATAAAGGAACCCAGATAACACCCAGCTGTGAAAAGCACCAGGGCTTCTGTCCACCAGGAAGAGACTGCTGGAGACACAGACTCTTAAAGGGCCAGTGCACTAAATTTCATTTCATTCACCATGGGCTCTGGCAAAGGAAGGCAGAGTCTGGGGTTGGTGGCTCTTGGGAGAGAACTGAAGAAACAGCCATCAGAATCCCTGTACTGAGTCATTCCCCATCCTGCAGAGGCTATCTTTCTCAGGCAGAAAACACAGGAGAAATAGGGGCACCTATACTGGGAAAGAGGGCCACTGTAACAATTTCACTAAGACAAAGAGCTTTTACTAACTGAGAAAGAAAGCCTTTGGTAGATGTACATTATTCCCAAGATTTAGAAGGGAAGACAGAAGGATACCTCCAGAAGCCAGATGAGGTATATAACCCCAAATCCCAACTGTTGGGGCACTTGGACTAATTGGCTGAGTGCCCACATGTAGGTTTTTGCTCAAGTGTATAAATAAGCTATTTCATTTCCACTATACATGTTTGTCTCTCACTTAAATTCATCTCCGGTGGTGAGATAAGACCCGACGTGGGGAAAGAAGGCCTCTTGACGCAGGTCTCCCTTTCCTCACCATAACAAAAGCAGCAGAACATTCAAGTGCACATGGGATATTTTCTAGGATAGACCACATGTTTGGATACAAATGAAGTCTCAGTAAATTTAAGAAGATTGAAATCATATCAAGCATCTTAACTGACCACAAGATATGAAACTAGAAATCAATCACAAGAAGAAAACTGAAAAACACACAAAGACATGGAAGCTAAATAACATGTTATTAAACAATGAATGGGTCAACAATGAGATCAAGGAAGAAATCAAAAAATATCTTGAAACAAATTAAAATGGGGACACAACAATCCAAACACTGTGGGACACTGGGAAAGCAATCCTGAGAGGGAAAATCATAGCATTACAGGCCTATCTGAAAAACAAGAAAAAAGCTCAAATAAACAATCTAGCTTCATAATTAAAGGACCTTGAAAAATAACAATAAACAAAGCACAAAATGAGTGGATGGAAGGAAATAGTAAAGATCAGAGCAGAAATAAATGAAATAGAGTTTAAATATACAAAAGGTCAATGAATCCATGAGCTGGTTCTTTGAAAAGATAAACAAGATTGACAAACCTTTAACTGGACTCATCAAGAAAAAAAGAGAGAGAACCCAAATAAGTAAAATCAGAAATGAAAGAAGAGAAATAAAAACTGACACCAAAGAAATACTGTAAGAAAATATTATGAACAACTACATGCCAACAAACTGGACAACCTGGACAAAATGGATAAATTCCTAGAAACATAAAATATTCCAAAAGTAAATCAGAAAGAATCAGAGAATCTGAATAGACAGATTACAACTAGTGAAATTGAAGCAGTAATTAAAAAAAAAACTCCCAACAAACCAAAATGCTGCACTGGATGGCTTCACAGGTAAATTTTACCAAACATTCCGAGAAGAACTAACACCTCTCCTTCTCAAACTGTTTCATAAAATTCAAGAGGAGGGAAGGTTCCCAAACTCATTTTATGAAGCCAGCATTATCCTAATTCCAAAACTGTATAAGACACTACAAAGAAAGAAAATTATAGACCAATATCCCTGAGAACAAAGATGCTAAAATGCTCAACAAAATATTAGCAAACTGAATACAGAAATGTCTGAAAAAGTTCATACACCATGATCAAGTGGGATTTATTCTAGGCATTCAAGGTTGGTGCAACATTCACAAATCAATAAATGTGATTCACCACATAAACAAAATGAAGGATAAAAACTACATGATCATATTAATAGATGCAGAAAAAGCTTTGATATGATCCAACAATGATTTATGATAAAATACTCTCAGCAGAGTGAGTAGAGAGGATACATACATAAATATAATAAGGGCCATATATGACAAACTCACTACCAGCATCATACTCAATGGTCAAAAACTAAAAGTATTCCCCTTAAGATCTGAAATAAGACAGGAATACTCACTTTCACCTCTATTATTCAACATAGTACTCGAGTTCTAGCCACAGCAATCAGACAAGAAGAAATAAAAGGCATCCAAATTGGAAAGGAAAATGTAAAACTCTCCTTATTTGCAGATGACATGATACTGTACATATAGAATCCCAAAGATTCCACTGAGAAACTACTAGAACTGATAAATGAATTCAGCAAAGTAGCAGGGTACAAAATTAATATTCAGAAATAAGTTGCATTTTGTATGCCAATAATGAACTAACAGAAAGGGAAACTAAGAAAACAATCCCATTCACAATTGCTTCAAAAACAATGAAATACCTAGGAATAAACCTAACCTGGAATGTAAAAGACTTGTACTCAGAAAATTATAAGACACTGAAGAACAAAATTGAAAACGATAAAAACAAGTGAATGCAATACCATACTCATGGATAGGAAGAATTAATATCATTAAAATGTCCATACTACCTAAAGCAATCTATAGATTCAACACAATTCCTATCAAGATTCCAATGATATATTTCACAGAACTAGAACAAATATTTCAAAAATTTGTATGGAACCACAGAAGGCTCCTCATAGCAACAGCAATCCTGAGAAAGAACAATGTTGGAGGAATCATGGTACCTAATATCAAACTATACTATAAAGCCATAGTAATCAAAACAGCATGGCACTGGCATAAAAACAGACAGGAAGATCAATGGAACAGAATAGAGAGCCCAGAAATAAACTCACACCTTGATATTTAGTCAGTTAATATTTGACAGGGGCAGCAAGCACATACAATGGGCTAAAGATAGTTTATTTAATAAATGATGTTGGGAAATTTGGACATATATGTGAAGAAAAATGAAACCAGACCACCTTCTTACACCACACACAAGAATAAATTGAAAATGGGTCAAACAGTTAAATGTTAGACCCAATACCATAAAAATTATAGAAGAAAATATAGACAGTAAAATCCCAGGCATTGCTGATAGCAATTTTTTATTGAATATATCTCCCCTGGCAAGGGAAACACAAGAAAAATAAATAAACAAATTGGATTTCATCAAACTAAAAAGATTTTACACTGCAAAGGAAATCATTAACAGAATAAAAAGACAACCCATAAAATGGGAGAACATATTTGCTGACACATCTTATAAAGGGTTAGTATCCAAAATTTATAGACAACTTATCAAACTGAACACGAACCCCCCCAAAAAACAAACAAACAAACAAAAAACAATGGGCAAAGGACCTGAATAGACACTTCTACACAGAGGACAAATAGATGGTCAATAGACTTATGAAAATATGCTCAACATCACTAATCATCAGAGAAATGAAATTTAAAACCACGATGAGGTATCATCCCACACCTGTCAGAATGGCCATCATCAATAAATCAACAAACGACAAGTGCTGGCAAGCAAGTGAAGAAAGGGGAACCCTTTTGCACGGTTGGTGGGAATGCAGACAGGTGAAGTCAGTGTGAAAAGCAGTATGGAGATACCTCAAAAATTAAAAATTAATGTGCCTTTTGACCCAGTGATCCCACTTCTGGGAATGTATCTGAAGGAAATGAAAACACTAATTCAAAAGGACATAAGCACCCCTATGGTCATTGCAGCATTATTTACAGTTGCCAAGATATGGAAGCAGCTCAAGTGTCCATTAATAGATAAATGGATAAAACACTTAAGTGGAAATTTAGGAAATAGATAGAGTGAAAAAAGCATGGGACATTTACACAGTGGAATACCACAGGGTTGAATAAAAAGAGAAAATTTTATTCTTTGCAACAGTATGGATGGACCTGGAGAACAATATGCTAAGTCAAATAAGCCAGTCAGAGAAAGAAAAATACCACATGATTTCACTCATATGTGGAATCTAATGAACTGAATTAACAAGGAAAATGGGGACAGACTCATAGATAGAGAGCAGATGACAGCTAGTGGAGGGGAAGGAGGTGAGGGGTTGGAGGGATTGAGCAAAAAGGAAAAAGGACTCATGGACATGGACAACAGTGTGATGATTGCCTGGGGGAGGGGGGTATAAGGGGGCTAAATGGTAACGGAAATAAAAGATTAAATTTAAAAAAAAAAGATGTTATGCAACTTTTCCAAAGTCACACAGCTATGAAACCCTGTCAGTTTGGCTCCAAAGCCTATGCTTTTGCTTCTGCAATGCACAGCCTGTGACCTGTGACAGATACATTGCATGTGATTCTGAGGGACTGCCTTGCTTATTACATTGGAAGCCAGAATGATCTTCTCATGATTCAACTTTCCGTTTGTATTTGCTAGTTCCTTAAATAAGGAGGGGAAAACAGCTTCTCCCATTTTGCCAACTGCAATCTAACATCCTATATAATTTCTAAATGAGCAGGTGAAGTCTTTTAGACTGTTCTCAAAGAAAGTAACATGGGAATAATTATTACTTTGAACTTTATCAGTATAACCACTTACTTGGATTTTTGGAATATTTTTATTATTCAATTTGTTTATCTACAATGATAAAAACAATGCTTTTTGAATACTAACATGGCTTTAATCATTCATATTATAGGAACATCCTACTTCTCTCTGCTTCTGTCCTCCTCCCTTTTTAATCTACATGCAACACCCTCACCAAAGTAATCCAATCAAGGCAGATAATGTCATTGCTGCTCAAAACTCCAAAGAGAGTTTGTATATCACTTAGGATAAATATTTTGCCTCTCTCTTCCACCTTGTTTCTCTCTTGCTATCCTTCTCTGGGTTGGTCTCATTACTGGTTCCTTGTGCTTGCCAAGCCTGCTCACAATTCAGGCCATTTAATCCTTGCCCTTTCATCTGTCTGGAATGTTCCTCACCCTAGTGTCAACATATTTTACTCTTTCTTTTTCTTCAGATTAAAGTATCTCTTCAGCAATGCCTTACTGTTGGGAACCGTCCTACCTGGTTTCAGAAGCTGTAACCCCCCCTTGGCTAAGGCTGAGTGAGAGACCTTGGGACCCTAAGTCACTAAGGAGACAAAGCTTACCTCCCTGGCAGGGCCACCACCTCTGCCCCCTTTACTTCACCCTGCCTGGTCTCCAGTGGATGACCGGTTAGCCAATGACAGGGTAAGATTCCTCAAAGGAGGGATGACCTAAGACAGGCATGGTCATCAAAGGGCTTTCAGGGAAGGACTTGGGGGGCTATAGGAAAAGGGGGTGATGGATCCTTACCCCTTGGCTTTGACATAGCCTGAGTCCTCATTCTGTCTGCAAGAAGTCTCCTAATCTCTTGGCTGCCTTACTTCCCCTGCCTGATTTAAGCCTGAAACAATGCCAAAGGGCGGTGCAGTCCTGTGCTAGAAAGGGCGGATTCCCCAGGCCTAAGAAAGAATACATAAAACCCTGTGAAACCTACTTTGCTAATACCCTCAATTTAAATGATAAGGGTCCAAGCACAGAATGAGTTTGTTTCCCCAAAGTTTTATGGCCCTTTAGCTATCTAACCCTGACTCAAAATAAGTCCTCATGGTTCTTTGAATGTTATCTATTGTTTGATCATTACTGGCTGACAATGATTGATGAGCTTTATGTATATGTCCTGTATTCCTATGCAAATTAAACCTAATAAAAGCCCATTGAGGAACAGGCTCCTGGTCCTTCTCCTTTGAGAAATCAGCCACCTTTCCCCACAAACAGATCATGTCTTGGTAGACTTATTCTCATCCCCAGCAAATGTGGGGCTCTGTCAGCAGGCATCTGCAGGCGAAGAAGCTCCCCCACACCTTACCTCTTCATCTTTGTCTAAAATATTATACCTTCATGACTACAATTTTTATCTCTGTTCTTGCTTTATTTTTTCTTTAGGAATACCAATATCTTATGCACTATATATTTTGCTTATCTTGCTTCCTCATGTATGATGTCCATTTTATCCATTACTGGAGACTCAGTATAGAAAACAAAAATCACCATGCAGTAAGAGCTTTAAAAAGTACTTGCTGAGTGCATAAAGAATAAACTGATGGATAGGTGCAATATGGAACTGAGCTGACACACTCTAAGGCAATGCATTTCAAATCAATTTGAAAAAGATCAGTTTTACCCATTCAGGCAAAAAAAAAAAAGGTCGGGCCAATTGTTTAATTTTTACTTAACTTTTATGTGTTTGGCTGTTTCACTGCTGCTAAAGTTGGTCAGTTCAGGGGAGCACATAGGAACTGTAAATTGTGTTCATATAAAACCTTCACTGTCTCTTTTTGGCCTATGATCCCTTCTCTCTAACTCCGCTAATTGAGTTTGCACAGCACTCTGAATCACAGCTTGTGAAAAAAAATGTTTTTCTGTCATCTATAGAAACCCCTTAAAAACAGCTTAATGAGTAATTCTCTGCTTATTTTGCTAACTCTACATCTTGTGTTTCTGTCATACTCCAAGCCCTCACCACCCAAAGAAAACACAGACAAAACAGACTGAAACCAAAAACCAGACCTCTATCTTTTCCATATATACCATACTTTCTGATGGCTTCACAACTCTGAACATGCCCTGCCTCCAGTCCTTGTTTTCTTCCTCCCTTATCTCCCATCACTCCTGCTAAATCTTCCTTCTCAACCTGTACAGACCTTGTGAGTTTTGTTTACCACTGGATATCTTAACACCTAGTGTGGGGCCTGGAAGGTAAAAGGTGATTAACATTTGAACTGATGACCTTCCATGCATCCTTAGGCTTTAGGAGGACTCTGGTGTCACAGTCTTATTTTTGAGTTCTGGTCATCATGGTTGTAGCAACTATTTGCAGACAGAGATTTTAACTTCCTAAACTAGCAACTTCTGAACAGTTTTTTAAAACATTTCTGGCTTTCTGGTTGGTGATCAGTAAATATTAGCTAAATGAAAGAACAAATGTTAGAATCACATGCAGAAACCACAAATGGAGAATGTGGAAGAGAATATATTTTCCAATATGATAGGACTTTAAAACTATTTCAATTTAGGACAAGAAATTTATTATTTTTCCTGTTAACACCCTAAAAAGTCACTATTATAACATAAGCATTTTCACAATAAAAATATCACCTTCTATAAGTACATGTGACTTCAAAAAATGACTATCTGTATATTGAATACAAAATAGGAAATAAAAAGTGGAATAAATAAAACAAAGTAGAGGGTTGGGGAAAGGAGAAATTAAAATTAATGAAGCATTCATGATCTTGCTGCCTGGCAAATGTTATCAGTTTGGTTCAAATAAACTTTTACAAAAAGTCTCAAAAAATAAAATAAAATAAAGTTAAAATATCATTATACATGAAAATATTGAAATGAAAGAAAAAATTATGGAGTTTGAGATTGAAAACCAAATGAATATAGTTTGAGATAAGGGAAAAATGACAATGGTTTACTTTTGGAGGAATCTTTTAAAAAGATCTCTGTTCATATTTCTTTTAATTACAAAAAATTAAGTAGAATTGATTACATTTTCTTTTAACATAATTCTTGGCTTTGCATAAAGCCAAAAGTTTGTCATAATTACTTTCTACTTTTGAGAATAAAAGTTATAATTTTAATTATTTATCCACAATAAAAGAAAAGCACTATTCTTTCAGACAAAGCTTATTTATGAATACCATGCTTTATTTCAACAATATTCATAATATTAATGTGTAAAACTCAACTTTTTCCAGTGGATATTGCATTTATTACAGAAGTTCTTAGAGTATAGAGGAAGCTTTTTATTGTGTGGCTTTCCAATTACATCAATTCATAGGAATGTCGGAACTAAACTTTTATATAAGACTCTGAGCAAAAATAAGTATAAGTTTACATATGCGTCACAAAAATGTTTTAAGCAATACATCATGTTGCTTCCTACCCCTATCATCTTTCTGTTCAACACATTACTAAACGCAATCTTTAATTCATTTTTATAACAAAATTGAAGAATCTTCATTAGGAAACTAAGGTTTTTGTTAAGCACCTTTTATATGCAAAGCCCTGGGTTCTGGGTTAAGAACTAGAGATAATAGACAAAAATTTGATTCAGCTAATAACTTCCAAGAGTGTAATTATTATTAAAAAAAGAAATATGTAGTTATATAATTTTCAGTATGAGCTTCCAGTCAAGATGGCAGAGTAGGTAAACATGGTACAGGCATCCTCCACACCACATGAAAATCACAAGTAAACTACAGAACAATCATCATTGGGAATATTCTGAAATCTAGCTGAATAGAAAGTCCTTTAACTAAGGATAGAGAGAAAAAGCCATGTTGAGACTGGAAGAGGGGCAGAGATACTAACTAAACAGGCCAGTCCCACATCTCTGTGTGGTGGTTAAAATCGGGAAGAATATCACAGATGCTGAGGTTCCCTCTAAGGAGCAAGAGGTCCCAGCCACACCAAGACCCCCAGCACAGAGTTCCACGGCCAGCAAGAGAAGTCCCTATAAATTATGGCTCTGAAGACCAGAAGAGATTTAGCTGAGTGAGATGAAGGGCTTCCGGAGTCCTGAGCATTCCTCTTAAAGGGCCTATGAATGGACTTACTCAGACTCGCTTCGAGTGTCAGTGCTGTGGCAGCAGCTCAGAAGGTGCCGTGGACATAAGGGAAGAGCTGAACTGGATGGCTTTGGAGGGGCAGCTTTTCTTCCCAGACAGAAATGCTGGTGGAGGTCATTGTTTTGTTGTTGAGCCCTTCCTCCACAGAGCCAGCAGGCAGACATCATATCTTGAGTTTTTTATCAACCTGGCTAGTCCTGTTAGCCCACCCACTCCCATCATTTCCCACTCCCATACAACTTTCAGGCCTACCCATGCCACTTCCAGCAGCTTTTCCATATAAACAGGCTGTCTTGGCTCATGCTGTGGACTTTCCTAAAATCTCTAGAAAAGGACATAAGAACTATAAAAACCACCAGTCAAAAATTAAGAATACGATAACTGAAGTGAAGAATATACTAGAAGATATCAACAGTAGATTAGATGAAACAGAGGATCAAGACAAGGTAGCAAACTACAACCAAACAGAACAGCCTAATGAAAAAAGACTCCATAATGTGAGGATCGTGTAAGAGAAAGGGCCTCTGGGACAAAATTAAGGGTAAAACATCTGCACCATAGGGGTGCCAGAAGGAGAAGAAAGAGAACAAGGGATTGAGAACCTATTTGAAGAAATAATGACTGAAAACTTTCCTAACCTGGTAAAGAAAAGAGACACACAAGTCCAGGAAGCACAGAGTTCCAAACAAGATAAATCTAAAGAGGCTCTCACCAAGACACTTCATAATTAAAATGGCAAAGGTTAACGACAAAGAGAGAATCTTAAAAGTAGAAAAAGAGAAGCAGTTAGTAACCTACGCGTGTGCTCCCATAAAACTGTCAGTTGATTCCTTAACAGAAACTTTGCAGACTAGAAGGGTGTGATGAGAAATATACAAAGTGATGAAAAGCAAGGACCCACAACCGAGTTTACCCAGCAAAACTATCCTTTAAAATTGAAGGACAGAGAAGAGCTTCCGAGACAAGAAAAAGCTAATGGAATTCATCACAACCAAACCAGTATTACAAGAAATTTTAAAGGGTCTTCTTTAAGAAGAAGACAAAAGAATTGGGGTGGTAAACACACAATACAATATACAGGTGATGTATTGTAGAATCGTATACCTGAAACCTGTATAATTCTATTAACCAATGTCATCTCAATAAATTTAATTGAAAATTAACAAATTTTAAAAAAATTAAAAAGAAGGAAAAAGGTTGAAAATAGGAATAGTAAAGTGGCAATAAATACCTGTCTATCAACAATTACTTTAAATGCAAATGGATTAAATGCTCCAATTGAAAGACATAGGGTAGATGAATGAATAAGAAAACAAGACTATTACATATGATGTCTATAAGAAACTCACTTCAGATCAAGACACACACAAAATGAAAATAAAGGGATGGAAATAAACATTTCATGAAGATGCAAATGAAAAGAAAAGCTGAGGTTAGAATACTTACTTATATCAGACAAAATAGATTTTAAAACAAAGGATATAATGAGTATTCCTGCAAAGAAACACAAAACACAACATCTAAAAGAAATACGCATCTATATATCACTGCAGCAATATTTACAATAGCTAAGATAGGGAAGTCACTTGTGTCCATCAATAGATGAATGGATAGAAAAAAAGTGAGTCATACATACAATGGAATATGATTCAATCATAATAAATAATTGAATCTTGCCATTTGCAAAAACACGGATGGACCTAGAGGGTATTGTGTTCATTGAGTTAAGTCAGAGAAAGACAAATGTTACATAATTTCACTTATATGTGGAATCTAGACAACGAAATAAATGAACATGCAGAATAGAAACAGACTCATGGATACAGAGAACATTTGAAGGTTGCCAGATGGAAAGGGCATTGGAGGGATGAGTGAAGGGATTAAGAAGTACAAATTGGTAGTTACAGAATAGTCGTGGAGATGTAAAGTACAGCGTAAGTAATACAGTTGATAATATTATAATAACTATGTGTGGTGTCAGATAAGCACTAGATTTGTGGGGGCAGTCACTTTTAAAGTTATATAAGTCTAATCACTGGGTTGTACACCTGAAACTAATATAATGTTGTACATCAACTGAAATTAAAAGTAAAAAATTATTAAGAAAAAGAAAAGAGCCACAAAACTAAAGGATATGGGGAAAGGGGGTGGAAGAATAGCTGTGTCAATGTTGCAGGGTCTTGAATGCCAATCTTGCTGCAAAAATATCTGACCACACTTTTAGGTAAAGTGTGTGTGTCTAGAAATGATAGATATTAAAGTGAACAATATTTTCCACTATGGTTAAAATACTAATATTTACAATAAAATCACATTTGCATTGCATTGCCATGTTTTATTATTAACTATCCAGAGCAAAGTAAATACAGTAGTTCTCCCCTCTTTTCCTCACCTTCACTTTTCCAGTTTCAGTTACCCTTGGTTAAACATGGTCTGAGAATATTAAATAGAAAATTCCAGAAATAAACAATGTATAAGTTTTAAATCGTGAAAAAACTAATTTGCAATATAACCTGATATGTATGAAACTGTGTTAAAGCTCTTATAAGATCAGGGGAGCATAAAGGTAATACCGTATAAGTGAGATGGAAACAACCTCAGAGAAGAAGTAAGGTCTAAGTTGTCCTTTAGTAATATTAGTTATTTTTCTATTACTTAGTGGCCAGGAGAAAGGGGAGGTTCTAGTTAAAGAATTGTTCAAAAGCACTGAGAGAGAATAAATGTGGAAATTGATGCAGGTACAGTGTGCCCGAATTGGAGGCATGGGAGAACTGGTAGAGGGAAAGGGAGCCCTGAAAATATATTGGAGCACTTTGCTGGGGTCTGACCAGGCCTGACAAGTCCTCACCTGTCTGGAGCTCAGCTGAGGTGGGAGCAGATGCTGAGCTGTTGTCTTTCTTGAGTAGCTCGTTAAAGAATTAAAGCAACAAGCAAAAAATGAAGGTGGTAAGCCTTTAATCACTTACTGCTTGTAAGAGAAAAGCTAAACTCAGAGAAAGCATGGACTCATCGTGCAACCCCCCGACACCCGCCCATGGAAAGGTACACAGATCAAAGGTGATATGGATCAGAGCAGACATAGATGGGATCCTCTCACTGTTGATGAAGAACCCCCCACCCCTCCAAAAAAAAGACTGTGAGTTTTATAAACCTTGAAGTTAGGGGAAGGGGAAGGGAGAAGGATTGGGAGTGGAAAAGTACTGGGTATTGAGTGAGAGTAGGGAAAGTGTCTTCAAGGTTTCTCCCCATGCTCCCCATGAGAGGGCTTCCTCAGAGGTGCCTGCAAAGGACCTTGGCCCAAGGCCTCAGGTAAAGAGATCTAGGAATAAGGACAGCTTGGGTAGCAATGCAAATAAACAAAAGGCATGACCAGCCAGGGGAACAGGAGCCCTTGACTACATCTCAATGCCCTTTACAACTGCAGTGCTTTAGCTGTGTACCAAGTCTGGTGTGTGTCTCTGTGTATGAGAGTGTGTGTCTGTGTGTGTGTGGGGGGGGTGTATGGTAATGGAGGGAGTGAGCCACCTTTTTCCTGAAGCATGTGTAATTGCCTAACTTAGGGCCTGAAAAAATCACAGTTTTATAATAAGAGCTGGACTCCTGATCATGGTAAGAACAGAATTCTCATTACGATGTGGGCAGTGGGAAAATTGGAGTGATTTTGAAGCGTGAGAATTGCTTGATTAGATAAAAGTTTCAGGAAAACAATCCTTATGACAATTGACTAGTTGGGGAGTGTTGTAGATAAGAATAATGACTAAGACATTTTCTCAATAGTTCAAATGTGTAGTTTTAAACCATGGGACAACCCTTTGCCCAACTAAAAAAGAGCCCCTGAGGACAATTTTGAAGTCTCTTATCAGTCACTAATCTAGACTAGAGAATTCTAAGCTACCATTATTTTAACTCCTTTGTATTAAGTGGCAGGATACTTAGAATTATAGTCCTGGGTTTACTTCTTTACCCACTCCACACTGTTACTGCTTATTTTTTCCCATTAATTAATGGTTGAGAAGTGGGAATTGCAGTCCATAGTTCTCATATATTTATTAAAGCTTCCTACTTGATATTCTTTCTTGGACCTCCCAGACGTTCTTTCTGCATCCCATGCAGAAATAGTAGAATCAGTGGAGTTTCTGTATAATGTTAGGGCTCTGAGACCCATTGCACAGCTGGCTTCATAGGTATTTGTCTCTGCAGTTGAAATGATTAAAATATTTGGATTAGGAAATAGTATTTAATTTAAAAATCACTAATGTAACAGATGCTACAACCTAACTTGTAATGAATTGATGTGTTTAATCATGAGTTGATATATTTATACATGTGTTCATATTTGAACAAATATTAGTGACTAGTAGTACTTTAAAAGCATATCATATGATTCTGGAGTTGCTATGGTTACTTGTTTTCTTGGAAAACCTAATACGTGTGTAGAAACCTAAAGTGGTTGCTATCAGCTATTGGAGAAATAACACTACATTCTAGTCTTAATCTTTAATTTTAAAACTTTTTCATTATATTTTATCGATTATGCTATTACAGTTATCTTGATTGTTCCCCCTTTTCCACGCCTCCAGCCCTCATGCTCAACTCCCTCATGCAATCCCCCCACCATTATTCATGTCCATGGGTCATTCATATAAATGCTATGGCTACTCCATTGCCTATACCATACTTTACATCCCCATGGGTGTACTGTAACTACCTATTGGTACTTCTTATACCCTTACTTCTTCACCCATTTCCAGACACCACCCTCCCATCTGACAACCAATCAAATGCTCTCTGTGTCTATGATTCTGTCTCTGTTCTTGTTTGCGAAGTTTGTTTTTTAGATTCAATTGTTGATAGATTTGGTTTTTTCCCTTTTATTATTCATAGTTTTTATCTTCTTTTTCTTAAATAAGTCCCTTTAACATTTCATATAATAATGATTTGGTGATGAACTCCTTTAGTTTTCTCTTGTTTGGGAAGCTCTTTATCCACCCTTCAATTCTGAATGATATATTTGCTGCATTGGGCAATCTTGGCTGAAAGTCCCTGCTTTTCATGACTTTGAATATTTCTTGCCAATCCCTTCTAGCTGGCAAAGTTTCTTTCGAGAAATCCCCTGACAACCTTATGGGAACTTGCATGTAGGTAACTAACTTTTCTCTTGCTTCTTTTAAGATTCTCTCTTTATTTTTAAACTTTGGCATCTTAATTATGATGTGTTTTGGAGTGGGCCTCTTTGGGACTCTATGTGCTTCCTGGACTTGCATGTTTATTTTCTTCAACAATAGGGAAATTTTCTTTCACAACTTTTTAAAATAGATTCCAATTTCTTGGTCTTTCTCTTCTCCTTCTGGCACCCCTATGATGTGAATGTTGAACCTCTTGAAGATGTCCCAGAGGCTGTATATACTATCCTCATTTTTTTTGGATTCTTTTTATCTTTGTTGTTTTTTGCTTCCTTATGTTGAATATCATTGATTTGATTTTTGGCTTCATCCACTGTGCTGTTATTTCCCTGTAAATTGTTCTTTATTTCAATTAGAGTATCCTTCCCTTCTGACTGGATCTTTTTTATGTTGCTGAGGTCCTCACTAAGTTCCTTGAGCATCCTTATAACCAATATTTTGAACTCTGCATCTGATTGATATTTTACTTATGTCCATTTCACTTAGCTCTTTTTCTGGAGTTTTGATCTCTTCTTTCATTTGGGCCATGTTTCTTTGTCTCCTCATTCTGGCAGCCTCCCTGTGTTTGTTTCTATGTATTAGATAGAGCTGCTTTGATCCCTGTCTTGGTACTGTGGCCTAATATAGTAGGTGTCTTGTAGGGTCCAGTGGCACATCCTCCACTATCACCCAAGCTGGGTACTGAAGGTACATCCTTTGTGTGAGATGAGTACACCCTCCTCTTCTAGTTGAGCCTTGGTTGCTGACGCAGATCAATGGGAGGGATTTACCCAGGCCAGTCATCTGTAAGGCTTGGCTGTGGCCACTTAGCATCAATCTCTGCCCTCTGTGGAGGATTAGCTGTGCAGGGGCTGGGTGGTGGTACTCTGATGTGGTCTGTAGCTGTCCATTGGGTGTGCTGGTCCTGTGGTTTCCCAGATGATATAGGCCAATGTCAGCCCCCATCTGTGTTTTGCCCAGGGCCCCCTCTTCCTGAGCTATAAAGCAATAGGAGATGGCTGCTACTTAGGCTGGGCTTGGAGATTCCCAGATGAAGCAAAACTGGGAATCAGTTCTGTGCCTGGGACTCACTGAGGCCAGCTGTTATTTGTTTGATAGGATTTAGGAATTTGTGAAGCATGATTCAAGACCAGCCATTCATATGGAAAAGCAGCTTGGGCGGGCTGGTAAGTTGGGTTGAGCGGAGTCTCTAGGATCTCCAAGGTGGGTCAAACAGTTTTAGCCAGGTTGATGAAGTCTCAGAAATGACACCAGCTTGCTGCCTCTGTGGAGGGAGAGTTTAGAAAACGGACAATGCCCTCTGCTTCCCTTGATGCCAGACACTTCAGTTCCTCCCTTTATGCCACTGGTACCTTTCATGCTGCTGTTACACTGGTGCTATTGCACTCAGAGGTAGTGAGTCTGAGTAGGTGAGTCTCTGTGAGATTCTTTAAGAGGAACTGCTTGGGGCTTCAGCAGTTTCTCCTACCAACTCAATCCTTGCTAGTGTTTGCAGCCAGAAGTTGTGGGGACTTCTCTTCCTGGCACTGGAGTCCTGGGCTGGAGCATCTGTTGTGGGGCAGGGACTCTTTGCTGCTGAGATATTCCTCTCAAATTTTTATCCAGCATGTGTGGATAAGGGACCAGCCCATTCCACATCTGCGCCTCTCCTACCAGTTTGGATGAATGTGGTTTCTTTAATTCTGTAGTTGTCAGATTTCCATTCAACTTGATTTCTGATGGTTCTGAGTGATGGTTGTTCTTTATTTTAGTTGTAATTTTGATGTAGTTGTGCAAGGAGATGAGCCATGTCTGTGTATGCCACCATCTTGACTGGCAACCTTCCGTATTCTATTTTTAAAGGCCTGTTTATGCATTGACTGTATTATTAACTGTCATGCATTTTCTTGGTATGACTTTTTTCAATTAGCATCAACTAAAAGGAAAATGCAAAGCATTAATAATTAATGTCAGTAAAAAGAAATATTAGATAATTATATGTCCCCAGTTATCTATAAAATATTTATTAAAATATTTTAACATGAACAAGTCTCAAAAAATAGAAACTATGGCATATACAACTCTTCTCCCCACCCGCCCCCCCTCTCCACCCCCAAAGAAAGGTAGGAACCTATTCTCTGATTGCCATTATTGTCCAGGTCATAATATAGATTAGTCACATGAAGTACAGGGTTTGGTTCATAGCAGTTAGCTTTTGCTACATAACAAAATGTAATAAATTTTAGTGACTTAACCAATAATCATTTATGAGCTCATTATTCTTCGTTTTGGGAATTTGGTCTGAGCTTAGCTGCATCTGTCTCAGCTGGCCTTGCCTAGATTACTCATTGAGAATTAGTTAGCTGCTGGATAAACTCGAGGTTTGTTAATCCTGGGTGACACTCACTCCTGTGTCTTATGATTCTTTTAAGTTACTTCACATGGTGATTGCATTTTAAAAGCCACTTCACATGGTGTGTGCATTTCAAAGAGGAAAAGTTGGAAGAGCAAACACTTTTCGAGTTTCTCTTTATAGGGTATTTGATTTGCTCCCTTTGTCAAAGCAAGTCACATCGGAGATCTGAGTCTGGGAGGAAGGGTCCCAGGAAGTATTTGCAAGAAGGGGAATTACGGCCATCTGGCAAACCGTGTGTGTCATTTGATTTGTTAGCTGCACTAATTTATGATCTTTCATGTGGAAGATCTACTCACCCTTCTTCAAAACTTGAATCTCATGATTTCATAATTTAAATGAAGTCCAAATGCAGGACAGCCTTTGTGGATGAGGCTCCCCAGTGGATTTTTTGTGTGTCACGTGGCCAAACCTAGAATTTGTGCAGGACATGACTACCCAAAAATGAGGCTGAGGGGGTGAGTTACGGTGACAGTACTACCAACAGTTTGCCACGGTGAAGGAGGAGAATCTAGGGAAAATCAACTGAATAAAACCATGATTTTGGGAGATTGTATTGTACGGATCTTATATGTGTCGTCATTTTAGTGCACTTAAGATATTCTTGTATAGTTCAGATTTCTATCATTAGCCTTACAAAAGAAAGAACTACAATTTTTGTTTTGCAAGAGAAATTTGTATATGGTAAAAAAAAACCCCAACAGCAAAAAACACTCCACATCCATTTGTGACCCATGAAAATTTCCCCAAGTATCTGGAATGTTCATCTGGTTGTAGCCCCAGCACAGAACTTGAGCTTTTTACTAATATTCTTCCAGACAAAGAAAATTGGTGCAGTGTTTGCCTAAGTAAAATGAAAAGACAACCTATAAAATGGGAGAAAATATTTGCAAACCATATATCAGATAAGGGGTTAATATTCAAATCATATAAGGAACTCTTACAACTCAATGGCAAAATAAATAAGATAATCCAATTAAAAAATAGGCAGAGGACTTGGCTTTTTCAGGCAGAGGGCTTGAATAAACATTTTTCAAAAGAAGACATCCATATGGCCAACAGATACATGAAATGATGTTTAACTTCACTAATTATCATCGAAATGCGAATCAAAACCACAATGAGATATCACTTTACATCTGACAGGATGACTATTATAAAAAAGACAAGAGACAACAAGTGTTGGCGAGGAAGGGTGTGGAGAATAGGGAAACCTAGCGCCCTATTGGTGGCAATGTAAAAGGGTGCTGCTGCCTCTATGGATAACAGTATGGAGGTTCCTCAAAAAATTAAAAATAGATCTACCATATGGCCCAGTAATCCCATTTATGAGTATATTTGAAGGAAATAAAATCACTCTCAAAGAGGTATCTTCACTCTTGAGGTGATACATGGAAGTAACCTATGTGTCAGCTATCAATGGAGGAATACACAAAGTCATCCCAGCTATCAGAACCTTTTTTTTTAAGTATCACAATGAGAACAATATAATATTGGAACTGAAGGACTAATTAAGCAGTACAACATTATGGAAAGTCAAGAAATAAACACATGAGTAGTCAAGCATGTGGTATATAATGAACATGGTTTCAAATAGAGGGAAATAAACACTTAATTAGTAAAATTAGTAAAATTATTCCCATTTAGATAAAAATTAAAATAAGATCTCAACTTTAACAACTATTAAAACCTAGATTATAAAAATTCTAAAGTGTTGAAGAAAAGTTTGGTATATATTTAGGACCCTTATTTTTTTCATAATTTTAAAGATTGAAGAATAAATTTTAACCTCTGTGATATGAAAGGCCTTGTTACATAAGACAAAAAAAAGTTATAGAAGTAAATTGAAAAGACAATAGAACCTGGAAAATAATTCATTTTGGGAATTGGATCAGTACTGACTTCAGACAGGAAACAACATCTGAATTACGTTTAATTTGCATTTTAAACAGAAGACATTCTGGAATAACTTAAATAAAAGAATAAAGACAGTACTACCCTGACTGGTGTGGCTCAGTTGTTCCTGCATTGTCCGACAGACTGAAAAGTTGCTGGTTCAGTTCCTAGTCAGGGCATATGCCTGGCTTGCAGGTCAGGTCCCTGGTTGGGGACATGTGAGAGGCAACCTATTGATGTTTCTCTTGCACATTGATGTTTCTCTCCTCTTTCGTCCTCCCTTCCCCTCTTTCTAAACATTAATAGATATAATTTTTAGACACAGTCTTTGTGGTGATCCTTGTTGGAGGTTTTCAGAACAACCAAACCACTGGTTGTCTGCTCTGCACTGGCTCCTGGAGAAGCCTGAGTCAGCTGTGTAGCTATCTTCCTTTGTTTCATAACCATATCCATCAATGAGAATGCTAATTCGCCAGCTGCCCCCATTAACAGATTCAAGAACAAGGAGAAAGACAGTACAGAAATGAGGCAATGCTGAATAGATGTTAATGTGGAGCTGAGAAAATCTAAGAAGGATGACCAGATGCTGAAAAGAATAAATATAAGCTTGTTTCCTAATGATGCTACTTCTCCACTGTAGGAAAACCGCAACAACCAGGGCACTACAAACTGGTCTGTTGAGGAAATTGTCAAAGCACAAATAGTAACAATTTGGAAAGCTAGCTCCAAGGTACTCAGGTGGCAAGGAAACTGCTTTCTAGGGAAAAACAGCCACGCACAAACAACATAATCTGGGTTTGATTCCAAAATTTGTGTCCTTCTTGGGCAGAACTGATTTAGTCGTATTCAGTTTGAATCTGCCTGGGCCCTCAGTAACATTGCTTCTGGGACATCAGAACAGACCAAGGCTGTAGTAGGTGGAGGTGCTATCCTAGCGTTCATTTCTCTGTTGGCATCTCCTCATGCTCACATCACTGAACAAGCCATATGGGCTCTAGGAAACATCACAGGTGATGGTCCAGTTTCTGAGACTTGGTTATCACGGACAGTGCAATTGACCCACTGTTGGCTCTTCTTGCAGTTCCTGATATGTCATCTTTAGCATGTGGTTACTTACGTAATCTTACCTGGACACTTTCAGACCTTCATTGCTACAAGACTCCTGCATCCCCCATTAGATGCTGTTGAGCAGATTCTTCCTACTTTGTCTCCAGCATCATGGTGACCCAGAAGTATTAGCAGATAGCTTCTGGGCCATTTCCTACCTTACTGATGGTGCAAATGAATGGATTGAAGTGGTTGTGAAAACAGGAGTTGTGCCCTAACTTGTGAAGCTCCTGAGAGCTACTGAATTGCCAATTGTGACTCCTGCACTAAGAGCCATAGGAGATATTGTCACTGGGACAGATGAACAGACTCAGGTTTTAATAGTTGCGGGAGCACTTGCCATCTTTCCCAGCCTGCTAATGAACTCTAAGGCTAAAATTCAGAAGGAAGGCACACGAACAATGTCAAACATCACAGCTGGCCGCCAGGACCAGACAGATCAAGTAGTGAATCATGGATTAGTCCCATTCCTCGTTGTTCTACGGCAGACTTTAAGACACAAAAGGAAGCTGTGGGCTGTGAACAACTTATACAAGTGGTGGAACAGTTGGACAGATTGTATACCAGGGTCACTGTGGTATAATAGAACCATTGATGAACTTCTTAACTGTGAAAGATACCAAAATTATTCTCATTATTCTGGATGCCATTTCAAATATCTTCCAGACTGCTGAGAAGCTAGGTGAAACTGAGAAACTTAGTATAAAGATTACAAAATGTGAAGGTTTGGACAGAATTGAAGCCCTACAAAACCCTGAAAATGAATCTGTATACAAAGCTTCATTAAACTTGATTAAGAAATATTTCTCTGTAGAAGAAGAGGAAGACCCAAATGTTGTGCCAGAAACTTCCACTGATGGCTATATGTTCCAAATTCAGGATGGCGCTTCTGGGACCTTTAACTTGAGCAGCTGAGACATAAACTGTTGCTAGTTGTGTGCTATGTTTGGTATAACTTTATGAAGAACTCTTTTTAACTGTGGTTTGTTATTGTAGCACTTTTTGCCATAAAACTGTACTTGAACAGTTCCAAACCATACATAATGTATGAGGCTTCTCCTCCAATGGGTTTCTTATTTCTGTGTGGAATTTCTTATCTTTCAGTATCCTGTAAGTGAAGATTAAGTTCCACCATTAAAAAAAATAAAATCTTTAAAGATTTTATTCTTTATTCTTTTTTGAAAAAAGAGTAAAGACATAAAATTGTAACCAGGTTTGAAAAATTCTTCAGAATGCCTGGAGTTCAAAATACACAATGAAAGGTTACATGCTAGGACTTGAACAGTGTAAGGAACACCATTCGATTCACCATCTCATTTCTCTAGTAAAATTTTACAGCTATATATATATATTCAATTTATCTTAATACTACTCAGATATAGCCTGTTACTCATTCTGAAATCGATCCATTCATTTAAACAGTAGGTTTAAATAATTAACTTGTACATAAAAATGAAAAGAAAACCAAACAAAATCAATCAGATGATATATGATTTTATGTGGTTTTGTAATCAGCTTCAGAATATTCCTTTGGTCTCAGTTTCCAGAACTGATTAGCTTCTCTTTGGCTATTGCTAGACAGAGGTTTAGCCGGTGTTGAATGTAAAGGACTCTGATTTACCTTTATTTCAGAAATAGCAAACAAGAACCAGCTGCATCCTGATTTCGTGTATCCTTGCTCTCTTCCTGGTAATCTCAATCCCACTCAATTTCAGGTTTTAATACAAAGGTGAGAAGATATTGCTTAATGTTATAGTGGGTACGTGAGGCCCTCAAAGTTCTGAAATGAGTATCTTAAAGTGGCATATTCTGCTGTGGAAAGCAGTGCATGTGTGAATATTACAGAGACTGGATAAATGCTCGATTATGACATCTCAAATTATTTAGAGGTTAGCATAATTAGGTAAAAAAATTAGCTGTAAGATTGGACTGGTTTATATTTAATGTCATTATGTGCAAATGTGTCAGTTTTATGACTCTTATAGCCCGGCTAACTTTCCTATAGACATTTTTGGCATAGTGATTCTCTTCATTACACATTTTAAGGTAATTTATTTAAATTTGAATTTAGATTTTTGTGGTCTACCAAAGCATAGTTAATTCATCTATGTTGCAACCTAAACTGTGCATTTAGACAGTAATTTAAATTCTATGGAACACTTTTTAAGGAGTAAGTTTACAGATATACAATTTTATCATTATTAGAAACTATCTGAATACTATTTTCTTGTAGGCTTTCCAGTTTTGGGAGTCATTTTTACCCAGCTATTTATGATTGTAAGTGTAGGCATAATAAATAGTGTCACTATCATAGAGTGTATTAATCTTAAATTTTATGTAGCCAACTATACCTAAAATTATTACATACCTGTAATTCCTCTAAGTGCTTCACAAATGTTAACTTAGATCATTATTACAGCATACCTGTGAAATTATTTCTAGTGTTCTCATATTCTGAAGAGGAAGCTGAGGCAGAGAATCAAGTACTTTGCTTAGTTCATACTGCAGCGACAGTGGTGGAGCTGGGATTGCCTCCCAGCCAGGTGGGTTATCTAGAATTTGCTCTTGCATTTTGTCACACTATGCTACCTTTTATGCTGTTATAGAAAACTTGAATGTTAAAATTATGTGCCAAAAGAATTCATACATTCTGAGGAAATATCAATTATACATTTTATTTTATTGATATTATATCAATATTATAGTATATTGTGTAGTATAATTTTCTACTTTTTGAATTTAAAAAGATTTTAAAAGTTTCTTTTACTGTGTCTTTAGAGATAATGGTATTATCTACTGAACATTCCAGAGGTCACTAAATTGTAATATAAATTAAATATAAATTTAAATATAAATTTATATTAATATAAATTTAATATCAATTTGTTAAAATAAAATTTGAATTTAATACAATTGAGACATGTACAACATATTAATTTTATCTTGTGGGTAATAAGTTATGTTGTAGGATGCTTTAAGAAACTTTAATTTTTATTTAATATTATTTTCTTCTGAATTTATTTTATGTATGCATGTTTAACATGTTAAACTAAGTTTTAAACAGATGTTTCAAATATCATTCTGATATATCTTTAAAAAGCTTTTGAAAGATTTGGCAACTGTCATGTCAACTGCTAAAACTAAAATAAGGAAAAGTGGGGAAAGTTCATTTTATTTTGAAAGTTGTATTCCAATAAGAAGACTTAAACTGTGTGGGCCTTTCCAGGATCAGAAAGGTGAGGTAAAGTCCACCAGATAAGAGGTTTGTTCTAGAACCTAATCTTTATTATAAACTTAAAGGTAGCTATAAGGTTATTCATATAGCTAGGGAAAAGACACCAATAAACACTGGGGAGAAACAGGAGAAAACATTTACTATGATGCTTTTTATTCCACTGAGCATAGAAAGGGCACAGAGAGGCGGCGTGTTGTGTGTGCAACAACAGTGATACCCCACCTTGATAAACAATCTACTTATCCTCTTGCACTCTCTAAGGACGAGATACTAAATGAAGAAAATAGCAGAATAGAGACATCAATGTGTTTAAGACCCGAGGGACAGAGTCTGCTGTAGAAAATGCTGTGGGGAAAGATAGACAACTCATTTATCAAGGAGACACACTCCTAAGTTTTATATAGCACTTTACTGAAGAGGAGGGGAGAAGATAAAAATAAAAGAAAGGATAGAAACCAACAAGTATGTCTTTTGTCAACTGTGGACATCCCTAGGGAAGAGATGAAGTACACTTATTCTTCTAATCAATACATTGTGACCACTAAAAATCCAAGAAGATTAATGAGCTACAGACTGAGTAGTGCATTCAAATATGTTATTAAGGATTAAGGCCAGATATATAATTGAGATATCCAGTGCAAAATGAAAACACAAGGCAATTTGTTTAAACACCAGGAAAAAGGCCATGTAAAAACTTTTAAAAAATATTTAAAAAAATTTATTTTTAGAAAGAGGGGGAAGGAAGGAGAAAGAGAGGGAGAGAAACAGCAATGTGTGGTTGTCTCTCTAATGCCCCCTACTGGAGCCCAGCCCACAACCCAGGCATGTGCACTGACTGAGAATTGAATTAGCTACCTTTTGGTTTGCAGGCCGGCACTTAATCCACTGAGCCACACCAGCCAGTGCAAAACTTTTAAGTTTCTTCCACAGTTTCTCTTTTGACCTACCTATATTGGTGCTTTTATTTAATTTCTAACTAAAAAAAATAGTATAGATTTTACCATCAATATTTATAGAGTGCAATGCCAGTTTTAAATGCAAATATTAGAGCCTTGAAGTCATTACATTATTGAAATTACACAATTTGTATGTTTTACCTTGTGTATGATTATGCATTGTGTCCTTATCAGAACAGTGGGAATGCTTCACTCAATTCTTTTTATTTCACTTTTTGATGTATACAAATTTTACTAAAAAAATTCTAACTTTAGTTTCTGGTATGTCAGAAAGGACTGGAAGGAAAAGGAACTATGGAGTTGCTCTATTTTTCCCTTTCCTTCTGTGTAATCATTTTCATCATAAGTGGTTGTCTAATACAGAGAAATAATACAAGTAAAAATATATGAAAGTATTCTTTTGGTATTTGTGCTCCTTAATATGCCATTGCTTTTCTATATTTAAACGAATTATGGTTCTAATGAAAAGAGTGGTCTCTCTGGGTTGGCAATGCCTCTGCTTATTCATTAGTAAACAAAGCAAGCTTATTTTGTACTCACTTTGAGTCTCAATGATTGCCCCTGCATCATGGGTCCCATAGAATTTTGTGCTATCGGGACCTCAAATATTGTATGGGAATACAATGAACATTGGGAACAGTGAACATGCATTTTGCATATAACTTTTTCTCTCATGTGCATGCTCCATTGTCCCATTGGATTCACATCAAAACACAAGTTCAAAGGTGAAATTATTAAGAATTTCAATATGGTGAGAGTAGATCATTAAACCAAGCATGCAATTCTCTGTCATTATGGGGCACTATGTAACTTCCTGATTCCATGTCCATGAATCTAGCTGTGTTAAAAAGTATTACCTTTTACGTTAGTGTATGAGATTGGGTTACATTATTGTACACTCCTCTGGAAAATAATTAAAAATATTAAGTAAAGACTCAATTATAATATATGTGCAAATCAAAATAAATGCAAATGTAAATTACAAATCAGATAAAATTTCTCTTGAAGCTAAAGCAAAAGGTGGCATAGCTATGGTGTCATCAGAAGCACTAGGCAATAGAGAAGAGAAAAACCTGCAGTAGGACAGACATGAGGGGATGGAGCAGGCAGTCTAAGGTACAGAGAAGGAAGAGCCATTTCTGGAATTGGGATGGACAACGTGGAAGGAGGCGGGGCACAGAGGACACAAGTGTAGTTGATCATCATTGGGAGCAACAATTGGAGAGAAAGTGAGTTCTGATGGATCCATTTGTTAAAAACAGATTTAGAGGCAAAACTGGTGAAATCAAGACACAGCTAAGGCATTGATAGAGAAAGGGCATTGAAAAATAATTGGAGAACTCTAGCCTTATATTTGGAGAGTGATTGGACTACTGGGCAGAATAAACAGATTGACGATAGGGTAGGGAAGCAATATAGTATAATTCACAAGAATGAGTGATGTGATTAGGGGAGTGTGGAATACTGCAATTGGAATGCTGAACTAGAGACTAGCGTTCACTGGATGAGCACATATGGATGTGGTTGGAGCCAAACCCACAGGGTGGTGTGAGGTCTGTTGTGGTAGCCATTCATGAGTTTTAGAATCACAGCTTACTTTCTGGCTGAGTGATAGTGCATTGAAGTTACAAACTGCAAGGTTGGTGTATAAAGGCTGCCTTTTGCAACCAGTATAAAGAGTTGTTTTGAGAGTGGATAATGCTGTGGCCATAGGTTTGTGTTACATGCAGACACTTCTAAGTAAATTAGGGAAGACAGAGATGATAAAGAAAAGATAGGACACATTATCAAATAGTGAGGTCAAATTATTCCAGGACTACATTATCCAGAACAATGCCTTTATTTTTCTGTTCTCTTTTAGGAGTAGACCTTGATTTAAGTACACTAGATCTGCAATTTGAATAATTAGAAAGAAGGAACATCCAGTTCAATTACTGACTGTACCAAACATTAATGTTTTAGAAAATGAATAAAAATATGTTAGAAGTTCTATAATGCATTTCAAAAATTCTGCCTAAAAATCATTAAATAAAAATAAGTAGGGGACTTTGGTAAAGGAAAGTCTCAATATACACAGGCACACACATTTTCTAGTTATCTGCTTAGCTCCAAATTAAAATTACAGCAAATCAAATTACAGTACTGGAGGAATTCCTTCCTCCTTAAAGGTTCTGATCATTCAAATGGAGACATTTGTGCATTGATATAAATTGCTTTAAATTTTTTCAACAAATTAAGCAATTGGAATATATAAATTGGATAATATGTAAACCCTATTGTAATAGCTGTGACTAACATATTTTGTCAACTTAAACATTCAGGTATATCTTATTTTATGTGAATATTATAATTTACTAATAAGGAGACTGAAAATGTTATATAATTATAAAAAAGCAGAAATGGGATTTATGTCTGCTGATTCTAGAACCTAATTAACTGTTCATTTGAAATGATATTTTGCCTATTTCATGATAAAATATAAGGTTTTTGAGGTTACATTTACTTGACTTTTAAAGGGATGTAAAATGATCTCACATAGCAGAAAATGGTCTCAATGATGTAAGATTCTGTAAGGAAGTGTTCCCATCTGCCTTTGCTAAACAGGAGAATATTGTAGCCATACTGAGGCAGAGTTCTATGTTGTATCATTAACAATCCCTAGTTTCCTGCCCTCTGCCATGTTAGCTAAGAAGATATTTCTTCTTAGAAATGCTTAAGCTATATCCCAGTAGTCTCTTCATTGTTTACAATAGAGAGGGAACTATTGTTACTGCCAATTAATAGAATATTATAGGATTTGGCTTGGAATGTTTGTTTAGGACAACCATTCATGCATTTTTCTGAGTCAACTTTTGATAGGAATTCACATTTTCTTCTCAAGCCTCTGTGCCATTCATTTGAGGGAAAAGGCAGATCATTCTGATTGTTTAGGTTAGAGAAAGCTAATATTTTGGTGAGGAAAGCTCTACTCCATATAATCAAAGAGAACAATTTGGAAGAAGCATAGTCCTGATATTTCTCTAGCAGAACACATTCCATTTTTGAGATACTACTCAGATTCATATACACTCTCAAAATGTGTTTCCTTTGAAAACATTTTCCAATAGTAGCCATGGTAAGAGAAATATCCTAATACCCAAAAGGCTTACCCATATTAAGGGAAGTGGGATTTTAATTCAACATCTTCATTACTTGATTTTCATAATAATAGGTTATATGCCTCAGAAACAACTAAGGGGAACTTTGCAATTTTCCTGGAAGTTAGACAAAACTAACTGGAAAGGAATCACAATCTCTTAATCCTCAAATAAGAATAGCTGTTAAAAAGTAGCCTATTCTCACTAATTCTATATGCTGTTGTATGTACATATTTTATACTACACTGAAGTAACTGATTTTCCAGATTACTTTGAGAGGTTAGAGAAGTTAGTAAAATGTTCTACAACAGATTTTTTAGATAATGTTAGAATATTTTATTAGAGGCATATACAATGATCAAGGCTATGGCATATAGGTTATATATTTTAAAAAATCTCATTTACAAAATGATAATATGGGAAAGGGCATAATAAGAAGGAAAATTATGTTGTGAGTTTATGAGCATTAGGGTAAAATTATTTGCTCTTAGGCTATATTAAAAGCATTAAGATCTCAGATCTAATTCTTGAAAACTATCCACTCTTTTTTACACTCTAGGTGAATCAGTCTGAATCTTATAAACATGAAGAATTTTAAACTTGAAATTTACAAGTACATTTCCCAGAATATGTCTACAATGATAAAATCATTGAGGCAATTCTGAATTCATTAAGGTTATTCTGAAAATAAAAATAAAAAATAATAAGGTTGTTCAGAAAGTAGACCATTGAGTTAACACACAGTAAACTCTTGTTCACAAGGAACAGTAAATTGGAATTAGTTTGGTTATTGAGAGTTATAATTCATGCATACATTATAAATTTTCAAAGAATTTGAATATAGTGAAATGCATTTGACATAAAATCTAGACTAATATAATCTGCCATTTTTTCACTGTTATTTTGCTTCTGTAATGATACAATGTATCAATGTATGGTATTTGGCCAAAGACTAATATACACTTGTGTATAAATTACTTTTAAAAACCAAATCATGAGCTTATTAGCTACTTTTTTCACTAGAAATGTCTATTAAAATATTATGTTTTGTAATTTTGTTTAGGCTGTTAAGTATGTTGGCATTTTCCTAGTCTGCTCTTTTTATACTCCTTATTATCTATTCTTCAAACTTTATATATCACTATGACTTTCTGAGAACCAGATAAACACAAATATCTTTTCAATATATATTTAAAAAATTTTACTGTGGTGTAAGTTCATTCTGGGCCATTCTTCTACGCATAGGGAGTTTCATATTCACATAGTGTTTATAAATTCTTCGCTTCAATGTAGGAGAGTGGCATGCGTCATATTGCAGTTCCTTTTAGTTTTAAAATAATGTAAATATCTGTTCAAGTCCTTTGCCCATTTTTTAATTGTGTTGTTTGTCTTCCTGGAGTAGAGTCGTGGAGTTCTTTATATATTTTGGAGATCAGGCCCTTGTTTGAGGTATCATTGGCAAATATGTTTTCCCATACTGTTGGTTCTCTTTGTATTTTAATGCTACACAGCAGAGAGAAAGGAGCTTATATCCTTTGCAATGGCATGGATGTAACTGGAGAGCATTATGCTAAGTGAAATAAGCCAGGCGGTGAGGGACAAATACCATATGATCTCACCTTTAACTGGAACATAATCAACAAAAGAAAAAAGCAAACAAAATATAACCAGAGACATTGAAATTAAGAACAATCTAACAATAGCCAGAGGGGAGGGAGTAGGGGACGGTGGGTGAAGGGTTTTCAGGAACTACTGTAAAGGACACATGGACAAAACCAAGGGGGAGAGTGGAAGCAAGGGAGGGAGGTGGGTTTGGCTGGGGTGGGGGGGGGAGTGGTGGGGAGAAAATGCAGACAACTCGAATTGAACAACAATAATTAAAAAAAAGAATATAATATGAATTTGTGAAAAAATGTGTTATTGAGTTAAGGAATCCTGTAATTTTAGCACAATTACAATTATGTAGATATAGCATTATAAATTATTGAATGTAAAAGGAATATATAGCCCTGGCTGGTGTGGCTCAGTGGACTGAGCACTGGCCTGCGAACCAAAGGGTCGCTGTTTCAATACCTACTCAGGGCACATGCCTGGGTTTTCGGCCAGGTCCCCAGTATGGGGTGCTCAAGAGGCAACCCACATTGATGTTTCTCTCCCTCTCTTTCTCCCTCCCTTCCCCTCTCTCTAAAAATAAATAAATAAAATCTTTTAAAAAATTTTAAAAAAGAATATACATTGTTACCTCTTCATTGAATTCAGTTTAGTGGCAGATGTAGAAATGGAACCAATGGGATATACTCATCTGTTTCTGAGTTTCCAGTTTTTATATGACTATGTAATTCAGTGATTTCTCAACCTTTTTTCATCTCATGGTACACATAAACTAATTACTAAAATTCTATAGCACACCAAAAATATATATTTTGTGCCAATCTAACAAACAATAGGTATAATTTTGTATTTATGTATGTATGTATTTATTTTTTAACCTTACGTGAAGCATGCTTATTGATTTTAGAGAGAGCAGAAGAAAGGGAGACGAACATCAATGTGAGAAAGTAATATCCATCGGGTAGTTGCCTCTCATAGGCGCCCTCACTGGGGACTGAACTTGCAATCTAGGCGTGTGCCCTGACTCAGAATCAAACTTGTCACCTTTCAGTTTATGGGATGATGATCCAATCAACTGAGTCACACTCACCAGGATGAAGAAAAAATAAGTGTAATTCTGATTCATTCACATCAGATGGCTGTGTTGTCTTAGCCGTGGTTACTTTTATAATTCGACATTCTAAGGAACAAGAGTCCAGTGCATGTTTAAAAATTCTTGTGGCATTCTGGTTAAGATAGAGGTATAGGTAAACATACCTTCCCTCCTCACACAACTACAGAAAAAATTACAACTAGACCCCAAAAAATATCACCCAGAAATATCAGAAAATCGAGCTGTATGGAAGTCCACAAACAAGGATTTAAAGAAGCCACATTCATCCAGATGGGTAGGAGGGATAAAGACTTGAAGATGCAGAGAGAGGCATGGAGAAGTGGAGAGGTACAGAGATGGGGAGTGGCACTAGAGAGGCATGGAGACATGTGGAGATCTGGAATAGGCAATTGCACATCCACATGTGGTAGATAAAAATTGGGAGGGATATCTCAGGAGAGAGACATCTCAACCCTAGACCAGACTGCCTACCTTAGGGTTCCAGAGCCAGGAAGTTAAGTCCTCATAACTTCTGGCTGTAAAAATTAATGGGGGTTGAAGAAAGTGCAGGACTCACAGGGGACTCCTATTAAGGGCCTACAATGGACTTAAGATCTATGCAGATCAACTCCCTCTGGGATTCAGCACCAGAGCAACAGCTGGAAGGGCAACAGTGGCATACAGAGAGAAAGTGAAGTGACTGGCATCAGGGCGAGTGCGAGGAGACAGCTTCCTCTGGGCAAAACTCCAGAGGTCAGGCATAGCGTTGTCCCCTTTCTGAGACCTCCCCCACATACAACCACAGAGTGGTGACACAGGTTGCCCCACCCTGGCAATTACCTAAGGCTCTGCCCCATATAACTTACAGGTGTGCTTTTCTACAATAGTCCATACTACTAGACAGGGAGTAGAAGCAGCTCTAACTAATACATGGAAACAAACATGGAAGATGATAAAATAAGAAGACAAAGAAATATGGCCCAAATGCAAGAACAGAAAAAAAAACTCTAGAGAAAGAACTAAATGAGATGGAGATAAACAACCTATCAGAGGCAGAGTTCACAACACTGGTTATTCAGATGCTCCAGGAACTCACTGGGTACTTTAACAGCATAAAAAGACCCAGGCAGAAATGAAGGTTATCTCAGTGGAATAAAGAAAAATCTACAGGGAACCAACAGTGGAGGGGATGAAGCCAAGAATCAATGATTTGGAACATAAGGAAGAAAAACACATGCAATCAGAACAGCAAAAAGAAAAAATAATTCAAAAAATGAAGATAAGCTAAGGAGCCTCTGGGACATTTTCTAGCATACCAACAACCAAATTGTAGGGGTGCCAGAAAGAGAAAAAGAAGAGCAAGAAAATGAAAACTTATTTGAAAAAATAATGAAAGAAAACTTCCATAATTTGGTGAAAGAAACAGCCCTACAATTCCAGGAAGCACAGAGTCCCAAACAAGTTGGATCCAAAGAGCACCACACCAAGACAGCTCAGAACTAAAATGCCAAAGGTTAAAGATAAAGAGAGAATCTTAAAAACAGAAAGAAAAAACAGGTAGTTACATCCAAAGGAGTTCCCATAAGACTGTTAGCTTATTTCCCAAAAGAAACTTTGCAGGCTGGAAGGGAGTGGTAAGAAGTATTCAAAGTAATGAAAAGCAAGGACCTATATTACTTTATCCAACAAAGCTATCATTTAGAATGGAAGGGCAGATAAAGTGTTTCCCCAACAAGATAAAACTAAAAGAGTTCGTCATCACCAAGCCATTATTGTACAAAATGTTAGAGGGAATTATGTAAGAAAAAGAAGATCAAAACTATGAACATTAAAATGGCAATATATTCACAACTATCAACAATTGAATCTAAAAAACAAACTAAGCAAACAAGCAGAACAGAAACAAAATAATAGATATGGAGATCATTTCGAGGTTTATCAGTTAGGAAGGGAAAGGAGAGAATGGAAGAAAGGGGCACGGATTAAGAAGTACAAATTGGTAGGTACAAAATAGGGGTTTTTAAGAACAGTATAGGAAATCGAGAAGACAATGAATTGATATGCATGACCCATGGACATGTATTAAAGGTGGATTGCTGGAGGGAATGGAGGTACCAGTGGAGGGTGGCAAAGGGGGAAAATTGGAACTGAAATAGCATCATCAATAAAATACATTTAAAAAAGTTCTTGTGGCACATCAGTGTTCCTGTGTCATGGTGCATTGGTTGAAAATCGCTGACATAATTCAATCTGAGTAAAATTTATGATCAAAAACCATTTTATTATGGATAATCATACAATTTGCTTTACTTTGGGAAGTATGAAATTATACCATAATTGTATTGGTGTACATTTTGTTTTCTGTAACAATGTTCAGTTTTTCATGTATTCTATTATTTCTTTGATCTCTTTGAACCTTTGTTGGCTCAGGGTTTTAAATTTGTACTTTGGCCTGAGTTCCTTGATAACCTGAAGTGCTGCCTTTGGTACAAAGATGCTAGGCCAATGCCTGGAGACATTCAGAGGTGTAATAAAATTACTCAGGCTCTTCATTTTTAATGAAGAATCAAGTTTCTACAACTATTAACTTTAAATTAAGACTCTAGTCTTTTTTAAAGTATATTTTATTGATTATGCTATTACAGTTGTCCCATTTTTTCCCCCTTAATGCCCCTCCACCCTGCATACCACCTCCCTCCAGCATTCCCCTCCTTTGTTCATGTCCATGGGTCATCTATGTAAGTTCTTTGGCTTCTCCATTTCCTATACTATTCTTAACCTCCCCCTGGTCTATTTTGTACCTACCAATTATTCTTCTTATTCCTTGTACCTTTTCCCCCATTTCCTCCCTCCCCCACCCTGCTGATCTCCATTTCTGTGATTCTCTTCCTTTTCTAGTTGTTTGTTTAGTTTGTTTTTGTGTTTGTTTTTGTTTTTAGTTTCAATCGTTGATAGTTTTGAGATTGTAGTTATTTTACTGTTCATAGTTTTGATCATTTTCTTTTTCTTAGATAAGTCTCTTTAACATTTCATAAAATAGGGGCTTAGTGATGATGAACTCCTTTAACTTTACCTTATCTGGGAAGCACTTTATCTGCCCTTCCATTCTAAATGAGAGCTTTGTAGATCCTTGCCTTTCATGCCCTCGAATAGTCCTTTCCATCCCGTTCTTGCCTGTAAGGTTTCTTTTGAGAAATCAGCTGATAGTCTTAGGGGCACTCCTTTGTAAGTAACTCTCTCCTTTTCTCTTGCTGCTTTTAAGATTCACTCCTTTTCTTTAACTTAGTATTTTGAAACATATTTCTCTTCCTGATATACCTTTGAACTGTTCAGCTTCAACTTCTAATTACATAGAGCAAGGGATTTATCTATCAATTCCTAAGATGGGTAGATTTGTCTTTTTTCCTTTCAACTCAGCCATTTATTTTTTAGAAGTTTTTTTTTAACTACAAATTTATATAATTTATATAGTTGGAATGTGTGCATATGGAATATATAGATGCGTGGTATGAATGATGTATGTGTGTGTAATACTATTTCTCATTTCTGCTCCTTCTGCCATTTTACCTGGAAGTGCCAAGAATTTAACTTGAATAATTTGAGTTTAAATGTAAGGCATTTAGGTAGATAGAAGGTCATAGGGGTTGAGGGACTGGTAAGCCACAAAGTTTCCATAATTCCAGAAAATACTTAATTTGTGGAGGTGTGGTTAAAAAAAATCTCTCTGCTAATCATGGAGATATAAGTAGGACCTTAATAAACAGTGAATATTCTTGCAAAAACCCATTTTCCTCACAAAACATTCTTGATGTATCTTATATTGAAGAACTTTTGAAGGTAGGTATTGAGCTGTAACATATATACATAAACCATAGTCATAGACAACAGTGTGGTGATGGCCAAAGGGAAGGGGGGTGGGGGCTGGGAGCTGGGTGGAAGCGGGCAAAGGGGAGGAAACTGGGGGCATCTGTAATGGTGTCAACAATAAAGATAAAAAAAGTCAAAAAAAGTGGCATCTCAGATTGCTATGTCATTGAAATGACCACTGGAGTAAGCATCTCACTTACTGGTGATTGACATATGGTGATGCCTTTTATCTTTATTTCTCTATCAGAAGTCAGCCAATTCCTTTTCATTCTTGACCTACAGTACTGCTATAAGATATTACAGTTCACTGGCTTACTGCTATAATATAGTAAAAAGGAATTGGGAAAGTTAAATGCCCTTGCCTCTTTAACAGTATTTTCTGACAGAAGGAAAGAAGGCTATAACTAAACTCTTGAGTGGTATACAATTGCTCAGCCATACTTCTTGTTAAATATTGAAGTATTTCAATAGTAACTTCAAGTCATGTGACACCTGTCAAAGAACTGCCCCTCTATCTAACAGTGGAAGAATTAATGCCGAGTATCTGCAGGACCCTGCTCTATCTCTATAACTGACCTTTTTGTTTGGTCAGTTCCTATGTTGACTTCAAAATACTTTTAATGTCTTCAGAATTCAGAGTCTGGAAATCTGTGGAGATAATTCTAGCAAAGTCTTCCAAGCAATCCTAATTTGAATTGATGAAAGTTAGAATCTATGAATTATGGAGTAGATGTAATTTGATCAATTTTGAGTTAATTTCCTAGTCAAAGAAAAGCATCATATTCAGTTCATAAGTGACAGTGAGGTTGATATTAAAATATAATAAATTTAGTTTTTATCTTAGAATGAAATAATTTGCATGTTGCTTATTCCTTTTAATTTTAATGTTGCTATTATTGACATATTTTACTTTTATAATTAGTCACATTAAATGTCAATTCAAATTAGTAGAGATGGAAACATAATTACTGCATTTAGCCTCACTTTATTCTGTCATCTGGAATGCTATAATTTGAATTAGAGCAAAAATGTATTGAATACATGAACTTTAACTTTTAAGGGCTTAATATTTATTGGATTACCTTATTCTGGATTCTGATTGAAAAGTTGCCAATAATAACAATCAAAATGTGTGCTTAAATTATGCTTATATTTTAATTATTGTAAAATACCTGGTAAGTCATAGGAGAATCATTGTAACTTTATTACAATAGTAACTCATTCAAATATATTTGAAACTAATGACAAAAACATTGATTCATAAAATTACACTTATTCCAAGGAAAAATGCCTAGCAATTCTTTGTTCTAAATTGTAGAAAATCCACAAATAATGACTACATATGACAAAAACATAATTTAAAAATATTGAATGTGGAGGTTGGTCAGGGCAGGGGAGAGGAAGAAGGGAAGATGGGGACAACTGTAATTGAACAACAATAAAATTGTTTTAAAAATACTGATTTTTAATGGAAGAAAAAGTATACTAGTATCTGTAGATAATCTTTAATAAAAACTGACTTTCCTGAGAGATGAATATGCCTATTCTTGTTTTTGATCTATATTTATATTTAGTTCACATCATCATTCCCAGATCCTATATTTTCAATTATGTTCATACTGCTGACCTTAAGTGAATAATATGTTGTAACCACAGGAGAGGGTTAGAAAGTTATGATATTCTGAACTGAGAATATATTAGGTTTTTCTTCAAAATTTCAGGCATGGAGAGATGTCAGAAGAGCAAACACTAGAGAGCTCTTGCAATAAAAATCACTAGAGAACTAATCTTTAATAAAATTCACTCAAGAACTATTCTTCAGGGCCCGTTTATTCAAATGCCATAGGAAAAAAATGTGATGATTTGACTTGTTTGACTATACTAGTAACCTTTGCTAAATGCAGTTTCAACCATAGAATGCACCACTGGGTTTTATCTATTTTTCAGTGTGGGCTACTAAGAAAATAAGTATGCATTGGAAGGGATATAAAAAGAATAATTACTCTTCCAAAATGTGTTATATCTAGGAAAATGCTGCTCACTTTTTAACAAATTACCTTAAATTATCATCGCAATGAAAGTCACGGCTATTGGAAACACTGCATATGTTCCTATCATGAGGTAATTTTACTGTGTAGTCCCGGCATTGCACTCTTGTCGCATTTATTTATTTTAGAGTATCTTTCAATCATATATGTGAGAAGAATTTTGATTCCCCATTTCTGTCTCTCTGCCCCTTAATAAAGATATGGGTTCTCTAACTTCAGATATGCCTTTCTTATAATTTGAAACTCTTTTCAGTGAGCAGTCACTCTATTTATCACTAATCTTTTTGCAGTATGTGATTTACCTGTTGAGAGCTGGCAATATTAAATGATCTCCATACATTTGTTAATACTTTCATTTCTTGTGTTTTCCTCTTAATAACTGAAAGCACAAATTAATAATCATTTGATATTTTCTTGTCAACTGTATTGATTATGTGTGCAACACTAAAATATAGAATAATTTTCACAGTTTTACTTATCTCTTTGACACCAATTAAGAAATAAGTGATATTATTTTCTGTGTTAGGCTACTTTTGCATAAGAGCTAATAATTTAAGGTAAATGTGCATCTATGATTTGTTTATATTTTAAAGGAAAATAAGCCCTTCTATAAAGTAAGACAGTCAAAAGAATAACAAAAGTCACAGTAGAAAAAATAAATCATACTAACTTCAAAACCTCTGTGACCAATATATCTGTATATCTGCGTATATCATTCCAATGTAATAGCTATCTATATGTGACAATTTACTTTCATGTTAATAGAAACTAAACAATTAAAAATTAAATTTCTCAGTTGTATTAGCCATCTTTCCACTGGCTCCTGGCCACCATATTGGATAATACAGGGTTAGGAATATTGATATCATTTTAGGAAGTTCTATTGGAAAGCACAGGTCTAAATCATTGTCTTGTGAACTTGGATGCAGTACCAAGTGTGGAGTAGGTAACTTTTAAAAGAATAATATTATAATATATTATTAATATAACTAAATAATTTAATATAAAATAATTTATTATAATTTTATCATACTTTTTATTTAACAATAGTTATAGCTTTACAGAAAAGTTGCAAAGATAGTACAGAGAGCTCCTATGTGCCCCACACTAGATTTCCCACATTATTAACAGCTTGTTTTAGTTTGGTACATCTGTCACAATTAATGAACTGGTATACATTCTTTTAAAATAATATTTGATAATGAATCAAAGTTTATCTTTTTCTCAGATTTTCTTAGTTTTACCTAGTATTGTTTTGCCACTCCAAGATCCCATTCAGGATCCTATGTTACCTTTAGTCATCACATCTCCTTAGGTTTTTGAGAAGAGTTTGTCTGTTAGACCGTGGGCATTTCCAAGGAATATATCTGACCTCGTGAATATCAAACACATTGAAAAGGAAATATTCGCATTAATCTCTTACATTTTTCTTGAATCAAGTTTTTACTGAGACTCATATATTCATTAAATTATTTAAAAAATATTTATTGCACCCCTGATATTCACCAGACACTCTTCTAGGTTTTTATGATATATTATTTCTTAAAAGACAGTAATGCCCACTCTCATAGAATTTATATAATAGTGGGGTATATAGACAATAAGTGATCATGTATAATATAATATGTCTGGTAAGTGTTATAAAGAATGTAAGTCACAGAACAGAAGTAGGGTATTTTCAGTTGTTGCCTAAACTAGTGTATATAGAATTAACAGTTGTGCAGTTAATATGTGAAAGTGATGAAGGAAGCCAGGGAACATCTGAAGAAGGCATTTTAAGTATAAATTTGCCATTTTTGAGACATGACAGTCTTGTGAAGAGCAGCATGGGGTAAGAATTTTTTTGTTATTACAAACTTGAGATGTCCGTAAGGGTACTAGATAATCAGTTGCACATACTCATTAAATTCAAGAAGAGTAATTGAAAACTCAGAATAGATAGTATTTTCAGTAAGTTTCACTGTAATAGAAGATTAATAATATTTACCTCATGGGTTTTTATGCACATTAAGGGTCTCAGAAGAGTTCTAGAGAATTGGGTGAGCCATCTATGCATGTATTTTATATCACTAAATATTATGACTGAGTTAAACAGTTTGATGACTAATTTGAAATTTTGATTTTGGGGAGAAGGGAGGAAAATGATTTGGACACAGTAATGAGGTACAAATACGACCACTCTTTCAAGATAAATTAACTTGATAGGGGTCCTAAGGTTCATAACACAAAGCCAGCTCTTGATTAAAAGCAAGAAGAGTGAAGGTGTCAAAGAAGGTGACAATGGAAGAGATTCTAGTGATAAGAGGTTATGAGTTACAGAAGGAAGAGTGACAAGGGGAAGAAGTTTGGAAGATGTGAAATTGGAAGTCAAAGCTGTATCAACTTGGCCTCACTGGGGCCACTGAGTAGACTAACAGGCA
Source organism: Desmodus rotundus (assembly GCF_022682495.2). Classification (NCBI taxonomy): domain Eukaryota; kingdom Metazoa; phylum Chordata; class Mammalia; order Chiroptera; family Phyllostomidae; genus Desmodus; species Desmodus rotundus. The sequence continues at coordinate 76,122,084 of NC_071388.1, read as the reverse complement.
CAAAGAGAAAAGTTCCCATGAACACAAAAGTAGTGGTGGAAATGAGGTTGAAATAGTTGTTGAAGGGAGGAAAAGAAAGAGGTTGGCAGGTAAAAGTAAACCTCTCATTCCCCTCTTCACTTCTGCAGCCGTAGGAATGGAATCAGAAAATAGCTGTCTTAAAAGAGTAAGTGGAGTCCTGGGGTTCTGCTTTCCCGCTTGCTTAATGGGATAGAGAAGCCAGAGTAGGTACCGTTAGTGCATCCAAACAGGTTTCTTGTTCACCTAGGAGTATGTAGTATTGTGGAGTTGACTCTTAATAAATAAGAAGAGGCCAGTCATAAACATAAGGGGCTCCAAGATCTAATGTTTGCTGTATGAAGCATATCGGCATTCAGCATGCTAACTGCCCCATGGAAGATCATCAAATAAATGTTTATTTTACCATAATTTTACTTCCCAGGCCTTGTAATGTGAATATTATGATGGCAGTAGAGATGTCGTATTCTCACAAGAAAATCAATAGAGTAGAAGGAAATCCCTATTTCCTAGAGAGCTGTAGATGGCAGGTAGCACTTGTCAGGTTTGGAATGTTTGTACTAAGAGAGAAGAGGAAGGAGGCTTGATCTGTAGCAATGAGGCATAAGTGAGCTGTGCCACTATACCTGAGAAATAGCAATGTTAGTAGTTTCTCTAAGTTGCTACAAGAATTACTGGAAAGAGAGAGAATAAAAAAAGAGTTTTAGGAACATTTGATAGGTAATGAATGCTATAAACTCTACTCTCTCAATGAAAACTATAATAAAGATCTATAATATTCAAAACTTGCAAAACTTTGAAATTATTCAAGATTTTGCTTTTTAATGATAGTACACAGCTCTTTTGAGTGATACTGAGAAACTTATTTAGATATATCCAATATATTATGTACCCTGAGGGAGAAATTTTTGTTTCTTTTTTTTTCATTTCCCCATGTGTCTATCACACTGCGCTAGTACACAGTAGATTCTATTAATATTGTTGAATGAACAGATCAGTGGTTAGAGACCTCCCTCCTGCCCTCTAGTCCCCAGTTCACACTAGTTTTTTAGGGCTTTGGAAGGTTCCTGGCTCCAGTGCTGTGTGTGTGTGTGTGTGTGTGTGTATTTTATTTATATTTATATCACGATTCTGACGCTTCACGGGTCGCAGATTTCTCATTTCTCTGATGTCTCATTTCTTTTTTTTCCTGCTATTTTGTTCACTTAGCCCTTACCTATGCTAGTGGGTCTTGAGATATTTACTACTTTTCCTGAAGTAACAGCCCATCCGTAATTCTGTCTTTCTATATAGCTTCATTCCAGCTCCATCATTCCCCCAGACCCAAGTCCATGTCTTCTGGATTCACACAGTGACCAGAACCACTCCTGGCAGCCTACTGGTTATATCTAGGACTGCAACTCTTGAGTCTCTGTGGCATTGTGTTTACTGCTTTGTCTTTGAAGTTCCACTTTATTTGTGGCATAAAATAAATTTATTTTCTTTGTTTTGATATTGGAGTTAGCTATATCCGACATATTTCTTCAAGTTCTACAATGATTGCAAAGGTAAAGTAATAACTTCCTTTTTCACATTTTTTTATTTGTTGCTCAAGTACAGTTGCCTCCACTTTCCCCCCCATTACTCCCCCCACCCTAGCCATCCCCATAACTTTTGTGTTTTGATGTCATATGGGGGCTTAAAAAGTAATGCCAGAATGGAGGGGGGATGGGGATAATGGAGAAGAAAGTGAAAGGGTCATCAAGGAACATGTACAAAGGACATATGGACAAAACCAAAGGGGGTTAGGATTGAGGGTGGGAGGTGGGGATGAGTGGGGCAGAGGGGCGTGGTGGGGTGAAAATGAAGACAACTTTACTTGAACAACAAAAAATAATATAAGCTACAAAACATTAATATTCCTCCCAAATTCTAAGTTCTGCTAGAGGTCTAATAATTAAGTTAACAGAGACAAGTTAATTCATGAAAATGTCCAAGATTTATTATGAATGTACCTGTGCGGTGGGGGAGCAGAGGTGTCATAGGAGACTCACAACACATTGGTGCAGCTGAGGCTTCTATGCCATTCTGACAAAGGAAAGGGAGAAGGGGTCTGTGATTTCAGAGGAAAAGTAAACAATTCACAGGAAGCTGAAAGAGCAGACATGTGGTGAATAAATTCTTGCTGGACCATCTAGAAATAATGGCACAGAGAGGGAGACAGGTTTTATTAAGATTTATGCTAAGGTGAATATGTTAAGATGAATGTGCTAAGGTTCCCTTTCTGAAGCAGATTTTAAAATCTGAATTCCTTTAGGTTGGAAGGAGTAAAGTCAAAAGGTTCTTTCTGAGTCTTTTGTTTTTTTAATAACCAGCTTAAAATCAATATTCTAAAAGGCACATTTTTAGGTAGCAAACCTTTGGTCCCTCTCAGTGGTAAGCATTTCATTCTTTAACCTTCTTGATCTAATCTGTATAAGCCTTTTCATCAAATCACTTACTGCAATGGTTCTAAAAGTAGTAAACATGAGGCATCCTTCCCTTCCCCGCTCCTTATTCTCATTCAATTTTCTACCATGGAATGTGGAAACTGTTGTTTTTAAAATCTCCCTGGGAAACAGGCTTTAGAATCAGTGATTTTACCATTTTCAAACTTATGTTGCTTGTGTATTGTCTTTACAGTGGGAATACATCTAATCCTCAGTGCTATGATCATGAAAAATAACATCATGTAGCAAAATTTGTTTGAAGACTATAAAGCTCCATTCCAGTTTATTACATACTGTACACAGTAGGAGATAAGAAATTATACTCTGAGGCAAGAGAAAAACCAAATTATTTGTCACTATAGGTTCTTTCTGTTGGATACTTCACTAATATGTGTTCTTCTAAACTTTGCATTCTTAAGTGCTCTATTTTTAGTCAAATATTGTCCAACTTTTCCTCTTGTGACCAGTGGCACAATAAATAACATTGTACTTGCATCCTTCAGTAGTTGTGTATTTATTTTTGTAGAAGATTCTAAAGATGTGAGTGCTATCAATGAATGATTTGTTTTTTGAAAGTTGAATAGTATTGCTGATCAATTTTTTATCAGCAATTAATAGAAGCGCTTATTTTACTTCAACATCTACAGCACTGGTTTTAATGGGATTTCAGAGTTAGAAATTCTGGAAGATGAATTTTCAGTTGTTGAATTTTGTGTTTCAGATTAGCATTTTTAAGAAAAGACAGAAAAATCTAGGCTAAGGGTTATTTATTCTTCTTTATCATGGACTCAGCAAACTGTCTTGTAGGCAAAATGTTTGTGCCCTCTGCTTATATCTCTGGTCTAATTTTCTCCTTCTTTTCCATTTTGCTCAGTTTATTTCAGCTTCAAAGATGTCTAGTTGTACTGTCTTAAATCAACTAAACTTTGTAGTTTTCTGCTAAAATTAACTCCCTAGAGAACTTTCCAAGACCATCTGCATTAGTTTGGTAGGGCTGCCATAACAACAGAAATTAGTTATTTCATAGTTCTGGAGAACAGAAATCTGAGAGTGAAATGTTGGCAGCATTGGTTTCTTCTGAGGCCTTTGATTTGTCGATGGACATCTTCTCCCTGTGTCTCCACATAATCTTCCCTCTATGTGTCTGTGTCTGACTTTACTTTTCTTATAAATATATCAGTGATATTGGATTAGGGCCTACCCTAATTATCTCACTTTACATTAACTACCTCTGTAAAGGCCCCATATCCAAATACAATCACATTCTGAGGTAATGGGAGGTAGGACTGCAGTGTGTTAATTTTGGGGGCTATAATCCAGCACATGAGTTGCTTTTTCTAGATAGAGTACACCTGTTATATCCACATCCTTCCACTTTACATTCTGTTTAATCACTTATTAACATGCATTGGCTTGTTTATTAACCATCACTCCCACCAGACTATGAGACTTATAAGGACAACAGCTTTTCCTGTTTAGTCACTGCTATTTTACCCGAGGTCTAGAAATATGCTTTGCACATAGTACATCCTCAATAATTATGTGTCAAATGATGAATACATAAATTATAGATGGTATGAGGATACACAAGACGTAATCTTATTATGAGTCAACACTGTTATCCAATTGAGTTTTCCAACTCTGCTTGGAAATTGGCTCAAAGTATGTTGCCAAGATCAACTGGCTTTACTTTTGTACGGTGTACAGATATTTTAAATCAACTATCTATGGTGTCAGATGGTACTAGACTTACCAGGATGATCACTTCATAGAAGTCCAATCACTTTGTTGTACACCTGAGAGTACTATGAAATTGTTATGTCAACTGTAATTAAAAATAAAAAAGTATCAAGTATTTAAAATCAATTTAAGTAGTTTATTTATTTTTTATTTCTTTTGTGTCATTTCTAAATTTTCTCTATGACAATGAGTTTATACTGATCCATTCCACAAACCCTATCTCACTAGCACTGAAAATTAGACCCATGGTCTGTCTGGTCCTGCAGTTAACTTGAACATCTTGGGTAAGGAACGTGCAACTTGCACAAGAGATACTTCTCTAAATTGACCTAGAAATGGCTCATTGCCTATTTAAGAACTCTATAAAACTCTGCTACCTTGCATTTTATTTTTCTACACTGACCTATTTTTATCTCTGATTTATTTTAAATTTCTGAAATATACTAACATTAAAAAAGTTTTTCCTTTATTATATTATCTCTCTCTCTCTCTGTCTCTCTCAATCCAAGATCAAAGTATCAGTGGGTTTAGTTTCTTCAAGGTGTCTCTCCTCAAGTTACAGATGACAACTTTCTCCCTATGTCCTCACATGGTCTTTTCTCAGTATGCAGGTATCCCTGGTGTCTCTCTGTGTGTTCAAATCGCCTCTTCTATATGGATACCAGTTAGGTTGCATTAGGGCCCACACTAAAGGCCTTCTTTTAAATTAATCACCTTTCCAAAGGTCCTGTCTTGGTAACATTCTGAGGTTCTGTGAGTTAGAGCTCCAGCATATGAATTTGGGGGAAGGCATAATGCAGCCTAAAACACCTTTAATACCTGTTGTCAGAATTTATTGCTCAATATTTTGTAGCTGTGAGTAAATTGTATTTTTTTCTGTCATATTTATTTGGAGTCTGAATAATGACCATGACATTAAATATATTCACTACTTTAATAGTAAAGAAAAATTCACTCAACTCGACATTCATTTCCATATTGTGTGACAAGTCAAAAACTTGTCTTAATGGTTTAATATATTTAATTTTATACAATCATGCACTGACTCACTAGAAAGTTAAGGTTCCTTGTCAATGTAGGTTCATAAACAAGCTTGTCAAACATTTGTTAGAGACATTCTGGAGTGGATGAGAACTTTGAATTCTGAATTAGATTAGAAGTTTCAAAGTTTCCTTCTATGTTTCAGAAATGATGGTCAATTTATACTTCTATTTTTATATTTCTTAGCTTATATATATATATATATATATATATATATAAAGTGGCTGTTTTGTATTTTACAACAATGAGCTAAATTCCAGGGTAAAGTCTGTAATATCTATCTATCAAAAAATTATTCACAGAATTTAACTTTTCACAACATTTTGAAACTATTCATAAACACACACACACACACACACACATCATAATTATTTAGGTAAGTTTACCTGAGATTTAAAATGTAGTTGAGTTCCTGATCATATCATAGGTCATGTATTATTCTTAGACATGAGACATGTTTTTTCTAATTTTAATAAATTTTAATATGCTGCATGGTTTGTTATATTAACTGAAAATATGAAGTGACATGTTACTAACTTTAAACTGTGAGTAAAACATCTTGTGTGTGTGTGAGTGGAATTTTAATGAACAGATGGTTGAATACTAAATAATGAAGACAACTGAAAAAAAGTTCCATTTTATGCAAATGATTTATGCTGTAATATTTGATTAAACTCCTTCCAGGGAGCAGAAAATACTTAGAAGTATATACATTTAGAATTTTATAGAAGCAACTTCATACATGAAAACATATGTACTAATCCCATTATCACTCATTCATTCAGTTGGTTACCGAAAAATACTGTACTCAGTTAACATGGCCTAAATGAAGTACTCTTCTCTCAGTAATCATTACATTACAAATTAAATTTTAGTACAATTTAATTTGCATAAGTGTCATTGAGGACTGAAGTCTTATTGGCTAAAGTATTATTGTCATCTCTATTACTGTTTCCTTTTGGGGATGTGATTAGCTTCTTTTTACATGTTACAGAAAAGAGAGAGATTATGGAATATTTCATTTTACTGTATTTTTGAGTAGTTCACTTTTAATAAATTTGATCTCAAATACAATGTTACATTGATGTCTGGATGGTCAGAAATATGTAATAAACATCAAATACTTTTATGGTAAAGCTAATTTATGAATACAGAGAATATATATCATAATTTACATCATACGTTTGTGGAAGACTTATAAATACATGCTGCATTGAACAAAGATCATACTGATGCATTTAAATCACTTAATCTTATTTTTATGATGTAATTCTGAATTACGATTTTTTTAAATTATAATTTATGGGTAAAACAGGTGTGTAAGGCTTAGTTAGAAATGAAATATCCATAAAAATAATCTCAGTTGTCAAGTGACTGCTCAGCTACTAAAGGAGTAGTAAATTCAAAATCAAGTTAAAGTACTTGAAGAAGCATTTCAGTACATGGTCTTAAAGCATGCATTTAAAGTCAGGTGATTTATTAAAAATAGACATATTCTTGTATAAGTGGCATTCGTTATTGACTTGGCAATGAAAGAATTTATGAAATAAATATGCATGCGAATTATTGTCTTTTAGAGTTGAGTCCTCCCTCACAAAATTTTTTTTTTTAATTTGACTAAATAGAAAATAAAATTTAAATATCTTTGAAAGTTATTTTTAATAAACATTCAGTCAGTGCTCTTTTAAAATCTTGGTTAAATACAATTAATATTGACTTAACTTTTTAAGAATTTTCTCAGTAGCCATGTTTTCAATTAAATTATTTTGTTAGGCCAAACTAATTATGATTTAAAAAATATTCAATTAATCTCCCTTGAACAATCATGCAATTATTTAGTGATAAAATCTACTGAGAGTCATACAATGATCTCCCTCAGGTATTTAAGTAATTTGGAAGGACAGATAAAATATTTACTGGGTAATTTTCCTAAGTATTAGATAGTTTACACATTGTGTAATTTATTTTGAAAACAGCATGTAAAGAAAATAAAGGTCCTAAATAATAGCCAAGGTTTAAACTAGGACTCAGACTACAAAGACTTTGACTTTTTAAAAATACATATTTTATAAAAGTAAGACAGACTACAGAAGCATATTTTGTCAAGAAAGTAAAAATTCTGAATGATTTGAGGCTTCCAAAAATTTTTCTAGGGTCCAATATGGCAGTGTAGTAGGTAGAAGTTACACTAACAGCCTCCCAGGACAAAACTGGAATTACAACTAAATTGTGGTACAATCATCCTGAATAACCAACTGAAGACTAGCTAAAGAGAAATCTTATAACCAAGGATATACAGAAGAAGCCATAACAAGACTGGTAGGAAGGGCAGAGACAAAAGGCCATTTTTATACCCACCAGCAGTAGCTAAGGTTCTGGAGGTATATCTCAGATGCAGAGGGTTCCTCCTGAAAAGGGTGGGTTCTCAATCACTAGCTGAGCTGAGTCCAGAGCACCAGGAAGAGGTGCCCACAAAACATATGGCTGTGAAAAGCAGCGGCATTTATGTCAGTCAGGGAGAAACAAGAGTCTGCTGGAGACCCAGGCATCCTTTAAAAGAGCCAATTCACAAAATTTCATTTGCAGCAACTCACTCTGGGTACCAACAAGGGGCAGTCAGAACAAACTAGAGTTACCGAAGGAAAGGCAGAGGTTTATGGCTCTTGGGAGAGAACTTAAGAGATAGCTGCCAGGATCTCTGTGTTGAGTCATTCTCCCATATCTCAGATGCCATCTTTTTTGAATGGAGCACTCGCATCCTTATGGCATCAGCCTTGGAGAAAGCATTAGCCCCACCCCATGGACTCCCCTTTACCCAACCCATCTGAGTTTTACCCTGCTGAGGAGTTGCTTGCCTTGGTCAGAGTGTAGAAATCTAGGCAGACTCAGAGGATGTTGGTAACTGAGTTGTATGATTTGGCATGGGGGACATTCCCCTTCTCTTTCTTGTGAACCCGACTGGTTCTTTCCCCTCATGGGAGATCTGCTAGCCCTACCCTTTGGGCTTTTGGCAGGCCCCTCCTCTGGGCTCTTGTGGCTGACCCACCAGGTAACCTAGTGGCTTCACCCTGCTAAGGTAGGGGCAAAATCCAGGACAGACTGAGTTGTGTGGCTCTATGACAAGGGCCATTTTTAGCTCACATGTCCCACCTCAGCAGAGTGTTTCCTCACAAGGCCAAATTGATCTATTTGGTTCTGATAAACTCTGCTGTCCTCACCCTGATAAATTCCTGAGACACAGCTGCAATACAGAGATGGGCAAGCACCAAGCATGTGGCAGCAGGACATGGTATACCCTAGGAAATTTGTTGAGTGGCCTCAGACCCAACAGACACCAAACCTGTATAAGCTTGGTGAATGCCACTTGGCCCTACCTGGTAAATCACTGAGAATCTACTTCATGCAACTCGGGTACTGCCAGAGGCTCTTTCAGTGACTGAACTTATCAGGCAGCCAGCAGGCATAGGTGGATCTTGGAGTTACTGTAATATTTGTTGACTTGCCCCCAGGCGTAGTATGGGTAAAAGCCAGCCTTGGTATACAGTTTGGTCTTTCCCACATGCACCCAGGGCCAGCAGAGGCAGCCACAGACTATAGATCACTTGTAGCTTAAAAGGTTGTCTGGGGCCAGTCATAGGCAGTGTCTGATATTGAACTGTATCAGCGTCCCTTTCAAGATACCCAGAATAAACACGCACAGTGGCCAGCTTCAGATAACAGAGAAGGATCCAATAAGCTTCACCAGCTGCACATCCAAAGGGAGATGTCAACAGGTACCTGATCCTTCTGAGGTGAATTCTGCTTCATATAGTCAGTCCCTACACGGCAGCTCCCATCCTGTGGTTTGGGTCGAGCCTCACAGTCAGCCAGCATGAGGGTTGTTCTCTGCACAAAAGGAACAGAAACAATCAAAAGTCAATTATAGCACAAAGGCCCACACAACCCACACAACAGACATTCCTAAGATACACAGCTCAAGTATTCAAGGAGACTACACCATTGACCCACAGGACACTTACTACATAAACCACCACACCAGGAACACTGGGAGTCATACCAGATATATCTATTACATAGAAACAAACACAGAAAGGCAGCTGAAATGGGGAAACAAAGAAACATGCCCCAAATCAAAGAACAGAATAAACTTCCAGAAAATAAGCTAAATAAAATGGACACAAGTAATTTATCTGATATAGAGTGCCAAGCAATAGTTACAAGAATGAAAAACAGCAGAGAAAAAGACATAGAAACAATAAAAAAGGACAAGTCAGAAATGAATAATATAGTGTCTGCAATGAAGAATACACTGTAAGGAATAAAAAGTAGGTTGGATGAAGCAGGGAATTTAATTAACCATTTGGAAGGCAAGTTAGAAAAACAATCAAGAGGAGTGAAAAGAAAAAAAAAGAATTGTAGAAAATGAGAATAGTTTAAGAGACCTTTGGGACAACATGAAGTATACCATAATCTGCATCACATGGATGCCAGAAAGAGAAGAGAGAATGCAAGAGATTGAGAACCTGTTTGAAGAAATAATAACAAAAATTCCCTGACCTTGTGAAGGAAAAAATAAACACACACATACAAGTCCAGGAAGCACAGAGAGACCAAAACAAGATCAACTTAAAGAGGCCCACACTCGGACACATCATAATTAAAATAGAAAAGGTTAAAGATAAAGAGGGAATTTTAAAAGCAGCAAGAGAAAAGTAGTTAGTTACCTATAAGGGAGTTCCCATAATACTTTCAGCTGATTTCTCAACAGAATCTTTGCAGGCCATAAGGGATTTTTAAGAAATATTCAAAATGATGAAAAGCAAGGACCTACAACCAAGATTACTTTATCCAACAAGGCCATCATTTAATGCTTCCAGACAAGTTTAAGCTGAAGGAGTTTATTACCACCAAACTAGGGTTACAAGAAATGTTGAAGCACATCCTTGAGGAGAAAGAAGGAGGGGAAGAAGGCGGAGAGGAAGAAGAGAGGAACATACTTAAAAGAATTAAATAGCAATAAATATGTACCGATCATAATTACCTTAAGTATAAATGGCTTAAATGCTCCAATCAAAAGGCATAGGGTGGCTGACTGAATAAGAACAAAAGACCCATATATATGCTGTCTACAAGAGACCCACCTCAACATTATTAAAACGTCCATACTACCCAAGCAATCTATAGATTTAATGCAATTCCTGTTAAGATAGCAATGGCATTTTTCACAGAGCTAGAACAAATATTCCAAAAATTTATATGAAACCACAGAAGATCCCAAATAGCTGCAGTAATTTTGAGAAAAAAGGACAAATTTGGAGGAATCATGCTACCTGATATCAAACTATTCTATTAGGCCATAGCAACCAAAACTCTGTGATACTGACATAAAAAGAGACACAGAGGTCAATAGAACAGAGATCCCAGAAATAAACCTAAGCTTTTATTGTTAACTAATATTTGACAAAGGAGCCCAAAACTTACAATGGGGTAAAGATAGTCTATTCAACAAATGATATTGGAAAAATTGAATAGTACAAACAAAAAAATGAATTAGGTCACCTTTTGACACCATACACAAGAATAAACTCAAAATGGCATAAGGACTTAAAATGTTAGACTTGAAACCACAAAAACCCTAGAAAAAAACATAAGCAGTAAAATGTTGGACCTTTCTTGTAGCAATATTCTTTCTGATATGTCTCCTTGAGCAAGAGAAACAAACAACAAAAAAACGTAAATAAATGGGACTATTCCAAACTAAAACGTCTTTGCACAGCAAAAGAATCCATCAACCAAATGAAAAGAAAACCTGCTGAATGGGAGAACATTCTCCAATGATACATCTTATTAGGGGGTTATTACCCAAAATTTATAATGAACTTATGAAACAACACCCTCCCCCCCAAAAAACAAATACTGCAATTAAAAAATGGGCAAAGGATCTGAATAGATACTTTATCAAAGAGGACATACAGATTACAGATGACAAACAGACCTTATGAAAAGATGCTCAAAGTAAATAATCATCAGAAAAATGCAATTAAAACCACAATGAGATATCACCTTATAGCTGTCAAAATGGCTATCATCAATACATCAACAAACCGTAAGTGTTGGTGAAGATGTGGAGAAAAGGGAACACTCATAAAATGTTGGTGGAAATGCAGATTGGCAAAGGCACTTTGGAAAACAATATGGAATTGCCTCAAAAAATTAAAAATATAACTGATTTATGACCAAGTTATTTCACATTTGGGAATATATCTAAAGAAACCTAAAACACTAATTCAAAAGTTTGTAAGGGTTCAAACATATGCACCCTTATGTTCATTGCAGCATTATTTACAATAGCCAAGATTTGAAAGGAGCCCAAGTGTCCATCAGTAGATGAGTAGATAAAGCAGTGGTACATTTACACAATGGAATACTATGCAGTCATAAAAAGAAGGAAATGTTACCCTTCTTAATAGCATGGATGGACCTGAAGAGCATTGTTAAGTGAAGTAAGCTAGTCAGAGAAAGACAAGTACCATATGATCTCACTCATGTGGAATCTAATGAACAAAAACAAACATAATAGAAACAGACTCATAGGTAGAGAACAGACTGATAACTGTCAGAGGAGATGGGGGTTGTGAAACTGGGTGAACAGATTAAGCAAAAAAAACAAAAAAAATTTCATAAACATAGGCAACAGTATGGTGATTACCAGAGTGAAAAGGAGTGGGCAAGGTAGGAGAAGGTAAAGAGGGGATGAGTGGCGATGGAAGGAGACTTGACTTGGGGTGGTGAACACACAATTCAATATACAGATGATGTGTTATAGAACTGTACTTTTGAAACCCATATAATTTTATTAACCAATTCCACCCCAATAAATTCAATAAAAATAAAATAAAATGTTTTCTAAAATGTCATTTTAAAGTCAAATGGACCAATAATGATTTATGAAGGGCAGATAAGATAAATAATGAAAAAATTTTAATACAGTTTAGAATATATGTTAATAGCAGATGAATAGAGGAAGCATTTTAGTTAATAGTTTGGTCTTTTATAGGAAACTATAATTATTACTTCTGCTTCAGTGAGGAAAATATAACCTAATTCTGTTTGTATTCTCCAATATTTCTACCATGTTTATACTCCCATCCTAAAGGTAATCAATTTGATTTTCTTCTTATTCTTTTTTTTCTGCATTAGCAAGCAGATACACACTTTTTTTTTTCTTATTTGTCCCTTCTTTCTTACATGAAAGCTAGTAAATTACATATAGGAATTTGTACCTTGCTTTTTTATTTAACAATATATCCTGGATGTCACTCCATATTTTCACATAGAAGTCTTTCTCAGTTTTCGACAGATTCATAATACTTCATCATGTACATTTTATAACTATTCAACCTTTAAGTGTGGACATTGGATTTTCTAAAACTTTGCAATTATAAATAATGCTGTGATGAGTAGCCTTGTGCATAAACATTGTTTCTTGTTGGAGGTGTATATAATTATAGTAAATCCCTAGACAGAGGAATTCTAGATTAAAAAAGTAACTGTACATGTGATGGTATTTGTTGATTGGAAGCTTGCCTCCAGAAGGGTCCCAGCGTTCGTCTCCCCGGCAACAATGCAGGAGTGTGGCGGGTGCCCCACAGCCTTGCCGTCAGAAGGCAGTGGTGTCCTTGTTCATTTTCCCCAATTGGATAAATGAGAAATGTTATCTAAATGAGGATTTAATTCATGTTTCTCTAGTTATGAGTAAGGATGAATATATTTGCACATAACTAAAGGTTTATTTTTATGTTTTTATTTGAATTGTTGTTGTGTTTTTAAAAAACTGTTACATTGGGTTTTGGGCCCAGCATCCCTAATTTATAAATTACTTACATATTAGGAATATTATTCCTTCATTTGTTGTATATTATGTTTATAATATGTACTTTCATGTTCATCAGTTGTCTTTTGACTTTATGGTATTATTTTTGGCTGTAACATCTGCAATTTCTAGGTAAAATTATCAATAGTAGTTTATTATCTCTGGCTTTTGAAATACAGTTAGAAAATTTTTTTCTGACACCTAATTAATGATGAATTCATATGTATTTTCTTCTATAATTTGTATCTTTATCTGTCTTTTACATTTAAATTGATGATCTATTTGGAAGTAAGTTTCTGCGTATGGTGGTGAAGTATGGATTTAATTTTATCTTTTTCCAAATGACTAACCAATTGTCCCTGCACCATTTATTAAAATGTCCTTCTTTGCCTTATTAATTTGAAATGCCACCTTTATCATATAATATTTGATAAATTTCTGTATGTACTTGCATCTATTTCTGGGCCATTATTCTAGTCTAATGATCTGCCTGTCTATTCATGGGCTAGTACTACGCAGTGTTAGTAAAGCACGCAGCACAATATTTTTTTATATTGATTCAGTTTCTTGCATGTATCAATAGTTGTTTGTTCATTTTTATTTCTGGTTATATTCCATTAATGAACATATTACAGTTGTTTAGCCATTTTCCTGCTGATGAACACCCAGAGTGTTTCCAGTTTGGGTTATATTGAATAAAGCTGTTAGGAACATTCTTATAAAAATCTTTTTAAGGCTGTTTCAAATTATTTGAATAAATATCTATGAGTGAAATTATTTTGATATGGGATAGCAACTTTTACTTAGTTTGGTAGATTTACTTTAATTATCATTAAAAATAGTTTTAAAAGAACCTACCAACTTTTCCAAACATGGTTTTATAATTTATAATTCCATCAGTGATGTATGAGGATTCTGATTGCTCCCCATCCTTGCCAATATTTGGTGGTGTCGGTCTGTTTTTATCTTTTACCTTTTTGATGGGTGTGGAATGAGATTTCATTGTGGGTTATTTTTTCATTTCTCTCAGAAAAATGATATTGAACATTTTTCAGAAGTTTATCAACAATTTGTATGTCTTCCTTTATGAGATATCTATTAAAGTATTTTTCTTTTTAAAAATTATTAAGGTGTAAAGATAATATCCTGTGTATATCCTGGATACCAACCTTTTGTCAGCTCTATCTCCTATGAATATTTTTTCTGGTCTTTTAATTATCTTTTATTTTTTTATTTTTAATTATTCTTTAATCCTCACCCAAGGATATATTTATTGATTCTAGAGAGAGAGAACTGGAGAGAGAGAAACATCGATGTGAGAGAAATACCGATAGGCTACCTCTCCCCGTTCTGACTGGGGACTAACCCTTCAACCTAGGTATGTTCCTTGACCAGGAATTGAACTTGTGACCCTTCGGTATATGGGAGGGCACTCCAACAAACTGAGCCACACTGGCCAGTGTATCTTTAAGTTATCTTTTATTTTATTAATGTTATCTTTTGATATCATTTTGAGTCCTCTTTTGTAGAACTTTGCCTGTACATGATAGCTAAGACATTCTCATACACTTTCTTCTAAAAGCTTTACAGATTTAACATTTCAAATTAATTATTGTATCTTATTTAGGAGACAAGGTTCACTTTTGGTTTGCACATATTCATTAGTTCTAGCACTGTTCATTCATTGTAAACTCTTTCCTTTAACAATTGGATTATTTTAAGAACTTTGTTAAAAAACAAATGATTGGGGAGATGGGGAGATTTTGGTTTAAGAATACAAACTTCCAGCTATAATATGAATAGGATTTGGAAACCTAATGTACAGCATGGTGATTATAGTTAACAATGAAGTACTGTATACTTGAGAGTAGCTCAGAGAGTATATTTTAAATGTTTTTGCCACATAAAAAGAAATAGTAATTACATGATACGATGGAAGGTTTAACTAACAATCTGGTGGTAACTATCTCACAATATATGTGTATCAAATCAACATGTTGTACACTTTAAATTTATACAGCATTATGCCAATAATATCTCAATAAAATTGGAAAAAAACAAAGGTCAGTACACATCTTGATGTGGTACTGCTCTGTCTATTCTGCTCTATTGGTATATTTGTCAGTCCCTGTGCTAATTCCATGCTGTCTTGATTGCAATAAGCTTTACAATAAACCTTGAAGCCTGGTGATAAAAGTTCTACAGCTTTATGTTTTTTCCTAATTATTCCTTTATATCCACGCAAACTTTGGGACCAGCTTGTGAAATTGTTGGCAAAAAATCAGTTGAGATTATGTTGTGTCTATAGATCAAATTGGACATACTGCATCTACTAGTCTTCAAACATTATGTATGTTCCCATTGCATTCATTCATTTCTCTTTTCAGTTTAGAGATCTCAAATATAAATGATTAATTTTATTCCTAATTATTTTACTTTTTTTGGATACTATGTAAATGAAAATTTAAAAATTATTTACTTTTCACTTTTTAGATACTGAAAAATATCCAATTTTAATTTATATAATGACCATAGAAAATATATCTTGAGGCCATGTTAAATTTACTTATTGTTAGTTTTGTTAATTTCTTAAGATTTACTTCTTAATTGAATAAAAAAGGAATGTTCTGTTGTCTCTCTTTCTTTTTCTTTTATATGTCTGCCTTTAACTTCTTGCTTAGTTGCATTGCCTGAGAACTTCAGTAGAGTATTGAATAGAAATGTGTGAACAGATACCCTTGCTTTGTTCCTGATCAAATGAGGGGAGAGGAATTATATAACAGTTAAATATTTTTAAATTATTTTTTATTGATTATTCTATTAATCAATAACATAAAGGGGCCTAGTTTTTTCCCCTTTGCACCCCTCTACTCAGCACCCCTTACTCCCTCAGGTCATCCCCCACATCATTGTCCATGTCCATGGGTCATTCGTATAAGTTCTGTGGCTACTCCATTCCAATACTGTACTTTACATCCCCATGGCTATTATTTATCTACCTATTTGTACTTCTCACCTCTCACCTATTCCCCCACACTCCCCTCCCATCAGGCAACCATCAAAATGCTCTCTGTATTCATGATTCTGTCTCTGTTCTTCTTGTTGCTTAGTTTGTTTTTTAGACTCAATTGTTGATAGATTATTGCCATTTTATTGTTCATAGTTTATAGCTTCTTCTTTTCCTTAAATGAGTCCCTTTAACATTTCATATAATAATGGTTTGGTGATGATGAACTCCCTTAGTTTTTTCTTGTCTCAGAAGCACTTTATCTGTCTTTTGATTCTAAATGATATCTTTGCCGGGTAGAGCAATCTTGGCTGTAAGTCCCTGCTTTTCATGACTTTGAATACTTCTTGCCAATCCCTTCCAATCCTGCAGAGTTTCTTTTGAGAAATCAGCTGACAGTCTTATGGGAACTCCCCTGTAGGTAACTAACTGCTTTTCTCTTACTGCATTTAAGATTCTCTCTTTATCTTTAACCTTTGACATTTTAATTCTGATGTGTCTTGGTGTGAGCCTCTTTGCATCAATCTTGTTTGGGGCTCTCTGTGCTTCCTGGACTTGCATGTCTGTTTCTTTCACCAATTAGGGAGGTTTTCTTCCATTATTTTTTCAAATAGATTTTCAGTTTCTTGCTCCTTCTTTCTCCTTCTGGCACCCCTATGATGAAAGTGTTGGAATGCTTGAAGTCATCCGACAGGCTGTTTACACTATCCTCATTTTTTTGGATTCTTTTTTCTTCTTGCTGTTCTGATTGGTTGTTTTTTCCTTCTTTATGTTCCAAATGATTGATTTGATTCTCAGCTTTTTTCATACTACTGTTCTTTCCTTGTAAATTGTTCTTTATATCAATTAGGGTATCCTTCATTTCTGGCTAGAACTTTTTTATGCTGTTGAGGTCTTCATTACATTCCTTGAGCATCCTTATAAGCAGTGTTTTGACCTCTGCATTTGATAGATTGCTTATCTCCACTTTGTTTAGCTCTTTTTCTGGAGTGTTGATCTGTCCTATTATTGGGCCATGTTTCTTTGTTTTCTCATTTTGGCAACATCCCTGTTTGTTTCTATGTATCAGGTAGAGCTGCTATGACTCCCTCCCTTAGTAGTGTGGCCCAATGTAGTAGGTGTCCTGTAGGGTCTGGTGGCACAGCCTCCCTTTTCACCCAAGCTGGGTATTCAAGGTCTTCTCTTCGATTGGCCTGAGTACATCTTCCTCTTGTAGTTGAGCTTTGATTGCTGTTGGCAGGTCAATGGTAAGCATTTACCCAGGCCATTCAGCTGCAAGGACTGAGTGACCACTGACCACCAATCCCTACCCTCCATGGAGGATCAGCTGTGCTGCAACAGGGTGATGGTGCTCTGACAAAGTCTGTAGTTTTCCACGGGGTGTGCAGGCTCTGGAATTTCTCAGTGTTGTATTGTGGTAGGAGTTCCGTGTGACTCTGTGTTGCAGTATCTTGGATCTCCTGATTTGGATGCTCTAGGGTTTCCCTTTATTCACGTTGTGTAGGCTCATTTGTTGTATTTGTGCTTTCCTTGTTGGTGGCTCATTCATTTCTGGGGGTTCCCCTCCAGCTGGCTGAATGGTAGTCACAACTCCCACCATGTCTTGTATGCTGTTGTACAGGTGTTGGTTAACAAAGCAATACTACCGGAAAACCAAACCTACACCAGCAAAACAAACAAACAAACAAACAGACAAAAAAAAACCCTACCACATTAGCAATATCAACAGCAATTGAGCCAACTTTAATAAAGTTGGAGGGAGATTAAGAATATTATAAGATAGGAAAGAAGGAGTATGAAATGACTAAAAGAATGATGATTTTGAGTGGGAAGAGGGAGGAAATATAATAAAAGTGGAGAATAGAAATGAGATGAATGAAAAGAGTATAAAATTTAAAATGTAAGTAAAACAGGGAAGGGTGATGGTAAAAATGGAGTAAGGAAAGGGAATTATATAGTATGAGATTTGAAGTAAAATTAAAGAGATACTGGACCAATGGGAACAATATTGCAGAAAAACCAGAGCAGGGTCAATAGCAATGAAATCTGAGTGAAGATTTATAAAGGTGGAAAGGAAATAAGAATATCACACAAAAGAGAAAAGTGAATATGAGATGTCTACAGTACAGAAAAATGATTTTGAGAGGATGGGGAAGGAAAACTAATAAGAGGAAGGAATACAATCCAGGCTAAGAACTGAAAAATAAAATAAAATTCCTCACTCTGATCAATGGAAGGAGGAAGGCAAAATGGAGTAAGACAGGGTAAGATTATCCTATGGGATTTAAAATACAAACAAATAGTGAAGAAATAGGAATTCCTTTGGAGAGGAACAGCAATAACCATGATATCCTCATCCAACTAGCCATAATTTATAAAGGTGGAAAGGAAATAAGACATTATTATAAGAGGGGGGAAAAGAATGTGAGCTGACTTAGGGAAGGTAGAATGCTTTTGTGAGGATAGATTTAGGAGAAATAGTGAGGGGAAGGAATGGGAACATGGTGTAGTGTGGGAGAAAATTTAAAGTTTACAACAACAATAGGAATGGCCATGAAGGCAAAATAGAGTAAGACCAGGGAAGAGTGCTATGTAGGATTTGAAATAACAGTAATGTGAAAAAATATATAATCAATAATAAAAGATCAAGAGGAGCGAGTTGGAATACAATTGAAGCAAAAGAAGAAATATTACAAGGCTATGTGAAAGGGAAAAAGAAGAAAGAAAGGAAAAACAAAACATGAAAGTTATGGGGAAGAGTGAGGTGTAATTTGCCTCAACCGTTGGTGTTCACCTTCTGACTTCTTTCTGGATTCATGTCTGGTATTTTATCAGCCCAAGGTCCGAGGGTGTGTTGTCCAACTTCTGGCAACACTGCATGTATTTCCTTCACCTGCCTCTAGAGGGAGTTTCTGATGTGATCGAGATGGTGGGGCATTTGTGTCTCCCCTGGGAGGCATTGTTTAGTCTTCTGGGAAAATTGTGGGTGCCTTCACCCTGCTCCTGCACCTCCTGTCTTAGTCTGTCCCACTTTATTTCCAATAATGTATAGTTTCTTCTTAAATTGCCGCCCATTTAATGGGGTGGGGTGGTCAATCTTTGTAAGTGTGTCAACTCTATCCTGCTTGGTGTAGATGGCAGGTCGGTGTGCAAGCTGAGGCTGGGAAGAACCTTGAATCCCCCTTGCTGCACCACTTTCTGAATTCTCTGCTTCGATGATCTCAGCAAAATAGGGCCCTGGGACCTAGTGTACTTTGCCTGCAAGGAGCTCAAAAAGGGCCCTTTTAGGCATTCCTCCTGCTGTCTCTCTCTTGAGGAAATGCACCCCCCACCCCAGTGTTGTTAAGCCTGCCCAGCCAGTTTTGCATATCTTCCTCTGCTCCTGCAGGAAGTGGAGGCTGGGTGCATCCTTCCCTTCCTGAAGTTCCTTCAAGGAAGGGGGCACAGTCTGGCTTAAAATAATCTCAGGTGCACAGTTCCTAGTCCACTGCCCTCACAGCATACAGTGGCCCTCACTCTCAACTCTGTGCAGCTCTGCTGGGCTGGGGCTGAGAAATCCCCTCTCTTTGCTCCTTTTTGATCAATCTGCCCAGCTGTACTGAATGGGAGCAAATCACGAACTCAATCCTCTCTCCTTGTTGGTAGGGCAGATTAGTGTGCAGGGTCCCTGCCCAGCATACCTCAGCTCCCCTTTTAAAAAGTCTCTCTCTGTGTTCCCACCGCAGCACCAAGCCACGGTCAGGCTTTCCACACACTCCACCTTTCCAACAAGTCAGGAGTCCATCACAATCATGGACAGCTATGGCCATCCTCCTCCACCAGATCCAGGGGCAGACAGTATCACTCACTCTCTGGCAATCTCCCTGTCAGTGTCCCCCAGGGCAGCTATGAGTTGGCCGCTGGCTGTGTTTGTGTGTGTACCCTGGTTCTCCCTAACGACTTTGCATATCCAAGTCACTCCTGCCTCAGGTCTGGGGATTGCTGACCTGGGAGGGTAGGATGCTGCTAGGCTGCTACCTCTGATCAGGCTTTCCATAGCTGCTGATTCCACACTGGGGGTCTTTCCCCATCCACCTATTAAACCTCTTCACTGCCTGTTTTGAAGCATCCTCTGTACTCTTTGGCTTCCAAATTTCATTATTAGCTAAGGTTCCATTGATTGTTCACTTTATTTTTTGGAAGGCCATCTAAGTGCCCAAGTTGGGTGCAAGAGCAAGTGGGCTAGACTCCCACCTACTTGGCTGCCATCTTCTGAATTCTGTGATTAAGTCTTTTGAACTTAAACCTTTGAAAACCTTAAAATATGGGCGGATAACAGCATTCACTGACCATTGGTCATGTAGATTCTTGGAATATAAAATTTAATTAGCATTTATTTATTTATTTAAAAAGATTTATTGAGGCATAATTGACATATATTAGTTTCAGGTGTACAATATAATGATTCAATACTTGTATATATTTTCAAATGAAGACCACAGTAAGAAGTCTAGTTAACATGGGATATAAATGTTTTTTCTTGTGACGAGGACTTTTAAGATTTACTCTCTTAGCAATTTCAAATATGCAATACAGTATTGTTAGCTGTAGTCACCAAACTGTACGTTACATCCCCACGACTTCTGTTTTACATTAACTGAAGTGGATTAGAATTTATTCTTATTTTCCAAGACTTCTAGTGGATGTTTGAAACTGGGATAGTATTGAACCATACGTGTGTTTCCTATATATACATACCTATGATAAAGTTTAATTTATAAATTAGGTGCACTAAGAGATCAACAATAATTAATAAAATAGAAAAATTAAAATATGTACTGTAATAAAAGTTATGTGAATGAGGTTTCTGTCTTTCAAAATATTTTATTATACTGTAATCACCTTTTTTCTCATGCTAATGAGATATGATAAAATGCCTACATGTTGAGATCAAGTGAGGTGGATGATATAGACAGGTGACACAGAGTCACGTGAGCACAGGCACTGAGATGTCACAGCAGTTGACCTGATAACAGTGTGGCTACTTGGTAACTACCAGACTGGTAGAGTATACAGTGTGAATACCCTGGACAAAGAGATGATTCACATCTTGGGCAGGATGGAGCAGGATGGCACACAATTTCATCATGCTACTCAGAACAGCTCACAATTTAAAATATGAATTATTTATTTCTGGAATTTTCCATTTGATATTTTCAGACCTTGCTTAACCACAGGTATCTGTAATTATGGAAAGCTAAGCTACAGATAAAGGGGGGCAATATATACAAAAACCCTGAATGATAACTAAAACATTTAAGGAACTAAAAGAAGGTTAAGTGTGATGAACTATAATATGTAGGTGGGACACATTGAAAGATGACTCAGCAGTGACAGACAAGGGCCAGATGCTGCAAAATATTATAGGTAATGTTAAAGATTTTAGTTTTTGCTTAATGGAAGGAAATGAGAATTGAGGGGGGCGAGATGCCCAATGTAGGTGTTGAAGTGGCTTCGGTATGAACTAAAGATAGATGTAGAGTGGATAGATATATATATAATTAGGTCCTCATTACTGTGGACCAAGTAAAGGAGGTGGAAATATAGATATATATGTATAAATATATATCTATACACACATATCTTATACATGTAATTTATTCTTATTTTTCAAGACTTCTAGTATATGTATGTATGTATGTATCTATCTATGTATCTATCTATATATATGTGTGTATCTACATGGAGAAGAAGATAAAGGGATGAGTTTTAGAGATATTGAAGAAGAAAAATGAACTAAATTTCAGTGAGATACTGGGGGCAGGGGATCAAATTTCAAGAACAATTTCCTGATTTCTGTTCTGTAAAGCTGGGTTTCTGATGATGTAAACGGAGGCAGCCCTGGAAGAGGCAGACCTGTGTCTGCACACACACGCACAAGCAGAGATTATGAAGAGGAATTACATGTTTCTGTTTTAGAAATGCACCAATGAGGGTCTGGTTAGAAGAAAAGTAACATTGTTTTTAACTCAGGAAACAAATTAAAAAATGTCTTAAGTAGATGTTGAAGAAGAAGCAACAGAACCAAAGGGAATGCTGAGACACAATGGCAGTAGTAACAATGGAAAGTAGCTATTCCTCCTATGGCTTGTGGAACTAAAGAAAAGGTTAACTTTATTAAAAATTAAAAGTTTGTGAGTGGACATCATGAAGCTGGAACTCAAGACTTATAAAGAGAGGACAGTGCTTGAGTGGTCCTAGTGTTCTAAAGTTAGGGGGGGGGGATGTGGGGAGATGGGACCATGCAGAAGATGCTGGTTGTTGGTACTACTGTCTCTGAAGGGACCCAGTGAGACTATTTCTGCATTGTGGGAAAGAAATAAAACTGGGATCCACTGCTGCTATTCATTTCAACTGTCACTAAAAGGATGGAAAGCCATCGCTAAGCTCACATTATTAGGAACAGGAAGCAAATAGCCTGACACTGCTTTCTCTTCTAGTCTTCCATCTTCTTCAGCATTCCCAATTCATAGAGCCCAACAGGAACTATGCATTCCCTTAGCCAATTCTATTTCTTTATAATATTATTACTGCCAGTTATTAATTATGTATTTATGTTTATTTACATTCTCTTCA
Source organism: Desmodus rotundus (assembly GCF_022682495.2). Lineage (NCBI taxonomy): Eukaryota > Metazoa > Chordata > Mammalia > Chiroptera > Phyllostomidae > Desmodus > Desmodus rotundus. The sequence continues at coordinate 76,099,322 of NC_071388.1, read as the reverse complement.
CTGTCATGTGAGCCCTGTAAGAAAATATTGTTGTTTCATTTACTATTCTTTTCCTACTACCTTGAGAAGTGAAATGCACCTAGTATTTACTCAATAAATATTTGTATATTATGTATATTATTTGTATATTAGGAATGAAAGGGTCCCATATAGATCTCATTGATGCCAGTTTTTCATTCTGGATCCTGCACTTTGCTTATGATAAATTCCTTGAGAGTGTAGACTTCTACCTATTGCTGACTATTAACTTCATCTTTTCCCTTAAGGGGAGATAGAATTATCTTCCATAATCTCATATTATCTTCACATCCTAGTTATTTCCTCAGACTTACCTCCTCCTTTTATGTATAGTGGCAATGTAAGAATGACTAAATAATGAATTTTTATGTATATATAAACTATAAATTGTAACATTCTTTAATTCTAGTATTTTAAAGTGGTTAAGAGCATGGACCCAGAAAAAAAAATCTATCTCCAGATTTTATTTTTTTATAAACTAAAACCTTGGTTATTTAGCCTTTAATGTTTATATTATTATAATAATCTTATAACAATTTAAATATATTTAGAGATAATGAAATCTTTCTTTAATGAATGAACCTATTTTCTGCCAATAAGGCAATAAATAACATCATACTATCATAATTTTATCATTTCTAGTATTAGACATTTTCCCTTGATATATAATCTGTACTATTAATAATAAACCAAGCATTCCCCCCCTGAAACACTCAAAATATACCTCTTTACTTATCATAAGTTGTTGCGCCAGGTCCAGGTTTCATGAGCTGAACTGAGACCACAGTGCACCAGGAGCTATACAGGAAGGCATTCTCGGTGGGGGTCCATATATTTCACATAATGGTGGCATAATTTACTCTTTTCCATTGTGAAAAGATACCCTGGCATGGCTGCTAACCAATGTATAAAACACTGAAACAGGCAAGTTGACATTTTTACTGGAGTTCTGGGATCCCATAATTTTTTTTCTCGGCAGTACCTCATTCGAGATCTTAAAAAGGTCTACTTTTTTTCCCTTAAATACTGCTTCCCCTTAACCTATTAATAATATTGGAGCATACAATAATGTATAAATAATTTTGACCTTTTCCTACAAGATCTGGTAGGGCTTGGCAAGAGTTAATAATATTACAACGTGTTTTGTTGTTGTTCCAGGTGATAAATAAGAACACTATTTCTCAAACTTCCATTTCTGGGGTGGCTGGGAGAAGTATTGGATCTAAGCAAAAAAAAATTCTGTTTTTTTCTAGAAACCAATCCTATCATTATTTTAGTAAGTTATATTATTGTAAAGGATTATCCATGAGAAATATTTTAAGACTGGAAATATACCACTAATACCATTAATCCCTAATTATCATTGTTTAAATTATGTATTATAGATATTGAAGAGATTATTTAGAATGTAGTTTGGTATCTCTTGGTGCTGGCATCACATTTTCTCTGTTAGTTTGAAGTGGTGTACTTTACAGTACTCATTTTTGCTCCAAATGTGCAAGGTATTATCATTTACTAACTGCTGGCAGATAAATATGTGGCGGAGCTAATAATAAAACAAACAAGTAAAACAGTGTAATATTAAATAAAGAGTTATAAGCCAAACAGTTTCTGAATAATTTAATATTCTCTTTGGTTAAGATCAGACAGAGCATTGGAAAGCTGAGCAGGTGGCTGAAGGCGGCGATGCAGGGGACCACAGCGCCTAGAAAGTAGTAATAGCACGACGACCTATAGCAGGGGGACAATGCCTGACTCTGATGACACACAGTGTAGATGGGGGAAAGTGAATTTCAACTGGTTGAATATAAACATTATATATAACAAAAACTGAACAACAACAAATTCATTCCAAGCCAGTTTGACTGGAAAAACTGGTGCTGAGCAGTGAGGAAGACGGAGAAAGGTGATATTAGATATGTTCAATAGGAAGTTGGGAATTATAATCTGGGTTTTGAGAGATCAGGACTTGATTTGTTAATTCCTACAAAAACATGTTTAAGCTCATGAGAATTTTTGGGATGGATATTTAAAGAGAAGATATAGGTGCATATATTTTTAGATCCCGAACTAGAAGTGCTCCATTTTATTTCCGTTATCATTTTGTACCACAGTTACTGCACCTATCATTGTTTTGTTCCATAATCATTTGTGAATTTAACTCACCTTTCTGTCTGTCTGAATATTCCTTGGGGGAGAAACATTTACTTAACTTTCCATTTCTTTCAGTGCCTTTAGTAATGCTTTGCACATAGAAAGAAGTAACAAATTATAGAGCACGGTAGAAGAGAATAAAACAAAAACATTCCAAGCTAGAAATTCACAGATAAACTGCTTAAGTCTGATTCACCTTAAGTTCACCAATAAAAATGTCAGCATACCAATAATTTTATTTTGATTACACCAAACTGAGAATTAAAAGTAAGGCCACTTAAAAATTGAATAAAAGAAGTAGGAGAAAGCCTAAAACATGTGTAAACTTAGTTCCTCCATTTCTTACCAGCTGATTTTCATGAACAAGTCCACTTTTGCTGGTTAGTGTGGTTCACAGTTCAGGCATCTCTGTTTTTAGTTGTTGGGCCACCTTGCTTCTACTGAATAGGGTGGTCTCCCTTCCTCCAGTCTATATGGCGGCTTCTCTAGAGCTCAGCTGTTATTCCAGTCAGCCTTGCACTTTAAGCTCTGCCACTGCCTCAGAATTACCTGCTAACCTAGTACCCAACAGCCTTGGGAAACATGGCTCACACTCTGAACTAATGAAAATAGACATTAATCTGCATTGAAGTGGCAGGTTGGTACAACCTAGGTTTTACCAACTCCTGTTCTTTTTTTTCTGTTCTCATGGGAACACCTGATTTCTCAGTTTCCCCTACAGTTAAGTAAGATGCAATGATTGAATTATGGGATTGAATTATTAGTGGAGGGGACATAAGGCACTTCCAGACCAAGGCAGTGAAGAGCTAGTGTGCATTCTTCGGGCTTCTCTTTCCTGACATCGTGACCTAAAAGAGCATATAATCCAAATGTTCTAGCTGTAATTTAGAGAAAGACATCCCCAATTCACATCACACTAATTTTCATGTTTATTTGTTGCATAGTCTAGCCTAGCTTATTCTGTAAGATATATAAGAAACCATTTTTTTATTATGTTATTAGAAAGATCTCAAAGAAGTTCTGTGTATACTCAAAGGTTAAAGAGTTCAGTACATCATCACTTTCAGCTTTTCATCTCTGTTCCCTGCCTGCCGTACACCTGAGAGATAAATCCATAGAAGACTAAGCTAGGTATTACATCTGTGTGATAGTTACTGTATTGTACACAAAACTTCTCTTTAACTCAGGAGACTGAACTTGCTATTAGGTCAAGTTTGTTGTGTCTGTCTCCTTCTCCTGTATGACCCCTGTATAAATAGAACTTTCATAGAAGTTAATGAGAACATGTCCAGAAATTGCTTAATCTTAGCACCATCTGGAGACTGGGCAAAATTCATCATCCAAATGTCACAAAGAGATAGTAATTTACAGACATGAACACTGGTAAATGAGAAGTTTGAATAACTTGCATTACTACAAGTCAAGTTAGAAATTGAATGTTAAAGTATTCATGATTTTTTGGCTGAGATAACTTGAAAAATATTTTTTCATTATTCTGTGAATAACACATTAGGTGGAAAATATTGCAAGTATGAGTAACATATTTGTCCTGGAATTATATGGATTACTATACTAGTTTTATAGTATATCTGAGCATTTAAGTTTGAGTAAATTTATGTTCCTAGATTTAATCATAATTTTCCTTATTTATTTGTAAGATTATTAAAATATATTAACTTTAATATTTCAAATGTTTATAGTAATGTACCACATTTTTCCTTATCAAAGAAATTCCAGTAATTTTCCTGATGAAGATAATTTTCAGACAGTCAAACTATTTTTTTCTCTTTTTAAGAGGATCGTGGGTTTAATCTTAATTTGTAGTTTTAAAACCCATCATTAAAAAATTTCTCTAGAGTAAAAAATTTATATATTTTTTCTCCCTTTTCCTTCAGTCACCTTAGAGAATGGAGCTTTCCCTTGCTATTCCTTTCCCAGCTTCAAGTCTTTCACCTTTATTCTTCTGTCTCATGTCTTCTTCTATAATAACACAAGTAACGTACACTGTTTGTTAATACAGAGACCACGTCATACTATTTTTTTTATCCCTCATGTATATAATAATGCCTGACAAATAGAGGTCCTTGATATAATTTTAAAAAATGAGTGGGTGAATTATTATATACATGAATGAAATTTTAAACACTGGTTAGCGATTCTGTGTCATCAACAATTACTTCTACATTTTCTAAATCACAGAGTTCAAGGAATGTAGGGCTTGATCAAATTATCTGGCCAACGATCATAAAACCATTTCATACAACGTTGGTTAAACTTTGACTAGCCTAGAAAACACATTAAAAAAAAACTTTCATGAATCTTAGTTAAATCTGAATGATCTTTATTCTGATGTCAGTTTAGCAACTTCATTTCCATGGTCTTAATCCAGATTTTATTTCCTGAAAAATGTCCAGCTCTGAAATCCACATTTCACTCTTTGAACAGTCTCCTATTTTTGCTGTTCTATTACTGTCTCACTATCAACAGCCATTTCGGTTTCATCAAGATCTCCAATTCCTTTTCTATGTGTTATTTCACTTCGAACTTCTTTTTATTTTTTATCCAGCCTAGATTCCATCATCTATGACATCAATTAATCTATTGCCATTATGCCCAATTCCATTTTTTCAGCTGTGTATTAAACCCCAGTCACAGAAATATACCGTATGTCTACTCCACGTAGTAACTTTAAATTGCTTTCAATAAAATAATATAACTGTGTGCCTAGAGCAACTAAAATTTTTGTTCTCCAATATCAAGAGGACTGTCAATTCCATCTTCTATCGATCTAGTTTCTCACTACCTTTCACTCTTTCTTTAAGATTTTCATCTCACCATTTTCTCTATACTTCCATTATGTAATCTTTCTTCCTAATTAAGTCATTAGGCAAATGTTTTTTCTGCTTCAAGCACCAAATTTTCTTTATATTTATCCATTGCTTTTTTATTAATAAAAATTTCCCTTCTCTTTAGTTAAAACAAATATATTCACCTTCGTTTGAATCCCATGTCTTCCTATATTACCTCATATAGTTCTACAACATTTTCTCTATAAAATAAATTCAGTTTTTTAATACCTAATAATTAAATAATACAACTAAGCTTGAAAATTAGGATGTGTGAATTTTAAAGCTAGACTTGTATCATTTGTAGAGATAAAAAATATTTTAGGCAATAATCATTTGAGGAATACTTAAATAATTTGTATTATTTGCAAATGAAATCCTGCCTCCAAACTTTATGTACAGAGAAAATGAACCAGGCTTCAGTCAATTAGCACATCGATTGGTTTCAGTGTTGCCATTTGATCACAAAGGCAATACATTGTTAATTTTTTTTTTTGTTAAATGTTCTGGGAAAGAAATCCTTGTGATTTTCCACCTGAACTTAGGTGATAAAGAATATAAGATACTATCCTACAACATCTATCTTGAAAACATGAATGAAAAACTGGCTGAATATGGAGACTTTTGGGAGGAGACAGTAGAGAGAAAATCTTTTCTGATGGCCTAAGACACAGTTTAGCACCTTTAAAACCCTACCTTAAGTCATAACATTTTGCTTGAGTCATTTTGTATCACTCATTTGGAGTTGAAAAATAAAATTCACTACTATAGTTTTTAGAATGTAATAAATCTCATTTGAACTTGTTACTAGTTGCTGATTATTTCATCTGAATTTTGTAATTCACTACTACCACTCAATTTTAATTACTGTAATTTTAAAATAATTTTAGTTTCTAACATAGTATACCCCTTTAAAACATTTTTAAAAGCAATTTCCTGGCTATTTATAAATATCTGTTTTATTAGATAAAATTCATACTAATTCATTGTTTTCAAAATCTAGAAAAACAATAACAGAAGTGAAAGTAAGCCAAACAAAACAAGAAAATAAACTGAATTTTGATAAGGATCACAATGTATTTCCACATTAATTTATTAGAAATTTAACCTTTGAAATAACTTACAGAATGATTTTTATATACTGTGTAGCCTTTATGTCTCTCAGTGGATTTTTTAATCTCTCCATATAGGTATTAATGGTTTATTTTGTTATCTTTTTCATATTACTGTTGTTATAAGAGCATTATGTTTAATTAATTAAATTATTAAATTTAGGGAAACCAGCTCTGGTAGGGAGAATATATGGAAATATGGAAGTGGATGGGAGGCTGCAGTGTGTTTACGCAGTTGAGCGTGCATGGGTGAGAAGTCTTCCAAACATACTTGCAGCTTGTAATGTAGAGTCTTAAGTTCAACTAAAACAGAATCTTTCATGAGTTTCCTCCTCATGTTAATGACATTATATGAAGCTAACTGCTCATTACTCAAATAAATAAAATACAGTCAGTGGTGGATGACTTACTCTGGGCAGGACTGGGGTGGATAAAATGTCTCATTGCTTTTTCATTGGATGTGAGTCGTAAATAATTGGGATTACACCACTTTTGTGAGCTTGAAGTTTAAGGGGTACAGCAGAACTATTGTTTCTCTCATTTATGTTTTTAACATTTCTGCAAATAAATTAGGTTCTCATAATTTCAGTTTTAGTTTCCTGTCTTCTGTTGCTCTCATGTGAAAGGAAATAAATTTTGGAGATGAGCAAAGTAGGGCTAGAGATCAAGAGTTTCTTAACAATGTTTGATTTGTTTTTAAAGATATTTTGTGTATATAATTTTTAAGTAGTAAGCATTTCCATAGTTATACTGATAGAGATTTTTTGAAAAGCTTCAAAACTGTGATATATGATGTATTTTTTAAAATGTGATCAACATACATTTTACACATCAGCCTAATTCTTATCCCCATGTGTGTTGCTGGTGGCTTTTATTCTAATTCCCTAAATACTAAAGGAAAGAAACTAAAAGTTAATGTGAAATGGATGTATATTCTTTAAGGAAACTCAAATTTACATCAGTCAAATATCAATAATTGATGATACAATATTTTGAATTAAATGAATGATTACACAGTTTGTGTTCATGTAAGTTTGCATTGATACTAATTTTTTAAAAATCATACTCACCTTATTGATGGAAACATATAGTGAGCAAAAATAGATTTACAGTTGCTCACATGGAAAATAACAATAATTAATAAATAACAATACAAGAATAAACAGTGTTTCACATACAACTGTAAACCTACTTTTTCCCTCAAACTTTATTAAATCTAGTAAATGATTCAGAAGTTATTTTATTTTTATTTTTTATCTTGAAGTGGAAATATGGTATAATTTATGGAATAAAGACCTTTTAAAAATTACTAATCATTAAACAAAATTATATTAAAAATTTTTCAGTAATTTATAAAAGGAAATGTATAATAACAGTATAGTATGATGAAGAGACACAAGGATGTGATATACTGCTTTGAATTATTTCTTGGCTTGCAGTGGAAATAACCTTTACACAGTGATGTTTAATATGAAAAGTATTATAATTTGATGATTTTATATGCTAATAGGTTAAAATTTAAAAATTTTTTTCCATTGTTATAATCTTCTGTGGCTTCTACATTCAGATAATTCCTTTTTCCTTCAGCTTTGTGTACAAGAAATATCTTATTGCAAATGGAAACTTATTTTTTACTCTTTCACATATAAAAACCAATATTACACCAAATTCTCAGTATTTCACCTTTTATTTTCTCTGAATGAGTGAGCCTCAGGCATATTTCTTAGCAAATTTACAAGAACATAAAAGAGAGAATACATGGGGAAAGGAACATTTATTTCATCATGGAATCTAACCTTTAGAATTTCAACATAATATAGGAACATGTTATAGAAGTAATTTGTTGATATCAAAGTAGCATCTATAAGAGAAATTCTAGTGAATAGAGAGCATGAAACTAAAATTGTAATGTCCTCATGTTTCTAATTCTTGTGTTTTATTCATAAATGTAACTGCAAAATAAATTGAATTTATGTTATATTAATATAACCATTTCTTCTTTTGGAAAATTAATGTTTGTATGATATCTATTTGCATCATTTTATTTATATTATTTGTTAATTTTTATGTTTGCATTGATATATGTATATTTATTTATTGTAATTTCATTTTTCATCATTGACACTATTACAGATGTCCCCATTTACCCCCCTTTGCCCACCTCCACCAGCCCTTGACCCCCTTCCCTCTGGCCATCACCACCCTGTTGTCTGTCTATGGGTTGTGCATACATGTTCTTTGGCTAATTCCTTTACCTTTTTTCATCCAATCCCCCCTCCAACTCCAACAGCTATCAATCTGATCCATATATCTATGTCTTTGTTTCTATTTTATTTTACTTCTTTTAAACAAACACATTTGAGGACAGGTTTAGACTACAGAAAAAATGAGAAGACAGTACAGAATTCTCATAGATCCCACACCTAGTTTTTATTAACATTTTTGCATTAAAATGGTATATTTGTTAAAATTAATGAATCAATGTTGGTATAATATCATTAACTATAGTTAATACTTTCTTCTGATTCCTTTAGTTTTTACCTAATGTTCCTCCTTCTGTTCTAGGACTCCGTTCAGTATACCATATTACATTTAGTTTTCATAAATTACTTGGAATTATTCTGCATGGGGAATTTTTTTCTATCCTATTTATTTATTTAGTCAATCATTTATGTATATGAGTTCATTATGGACTTAAGGATATTTGTTTTATACTTTGTAATATAGTTGAATATCACTTTCTTTTGTTGCTTAACTTGTTCCACCTTTGGCCATTATTTCTGTTGGCTTCTCTGTCTTTTCCACACCCCATCAATATAGGTTATGTTACTTTTTTGATTACTTTTCTACTCTCTGACTCAACAAGTTGGTCCAGTACCATCATGTATATTCTCTGCTCATCTTGGAATCTGCCATTTTTATAAGGAACCTAGTATCTTCTACAGAAGAATATTGGAAACAAAGATATTGGTACAAGGTGTACTCTTTGTTGCTGGTATGTTGCTTTAGCCCAGCTGAACAAGGAAATGTGTGTATACTAACAAGTGTACATACACATACCTATAAATACTTCTTTATGTAGCCACCTGCATCTATATTAAGCTAGAAATGAGTTTATACTGATGTTACATCTATAATTTATTACCACATGGGTTGTTCTGTCCTCCTCTTGCTTATTTATATACTTCCAGTTCTACAGTGAAAAACTGGCTTCCTGTGGGAAAAGCTTCATGAACTACAAGTGTTCTTGATTTACAATGGTGTTACATCCTGATAAACCCATCACAGATTGAAAATACATAAGTCAGAAATGCATTTAGTACACCCGACCTACTGAACTTCATAGCTTAGTCCAGCCTACCTTAAAACTGCTCAGAACAGTTTTAAGCAGTTTTAGATGTAACTAAATTTACATTTAGATTGAGATGTAACTCCATCTTAAGTCAAGGAACATTTGTAATTGCCTAACTTTTCCTCTTCTCACGAGAAGCAGGAGACACAGATGGGCATTTTAAAGGCACGATGGGATGCAAAACACAGAACACAATACCCCCAAATTGCTGGCAACACAATACACTGTAGAGTATCAACTGTTTACTCTTGTCATTGTGAGACTAAATGAGAGCTGTAGCTCACTGATGCTGTCCAGCATCACAAGAGAGTATAGTACTGCTTATTGCTAGCCCAGGAAAAGATCAAAATTCAAATTCACAGTGCAGTTTCTTACACTTTCCACTAGTTTTCAAGGCTACTGAAAACGCCCTCCCTTCCCCTGCCAGCCACCCCAGGGAGATTGTTTCATACATATGTAATACACTTAGATCATTGTGTAACACTCTGCATTCCGTTCTTGATCCCTTGACTTTCTAAATAATTTTATATATTAAGATTCATTGTACTTAAATCTCCATGGATTTTACAAATGCATAATGTCTGCATTCACCATTATAGTATCATACAGAATAGTTTCACACCCAGAAAGTGCCCTGTATTTCACCTCTTCAATTCTCTCCCCTCCCATTACCGATCCCTAGGAACTACTGATTTATTTTTAACTCTATAGTTTTGCTTTTTCCATAAATGAACATAATTTAAGTCATATAGAATATTGTCTTTTATGGCTGGATCCTTTCAGTTAGCAAAATACATTAAAGATTCATATATGTTTTACATGATTTGATAGCTCATTTCTATTTTTTCTGTTTCTGTTTATTTTTTAATCACTTTTAATTTTTCAATTACAGTTGATATGCAATATTACATTGGTTTCAGGCATATACGCCAGTGATTAGAAATTATAGAACTCACTAAGTAATCATCCTGATAAATCTTATAACCCATCTGACACTATACATAGTTATTAGAATATTATTGACTATATTCCTTATGCTGCACCTTGTATCCCCATGACTATTCTGTTACTACCAATTTGTATTTTTCAATCCCATCACCTTTTCCACACAATGCCCAACCACCCCTCCCATCTGGCAACCATCAAAATGCTCTCTGTATCAATGAGTCTGTTTGTGTTCTGCTTGTTCATTTCTTTTTTTAGATTCAATTGTTAATAGATGTGTTTATTGCTATTTTATTGTTCATATTTTTATATTTTTCTTTTCTCCTCTTCCTCCTCTTCTCCCTCCTTCTTTTTCTTGTTCTTCATCTTCCTCTTACAGGAGACCCTCTAATTTTATGTAATACTAGTTTGAAGGTGATGAACTCCTTTAGCTTTTTCTTGTCTGGGAAGCTCTTTATCTATTCTTTGATTCTAAATGATAGCTTTGCTGGGTAGAGTAGTCTTGGTTTTAGGTCCTTGCTTTTCATCACTTTGAATACTTCTTGCCAATCCTTTCTGGCCTACAAAGTTTCTGTTGAGAAATCACTGAACAGTTTTATGGGAGCTCCCTTGTGGGTAACTATCTGCTTTTCTCTTGATGCCTTTAAGATTCTCTCTTTGTCTTCAACCTTTGATATTTTAATTATGATATGTTTTGGTGTGGGCCTTTGGGATTCTGTGCTTCCTAAACTTGTATGTCTCTTTTTTTCACCAGGTTAGGGAAGTTTTCTGTCATTATTTTTTCACATATGTTTTCAATTTATTGTTCTCTCTCTTCTCTTTCTGGCATCCCCATCATGTGAATGTTGGTATGCTTGAAGTTGTCCTAGAGACTCCTTATACTATCCATATTTTAAATTTTTTTTTCTTTTTGCTTCTCTGACTTAGTGTTTTTTGCTTCCTTACATTTCAAATCATTGTTTTGATTCTCAGCTTCATTTATTCTACTGTTGATTCCCTGTAAAGTATTCTTCATTTCACTTAGTATGTACTTCATTTATGACTGGTTCTATTTTATGGCTTCCATGTCCTTCTTTTGTGATGTTGAAGTTCTTTCTAAGTTTATCTTCTCTTCCCTTAAGTTTCTTGAGCATACTTATAATGAATGGTTCAGACTCTGCATCTAGTAAATTGCTTGTCTACATTTTGTTTTGTTCTAATTTTGGAGTTTGTTCTCTTCTTTCATTTGGGACATCTTTCTTTGTATCCTCATTTTGATAGCCTATCTGTGTTTGTTTCTGTGAATTATTAAGTAGACTTGCTATGTCTCTCAGGCTTGGTAAAGTGGTCTAAATGTAGTAAGTGTGCTGTAGGGTTCAGTGGCTCAGCCTCATCATCACCTGAGCTGCGCTCTCCAGGTGTGTGCCTTTCCCCATGTGAGTTATATATACCCTCATGTTATAATTCAGCTTTGATGGCTGTTGCATGTCAATGGAAAGGATTTACCCCAAGGCCTATCTGCTGCCAGGATTGGCTATAACCACTGTGGAGTATCAACTGTGCAGGGGACTAACCTGTGGAGCAGGAATTATTTCAGTTGGTTTGTATGCCCACCGAGTCTGCCCCTTGAGTGTGTTGCTTGTGGAGGTGGTTGGATGGTGTTTCAACATGATCTGAATTTGTCCACCAAGTACACTGTCTCTGGTGCCTCCCAGGAGGTGCAGGCCAAGGTTAACCACTGCATGTGTTCTATCATGGGCCACAGAGCACGAGCTAAAAAGTGATCCGCAGATGGGTATTACTTGTGCTGGGCTTGGAGGTGCCCAGGAGAGGCCAAGCTATGAACCAAGGCCAACTACCACTAGTGTCAGGCCTAGGGCCACTTAGTGAGAGGTACACAGCACTCCAAGTCCAGATTCTGCTCAATTGAGAGATTTTAGGGAAGTCTGAAGCATGAAGCAAGACAGTCTATTCACATGGAAAAACCACTACAGGCAGCTGGGGTGGCCCCACAAGTTGGTGGGGCAAGGTCTCAGGGAACCACCAGGGCAGGACAATGAGTGTGAGCCAGGCTGATGGAGACTCAGATATGGCACCTGACTATAGGTTTTGTGGGGGAAGAGCTTAGAGAGGAAACAATGGCTTCTGCCAGCATTTTGGTCTGGGAGAAAGCTTCCCATTTAGCTCTTTCACTGATGCTAGACACTTTAGCTACTGTATGTGCCTGGTGACTTTCAAGTTGCTGCCCCAGTGCTGGAGTTCAGAGGAAGTCATTCCGAGTTAGTTCGTGTGCTGGCTTTTTAAGTGGATCAGCCTGGGACTCCAGAAGTCCTTCCTCTCACTCAGCCATAATGCCTGCTGTTCTTTATAGCCTGAAGTTATGGGGACTTCTCTTCCTGGTACTGGAATCCTTAGCTGGGGGACCTGGTGTTAGGCTGGGATCCCTCATTTCTCCAAGGGGACCTCCACATCTGTGATATCCCTCTCAATTTTTAGCTGCCACGTGGACCAGCCCTTTTGTGTCTTCACTCCTCCTACCAGTTTTAAAGTGGTTTCTTTTTTATATTTTTAGTTGTATGACTTCTGTTCAGCTAGATTTCAGGCGGTTCTGATGATAGTTGCTCTGTAGGTTAGTAGTATTTTTGATGTGGGCATATGAGGATGTGAGTACCATATTTACTTATGCCACCATCTTGATTGGAAGGCTGAGACCTGGAATGACATGTCATTTATTTTTATCCCTGAATAAAATTTCTTGATTCTAAATTTGCATTCCAAATTAAATTATGGATATATAATAATTTTTTATTCATTAACTTATTGAAGAGCAACTTGGTTGTTATAAATATTCACATTCAGGTTTGTGTGGAATAAGTTTTCAACTCAATTGATTAAATACCTAGAAGGTTTATTGCTGAATCATTTGGTAAGACTATGCTTAACTTTACCAGAAAATGTGAACCTGTTTTCCAAAATGACTGCACTGTTTTGTATTTTTACCAGCAATGAATGAGAGTTACTGTTGCATTACATCCTCATAAACATTTAGTATTGTCAAGATTTTTGTTTCTTTGAATTTTATCTATCCTAATGGGTATGTAATAAAATAACATTGTTTTAATTTGACATTTATTTTCCATTGACAAATAATATTAAATGTTTTCAAATACTTATTTGCCATTAGGTATATATATTATTTTTGAGGATCTATTCAGTTATTGTGTTTTGCCCATTTATGTAATTCAATTATTTATTTTCCTATTATTGAGTGTGAAGAGTTTTCTTCATATTTTGGATACAAGTTCTTTATGGGAGATGTGTTTCATAAACATTTTCTCCCACTCATTGGCTTATTTTTCCATTCTCTTAGTGTCTTGGCAAAGCAGAAGATTTTACTTTTAACTCAGTTCTACTTATCAATTTTTAAAAATGAATTGTGCTTTTGATTTTACATCTAAAAATTCATTGGGACTTATCTAAGAAAAAGAAGATCGTCAAAAATATGAACAGTAAAGTAACAACAAACTATCAACTATCAACAACTGAATCTAAAAAAACAAAAAGAAAAACAAAGCAAACAACTAGAACACAAACAGAATCACAGAAATGAAGATCACATGGAGGGTTATCAGTGGGAAGGTAGAGGGGGGAGAACAGGGGTAAGGTACAGGGAACAAGAAGCATAAATGGTAGGTATAAAATAGACAGGTGGAGGTTAAGAATTGTATGGGAAATGTAGAAGCCAAATAACTTATATGTATGACCCATGGACATGAACTAAGGTGGGGAATGAGGGTGGGAGAGGGGGTGCAGGGCAGAGGGGAATAAAGGGAGGAAAAATGGGACAACTGTAATAGCATAATCAACAAAATATATTTAAAAGAAAAAAATAAAAATAAAAATTCATTGTCAAAACCAAGGTCATTTATTTTCCTCCTGTTATTTTTTATAAAAATATATTTTGCATCATGTATTTAGGTCTTTGGTTCATTTTGAGTTGATTTTGTGAAAGACCTGTGTTTGGATTCCTTATTTTCCTCTTCACATTCCAGCACCATTTGTTGAAATGAGTTTCTCCATTGAATTACCTGTTTTTTTTCTTTTTTTCAAAAAGGAGTTGACCATGTTTATGTGGGTCTATTTCTGTACTCTCTATTCTGTTGATCTATATGTTCAGCCTTTTACCAATACTATACTGTGTGGATTACTATATCCTTATAATACTTCTTGAAGTAATATAATATCAGTCCTCCAACATTATTTTTAGATGTTATATCATGGGTCTTTTGCCTTTCCATATAAACTGTAGAATGAGTTTTTCAATATCTACAAAATGTTGTGCTTCAATTTGGGCACTGGGATTGTGTTGAATATACTGAATTGGCAAGAATTATAATCTTAACAATATAGTGTCTTCCAATCTATAATAATGGTATTTTTCTCCATTTATGTAGATCTTCTTTGAATCCTTTCATCAAAGTTTTATAATTCTCTGCATATAGATTCTGTATATATTTTATTCAATTTATCTCTAAGAATTTCATTTTGGGAGTTCTTATAAATCACTTTTTTATTATTTCAAAATTCAGTTTACATTGGTGTTATATAAGAATACAGTTGACATTTGTATATTATCCTTGTATATTGTGAACTTGCTGTAATCACTTATTAGTTTTAGTTTTGTCATTGATTCTTTGGGATTTTCTACACAGATAATTATGTCAAGTGAAAATAAATACACTTTTATTTCCTCCTTTGAAATCTATGTGTTCTCTATTCTTTTCTTGCCTTACTACAGTAGCTAGGGTTTCCAATACAATGGTGAGGAACTGTGGTAAGAATGGAAATCCTTGCCATGTCCAGATCTTAAGGGTAAAATGTCTAGTTTCTCACCAATAACTATGATGTCACCCTAAATTTATTGTAGATATTCTTATCAAGTTGTTGAGGTTTCTCTCTAGTCTTCTCAGTTTTATCATGATTGGGCACTAGATATTTTCAGATAATTTTTCCTGCATTAATTGCCATATCCATATGATTTTTCTTCTTTACTTTTTGATTTGGTGGATTACATTAATTTACTTTTAAATGTCGAATCCGCCTTACCTATGTTGTTGTTTTGTCCTCACTCGACGACATACTTATTGACTGTAGAGAGGGGAAAGGAGGGGGGGGAGAGAGAAGGGGAGAAACATCAATGTGAGAGAGAAACATGGATCTCTTGCCTCTTGTACACGTGCTGATGAGGAACAAAAGCCACCATCTAGGCACGTGCTCTGACTGGGAACCAAACCTGAGATCTTTCAGCTCGGGGGGACGACACTCCAACAACTGAGCCACGCTGGCTGGCTAGGGCTGTTATTGTTGTTTTTGTTTGTTTATTTTAAAAAATATATCTTGCTGGACTACTTTATTAAAAGTAATTCCTCCTACCCGCACCACCTAGTGCAACTTACTGATGTTACTCCTTAGAATACATAGCACTATGTGTATGCACTGTTTTCCCAAATTTCAGGATTAGTGCGGCCAGGGTTGTTTTTTCTTTATTATCTCTTTTTTCTGTCTTTCTATTAAGTCTCTTACTAATATGCGTCCACCAGTATCATATAGCTACTTGTTAGCCTCTACTAACAGATATCTGATTGATCTGTGTCCTCAAAAATGCCCTGGTCATTAATTGCCCTGCAGTCTGTTTTAGTTCATCTAAGACCCCTTTTCACATACAGAGTTTTGCCATTTTCAGGCTTTGGCTCAAAGAAGATTCTTCTTACTTATCTTTTCCATGGTTGTCTTTGTTAAACTTCTAGCTGGTCTATCACTCCCCGTTTTTTATTTTAACCTTTATTTCTATTGTTGACTATTACAGATGTTTCTATTTTCTCCCCCATTGCTGACTTCCACCCATCTTCCACCTTCCCCTCCCCTCTGGCCATCGCCACAGTGTTGTCTCTGTCTATGGGCTATGCACATAAGTTCTTTGGCTACTCCCTTCACACCCGTTCATCCTGTCCCCTCCACACCTACCCTTGGACACCTGTTAGGCTGTTCTATGTATACATGCCTCTGTTTCTGTGTTGTTTGTCAGTTTATTTGGTCATTAGATTCCACATATAGTTGAGATCATATGGTATTTGTCTTTCTCTAACTGGCTTATTTCACTCAACATAATAATCTTCAGGTCCAACCATGCTGTTGCAAAATTTAAGATTTCCTCCATTTTTTCCACAGCCATGTAGTATTCCATTGTGTAAATGTACTA
This sequence comes from Desmodus rotundus, assembly GCF_022682495.2. NCBI lineage: Eukaryota > Metazoa > Chordata > Mammalia > Chiroptera > Phyllostomidae > Desmodus > Desmodus rotundus. The sequence goes on along the minus strand of NC_071388.1, from coordinate 76,082,657 downwards.
CAAGTTTTTATTCACTCATCTACTGATGGGCACTTGGGCTGTTTAACAATCCAATTAAAAAGTGCGCAAAGGGCCTAAATAGACACTTCTCCAATGAGGACATACAATTGGCCAATAGACATATGAAAAAATGCTCAGCATCACTGATCGTCATAGAGATGGACACCACAATGAGATATCACCTCACACCTGCCATAATGGCTATCATTGATAAATCAACAAACAACAAGTACTGGTGAGGATGTGGAGAAAAGGGGACGCTAGTACACTGTTGTTGGGAATGTAGACTGGTATAGTCACTGTGGAAAACAGTAAAGAGTTTCCTAAAAAATTTAAAAATGGAACTGCTTTTTGATCCAGTGGTCCCAGTTCTGGGAATGAACCCTAAGAAACCCAAAGCATCGGGTCTAAGGAATATATGCAACCCTATGTTCATGGCAGCATTACCACTTCTCTTATTTTTGCTAATACCTGGGAACTACTAACCTCCTAATTTCTCACCTCTATGATTTTAATTGTTTTCTTTTTATAAAAATATTTTATTTTTAATTATATTTGGCATGCAATATTATTGGTTTCAGATGTACAATATGGTGATTAATCATTCATATAACTCACAAAGTGACCACCCCAATATATCTAGTGCCCATCTGACACCATACATAGTTATTGAAATATCATTGACTATATTTCTTATGCTGTATTTTACACCCCTTTGACTATTTTGTAACTACTGATTTATACTTCTCAATTCCTTCCCTTTTTTATTCATTCCCCCACAACTTCCCTGCTGACTGTTCCATAGTTTTCAACAAAACCCTTAAGGCATGAATTTCACTAAGCTGTCAATAAGTTGGAGACATACTTTAAAGAAACATTTTACTCTTGTTTCAAGGAATCCAAGGAAATTGACAGAGAAATATGATAACTAAATGTGCCTTTATATCACTCTTGATTTCATACTAAATGGATACTTAAATGTAGTTCAGAGATAGTTCTGAGTCAGTCCAATAAAATGAAACCCTATCACGAAAATAACTTAGGAAGATCAAAGACTTAAACAGGGATTTATGAGGGATATCTGTATGTCTTAAAGCAGAAATAGCCACATTAAAAGTATGAACCAAAGGGATATTTCCACAAGAGATAGAACTTTATATAACTACAAGTAATAATTTTAATCCTAATACATAAATGATTATGTATTTCTTTAATAAAGAACATGCTATGTTAGATTAAACAAGTTTTTCTGAAGAAAGATCGAAGTAATACTTCCAATTTCTAAATAGCTGAGCATCTTCTGGGGTCACATCAATCTGATAACAGCAGATTTGTAAAATAAATTATGTACTCATACTGTAGGGTACAAATTATGAAGGATGTTCAAAAACACTATCATTTCAAAATTTTACAAAATAAAATTTAATAAAAACTACATTAAAATAACTAGAATATAAATTGCAATTAGTATTCCTTAAAATAAATGCAAAGGTAAAGATTTTATACTGAAAATTATTATTTGAATACTTTATAGCTTATTTCAGTGACATTGTCTATGGCCTTTTTTGTTATGTAATGTTCCAATTAAGGTTATAATTTTACTTTGCATGGATCAAAATTCTTCCTCCCCGCCTCCCTGATGGTCTAGTGGTTATGATTCAGCTCTCTCAAAATTATTCCTCATTAGTTAACAACACTGTTCAAGTGCACATTATGCATCATATTAAATTATACTAAATAATAAGTAGATAAATGAAAGACCTTAGTGAATTCACATTTGAATAAAAGATGGAAATGAGTTATTAGCATGGAATAAAACATCTCACACTTTAAAATTAATGTTACAACAGCTTAATTTTGGTTGAATATTTACAATGTAAAATGAAATTCTTGTAATTGCAGACATATTAATATATAATGTAATGAAATTATATAAATGACAAAGAAGCACATAAGAAAAGTGTCCAATGAAGACACAATGCATTATAATGTTAGAAAGCACAAGGTACAGCCACACTCTGGTCTCAACACTGCTCAGCTATGTTATATATACTTAACTGAAATCTGCCTTAGGATTATCTGATACTTGTGCTTTTACAGTACCCAGTGGGGCATAGTAAGCACTGTGCCTGTGTTTGTTAAACTAAAAAAAAAAGGAAGGGAAGGACGAGAGTGAGAGAGACAATTGGATTCAAGTTTAGAGTCAGTTTAACTGTTTTGATATCACAGTCAGAAGGTGAGAAGGAAGTAGAAGGAATGTTCTTTCCCCGTATATTCATCCAGGCTGTCTCCTAGGGTTTTGGAGTCTCAGATAAATTCTCTGAATCTGGCTGGTGGTCATGAGAAGGAAGAGAGAAAGGAAGACAAAACAAAAGGATTGTAACAGGCCAGGAGATGGTATTTATTACTCTCACTTACATTCATACACCAAAAACTTTTGGCATAATTTAGACAATAAGAATCTAAATATCTTAGAAATATAAGCCTGTTAGAGGAAGATAAATACCATATGATTTCACTCATTTGTTGAATCTAATAAAGAAACCGAACTAAGAAGCAAAATAGAGACAGACTTACAGATAGAGAGCAGGAGGAGAGCTATGGCAGGGGATGGGGGGCAATTAGGGGGTGGAGGGATTGAGCAAAAAGAAAAAGGACTCAGGGACATGGGCAACAATGTGGTGACTGCTGGGGGGAAAGAGGGGTATAAGGGGTATAAATGGTAATGGAAAAATACAATAAAAATAAATTTTGAAAGAAAACAAGACAGAGAAAAACTATATCACAATTCTGAAATCTGAATGAAATATTCTTAAGCATTTGCACTTATAAAAAGAAAAAAAAGCAAATAAAAAAACATAGAAGTAGATGACAAAGACAAAATCACTTAAAATTGAACACAACACTCACTAAATTTCAATGTGTCCAAATGAGAATAGATTTAACTGGAAATCCAACAGGAGAATTTAGGAGATGAATAAATGTAGTCGACTGAGTGGAAATGCAAAATATAATTCGGGAGATAAAGTGACTCAGAGATAAAATTATATGTATCATGACAGCATAAGAAGGTTCAACATATATATATATATATTAGTGTGTGAAACATTAAAAAATGGAAAAGAGGTAATTTTCAAGGCAAAGTATAAGAAAAATTTCTAGAAACAGTATCTGAATCTAAATTTTTGAAGTGGCCCTTCTTGTACTTGAGAAATTTGTCTTGGGATGGTCTACTTCAAGATATATAGTAACATTGCTGGGACTTAAAGGTAAAGGTTTAATTCTAGGAGTATCAAGGTGAAAAGTTTTATCAATTTACAAGGGAGAGAAAATCAGGCTGTTATCAGTCAAATCTAATTCTAATTAATACAGAGCCAGTCTATGCAATCAAAGTTCTTCTAAATGTCAGATGAAAATTGCATGGTTTTGATGGAGGGAGGAGTAATTCACTAGGTCTGGGAACAGTGGAAGTGGATCAGAATAACTATAGCTGAACTCACATTGCAGCTTTGGGGATGCTCTGGAGCCCTGCCTATGGAGCGAGTTTTCAACTGAGAAGGGCCACAGGTTTGCCTAGATTGCTGCAACTGATAGCTGGGCATGGAGCTTGGTCAGCAAAATCTTGCAATCTGTCCTATTTCCTCCCTTCTTCAACTTTTCATTGTCATACTGCCTTTTTAAGAGCCTTTGTCAAGAAAGGAGCTAAATGCAGCACTATTCTCTAAAACCTATTATGTTAAACACTTTGCAGAGAAGCTTGGTTTGTTATTGTTTCCTGTTACTGTGCACGGCTGAGCTGTATAAGAGGGAGTGCCAGATCCTTATGCCAGTTTTACAATAAAATAAAGTATATTTTCATCTTTTAAAACACAATTCAACCTGGAAAATGATGCTGCATATTATGGGAATAAAACATTGATGCATGTTCAAAATGATTTATTAAATTATACAATAGGAAAATCAGAAGAATGTTCATTTTCCTCATATTTTTATAATATCTGGAGTGTATACAACTGACTATAATATGCATCTCTTTTGATTTTTAAATATCTATACAGCTATACTATAGAGTACTTGTATACAGATACTCCATAGACTACAATATATAGTATTGGGTATCTTCCAAAATCCATGTATTATTTCTAAAACAACAAACAAACCAACAAACCAAAAATCTCACTTGAAGATGGAAATTTCTTTCACACAGTAAGATTAATATTTTCCAAACACCACACTTACAAAACAGCTAATTTTGTGGCATGTACAAAGTATATTTATTCCAAGCCCATATATTTTAAAATACAAGAAGTGTACTACAACATTTGTAGAAGGGAAGCTCTCCTGCTCTTCTGCATGTAGGCAGTTATGGAACGCTACCGTAAGGGCTGACCTAAAATTTCCTGTAGTTTTGGAGCACAAAACAAAACAGTGTTATTTTACACACATTATACTGTTAAGAGCAGGAAAAACTTACTATAAAATTATATCTAAAAGGTTATTTTCATCTACTTTGAATGGACTTGCATTCTTAAAGCCATTAAGGCCGAGGAGAAAACAAAAGTCAGAAACCCTAAACATTTATTCTTTATGCTCTTAACTAAAACCATTTTTTTATTACAGTGCAGCATCTGAAATGATTATTCACTGAAGACATATTTGGGAGAAAATAGGTTTGTTCAAATTGTACAGTATTAATGAAGAAAAACATAAAATTCTGAAGAAGTTATACTAAAATTCTATCTAAAATATACAGGGAGCTTATAAAATTATTTTCTTTCCTTTGCACGTACTGGAAGTTGACTGTCTTAAAACATCTAGGAAACCCTTATGCAACTCTGCTACATGAGAAAAAGAACTTATATTTTGTTTATTTCCATAAACAATGATTAACATCCACCTTCCTTTGCCACAGCCAGGAGGAGCTCTTTCTCCAATCTTAACTGTGACAGCCTGGTGGGGTGCTTGCAGGTGAAACCATGAAAATTGAGAGATTCCCTGACTGGTCCCCATGATTTTCTCACTCTCATGCCTCCAGTAATTCATCCAAATTACCGTTTCACTGTTCCTATCAGTTTATGACTCTAGAGGTTTCCTTTTCTGATCTCGGTTGTGATTCTCTGCATTTTTCTGTCTCCTCAGAGTTCAGAGCTGTGATTTCCTCTTTGCTCCTCATTTTCCTCTCATCGGGATGGCTGTGACAACTTCCAAGTTTTCTACCTCAGTAGCGAAACCGGAGTCCTATCATTTTATTACAATTGAAAAAAGTCTTTCTTAAATTTATGTAATTCAACATTTACCTTTGGTGAATTCTCTAAGGTTTTGTTTTTCTGAAACCATCTTTATTCCATTTTCAATTTTGAAAGGTATTTTTGCTGGATGTAGCATTTTAGTTTCACCCTAACAGTTGTCCTTTGGTACTTTAATGGTGTTTTCTTCCATGTCATTTTAATTTCTGATAAAGATTTGGGGATTTGTCTAATTTTTCGCTTCTGTATAGAACACATCTCTTTACTGGGGTTGCTTTTTACTCTCAACAATAGAATTTTGATGTGCTCTAGTGCAGTTCTTTTTCTGTTTGTTTGTTTGTCCTGCTTGGGTTTTGTTGACATTCTCGTATGTGTTACCTAAGATTTTTCTCAATTATGAAAAATGTGTGAGAATTTTTCAAAACATTTGTTTATGTGCACATATCTTTCTGTTTATTACTCCAATACATGTATACTATGTGGTTTAATATTGTTCCATAGGTCCCTGAAATTGCTTTTTATCCCCTCAGCCTATGTTTCTCTGCTTCCATACAGTTTCTAGTGCTGTCTTCATGGTTACTGACCTTTTATTATATAACATGTGATCTACTCTTAAGTCACCCAATAATTGTATATTTTATCTGAAAGTTTATGCTTTCAGAATTAAAATTTCTATATGGTCCCTTTTATGTCTTTTATTTCTCCCACATTAAATTCTTTTTTCCTTTAAGATTTTGAGATGTAATAGCTGCTTTAAAGTCCTTGTCTACAAGTACTATCATCTCTGCCATTACTGAGTTTGTTTCTAATGGTTGATTTTCTCCTGGTACGGGCCATGTATTCTCATTTCTTACATCTAGTAATTACATCGAATAATTATTTCTTAATTGCATCCTGGCATTGTAAATGTTGTTTTCTGGTATTTTTATTTTTGTTAAATCCCTTGCCTTTGTTTCTCTCTCTCCCTTTTTTTCTTTGCCTCTGTTTTTCCATCTGTAAAATGAAGTTCTCTTCCCCTTAGCTCTGTCTTTGAGTGACTGAGTTGAAGTAACCTTGTAAAGCAAAACTCTTTTTCTATCTATACCCTGTTCTTAAAAATATAAAAAGGCGGGAGGAGGAAAGATGGCAGTGAGATAGGTGGGAGCGGAGTCTACTTCCCCCTGCGCACAGGTGAAACACCTAGGCGATCTTCTGAGGAACAGAGTGAACAGACAATGGTATCCCTGCATATATGAACATTGGAGACCAAAAATTGTTGAGGACACCGAAAAATCAGACGGTAGGGAGAATGCTTCAGGACAATAAAGTCCCTGGGATCAGTGCAAGGACCAGGGCAGCTGCAGACTGAGGCCCAGCACCCACCGGGTCTGCTGCAGGGCTCTTGGGAAAGAGCTGGGTTAATGGCTCCCTCCCCTGCCAAACAAGGTTTGAGCAGCACTGGGAGAAACTGGTTGCTTGAAGTTGCAGGGAGGAGAATAAAGATGAAGTGGGGAAACTCACCGGGGGCTGTGTGCAGCCATGGACACTGTGGATGCCAGATGTAGTAGCTGCTCGTCCTCCTGCACCCCTACACCTGCGCTCACACCTGAAGCCCTGGGGGGAGTACACACCTGAACCTAGGGGACCGGTGGCTGCCTGTCCTGCCATACTCACAGGCCCGGGGATAGAGTGCGCCTGATGCCACTGCCCAGAGGCACCAAGCACCCAACCCCTGCACCCCTGGGGAAGCAGCAGAGGAGGCGCACACTAGCATCCACAGCTGCAGCCACTGTGGCTCAGGGAGTCAGCAATCCTCAGAAAGACTTAACTCAGTTGGGAGTGCTGAACTAACCTAAAGGGGTGCTGAGAGTCCCTAGAATCTAGGACAGCAAAGAGCGAGAAGGTGGTGTGTGAGTTTCCCCTACTTGGTGCACCTCAAGGACAGCGCAACTGGTGGAGTGAAGGCCTATGCTGGGTCTAGAAGGGCACTGTGGGCCCAGCACCTAACTGAGGAACTGGGCTGGAGGGTGGGCGAGTGCTGCCCTGGAAGGGAGAAGAGTGAAACCAGTTCCCCCTCAGCTTGATGCAGCCAGGAAGACCAGCAGAACTGTCTTGGCCAGTTTGAAGGCAGCAGGAGGCTTTTTTTTTTTTTAAGTAATTTTTTTTTCTTTTACTCCTTCTTCCTTTCTTTCCTTCTGTCTTTTTAAAATTTCTTCTTCCCTTCTTTCTTTCTTTCCCTTTATATCTCTTCTTCCTTCCTTCCTTCTTCTTTTTTTTTAATTCCCACAAGTGAGACAATAAAACCTAGAGCTGTGAAAGGACCAGAGTTGGACTCAAAGAAGGGTCATCCCAACAGCTGAGACAGTGTGACAAATCTCACTTTGCTATTCCAGAGAACTTGCAAGTATCGCATATTTGTAATATTATTTTTTTCATTATTCTTACATCTTTCATTTTATTAGTATTTTTGTATTTCTCTTCCTTCTGTTTAGTCTTCTTCTCTTGGCTGGTTAAATTGCAATGTTTCACTGGTTTTCCATATTCTCTCTTTCCTGGTATATTTTTAATTTACTGTCTTTAACTTCACTTGTGTTCCCTTAGCACACTACTCTAGGTCCTAGACTTCCTATTCTTGTTATGCAGATGACATAGATTCTGTCATATGATTATTGCTTCATTATTATCATAAAGAATTGCTGTTCCATACATTTGTAAATACTACACAGCACCCCTCCCAGATCTTAGCCCACTTCACCTGAACTTTATTACTGATGTGGTTAACTCTATTTTCTCACACACTACATCTATATTCTATCCTTTACTCTCACTGTACCTCATAATCTGAACTTCCACAAGCTCACTGCTTTCTATATCCAAATCACAATCCTCCCCCCCCGCAATAAGAGTCTTATCTTCTTTCCACCCTTTTAAAAAAGTGGCTAGTTGGGTGAAATATCTCGGTTAACACTATACATATCCAAAGGATCTCCTAACTCTTCTCTACAGGTTGGTACTTTAAATATCATAGAATGCACTCCTGCTGTCTTAAACCATTTTGCCTTCCCCCTCCAACTGATCACAAAAAAGAGTAGGTGGGAGCGGTGAAGACCAGGATACCTGCTGGAAGAGGAAACCCACCAACAAAGGAAGCACCAACAGATAATAACAGAAGAAGGTGAAGGAGGGAGTGGAAGCCACATGAACTCAAACCAGGACCTACCTGGAAATACAACTAAATGGTGGAGAAATTACTCAGAACAAACAACTGAACAAGAGCAAGAGAGAATCCTCAAAACCTTGTACACATGGAAGAACCAGCTTCAACACAACCTGCCCACACCTGCACAACAGAATAGAAGAGATGGTGGATGGAGTGACAGCTGGAGGGAAGGACCCACCAAAGAAACACCCAACAACAATCAAAACCCAAAGATATATAGAGAGCCAACATAAACGACAGTCTAAGAGCAGTGAGATCAGGAGGTCAAGGAGACTGTACACAAAATCTCACTGGTCTTCTACCATAGAAGTTCACACCAGCAACCCAGGGAGTCAGAACAGATCAATGTGAGAAGTAGAGGCTAACAAGAAGAGTGTCACAAACAATGGGAAGACAAAGAAACAAATTCCAAATGAAAAGAAAGGAAGAAGCCTCAGAAAGAATGCTAAATGAAAGAGAGGCAAGTCAACTATCAGATATTGAGTTCAAGGCAGTGGTTATAAGGAGGCTCAATGAGCTCACAGAGAATTACCAAAAACTACAGGGAAACTACAATGAACTCACTACAAACTACATCAACATGAAAAAGGAAATATAAACTATCAACGATGGCCAAGAGGAAATGAAGAAGACAATTTCTGAACTTAAGAACACAGTAGAAGGAATCAAAAGCAGGCTCAATGAAGCAGAGGATCGGATCAGTGAGCTGGAGGAAAAGGTAGAAAAAAAACACCCAGAATGAGCAAGAAAAGGAGAAGAGGCTTAGAAAGAATGAAGAGGGGTTAAGGGAAATGCAGGACAACATGAAACATAATAGTATCTGTATAATAGGGATACCAGAAGGAGAAGAAAAAGAGCAAGGGATAGAAAACCTGTTTGAAAAAGTAATGATGGAAAACTCCCCAAATTTGATGAGAGAAAAAGTTCACAAAAATCCAGGAAACACAGATAGTCCCAATCAAGAAGAACCCAAAGAGGCCCACTGCAAGACACATCATAATTAAAATGGCAAAATTCCAAGATAAAGAGAGAATCTGAAAAGCAGCAAGGGAAAAACAGGAAGTAACATACAAGGGAGCCCTGATAAGGTTATCGGCTGACTTCTCAATGGAAATGCTCCAAGCCAGAAGGGAATGGCAAGAAATATTCCAAATAATGAGAACCAGAGGCCTACAACCAAGGCTACTCTGTCCAGAAAGGCTCTCAATTAAAATGGAAGTCAAATAAGGAGTTTCCTAGACAAAAGTAGTCTGAAAGAACACACCTCCACCAAACCAGCTCTGCAAGAGACACTAAAGGGTTTGCTTTAAGAACAGGAAGAAAAACAATGAAAGACAGAGGAACACAGGTACGAAAAAAATGGCAATGAATAAGTACCTATCAATAATAACCTTAAATGTAAATGGATTAAATGCCCCAATCAAAAGACACAGAATAGTGGAATGGATAAGAAAACATGACCCACACATATGCTGCCTACAAGAGACCCATCTCAGAAAAAAAGACCTACACAGGCTGAAAGTGAAGGGCTAGAAACAAATTTTCCAAGCAAATGGACGGGGGAAAAAAAAAAGCTGGGGTAGCAATACTCATATCAGACAAAGTAGTATTCAAAAAAGGAGCCATAGAAAGAGACCCAGAAGGTCACTTCATAATACTCAAGGGAAAAATCTATCGAGAAGACATATACATTGTAAATATATATGCACCCAACATAGGAGCACCCAAATACATAAAGAAAATCTTGGAGGACTTCAAGAAAGATATTGACAGCAACACAATTATAGTAGGGGATTTTAACACCCCACTGTCAAAAATGGACAGATCTTCCAAACAAAATATCAACAAAGATATTGTGGCATTGACCCTAGATGAAATGGACTTAACTGATGTATATACAGAGACTTTCCTCCCAAAGAAGCAAAATACACATTCTTTTCAAATGCACATGGAACAGTTTCAAAGATAGATCACATGATAGGACCCAAACAAGACTCAACCAATTCAAGAAAATTGAAATCATATGAAGCATTTTCTCTGACTACAAGGGAATGAAACTAGAAACAAACCTCAAGGAAAAAAACCCAAAACACTGAAGCTCATGGAGATTGAATAGCATGCTTTTAAACAATGAGTCGGTGAAGAATGAGATTAGAGAAGAAATCAAAAATTTTCTGGAAACAAACAAAAATGAACTCACAACAACCCAAAACTTATGGAACACAATGAAGGCAGTCTGGAGAAGGACATTCATAGCCATACAGGCCTACCTAAAAAAGATAGAACCATTTCAAATAAACAATCTAATCCTACACCTACAAGAACTCGAGGAACAACAACAAAGACAGCCCAGAGCAAGCAGAAGGAAGGAAATAACCAAGACCAGAGCAGAATTAAATGACATAAAGACTAAAAGCACATTTCTAAGGATCAATGAATCTAGGAGCTGGTTCTTTGAAAAGATAAACAAAATTGACAAGCCTTGGAGCAGGCTCATGAAGAAAAAAAGGGAGAGGATCCAAATAAACAAAAACAGAAATGAAAGAGGAGAGATTACAACTGACACCACAGAAATACAAAGGATTGTAAGAAATTACTATGAAGAACTCCATGCCAAGAAATGTGAAAACATAGATGAAATGGACAAATTTTTAGAAAAATATAATCTTTCAAAACTCAGTGAAGAAGCAGAAAGCCTGAACAGACCAATGACTCCTGATGAAATTGAAACAATAATCAAAAAGCTTCCAAAACACAAAAGCCCTGGACCAGATAGTTTCACAGGAGAATTTTACAAAGCATTTAAGGAAGAGCTAACCCCCATCCTCCACAGATTATTCCAAAAATTCAAGAAGATGGAAGACTCCCAAACTCTTTTTATGAAGCCAGCATCATCATAGTCCCAAAGCCAGATAAGGACATAACAAAGACAGAAAATTTCAGGCCAATATCGCCGGTGAACGTATATGCTAAAATCTTCAACAAAATATCAATAAAGTGCATCCAGCAATACATGAAAAAGATCAGACACTGTGACCAAGTGGGATTCATCCCAGGGATACAAGGATGGTACAACATTCGCAAATCTATAAACATAATATACTACATAAACAAAAATAAAGACAAAAATCATGTGATCATATAAATAGATGTGGAAAAAGCATTTGATAAGGTACAGCACCCATTTATGATAAAAACACTCAGCTAAGTGGGAATAGAGGGAGCCTTCCTCAACATACTAAGGCCATATATGAGAGACCTACAGCCAACATCATACACAATGGACAAAAACTTAGAGCTTTCCCACTAAGATCAGGAACAAGACAAGGATGTCCACTTTCACCACTCCTATTCAACATAGTATTGGAAGTCCTAGCCACAGCAATCAGACAAGAGAAGGAAATAAAAGGCATCCAAATTGGAAAGGAGGAAGTAAAACTGTCATTGTTTGCGGATGACATGATAGTGTACATAGAAAATCCTATAGACTCCACCAAAAACCTACTCGACCTAATAAATGAATTTGGAAAAACAGCAGATACAAAGTCAATACTCTGAAATCAAAGGCATTTTGGTACACTAACAATGAAATATCAGAAACAGAAATCAGGAAAAAAATCCCATTTGATATAGCAACAAAAAAAATAAAGTACTTATGAATAAACTTAACCAAGGAGGTAAAACACCTGTACTCAGAAAACTATACAACACTGAAAAAAGAAATTAAGGAAGACACAAACAAATGGAAGCATGTACCATACTCATGGATTGGAACAATTAACATCATCAAAATGGCCATACTACCCAAAGTGACTTATAGATTCAATGCAATCCCTATTACAGTACCAATGACATATTTCACAGATACAGAACAAACATTTCAGAAATTTATATGGAACCATTAACAACCCAAAATAGCTGCAGCAATTTTGAGAAAGAAGAACAAAGCAGGAGGGATCACAATACCTGATATCAAACTGTATTACCAGGCCACTGTAATCAAAACAACTTGGCATTGGCATAAAAACAGGCATATAGAACAATGGAACAGAACAGAGAACCCAGAAATAAACCCAAGTCTCCATGATCAATCAATATTTGACAAAGAGGGAAAAAGCATAAAATGGTGTAAAAATAGCCTCTTCAAAAAATGGTGTTTGGAGATCTGGACAGCTACATTCAAAAAAATGAAAGTCAATCACCAACTTACACCATACACAAAAATAAATTCAAGGTGGATAAAAGACTTAAATACAAGTCATGCCAACATAAAAGTCTTAGAGGAAAACATTGGCAGGAAAATCTCAGACATTCCATGCAGCAACATCTTCAATGATATGTCCCCTAAAGCAAGGGAAATAAAGGAAAGAATAAACAAGTGGGAACTCATCAAATTAAGAAGCTTCTGCATGGCTAAAGAAAACAGCATTAAAATGAAAAGAAAACAACCATATAGGAAAACATATTTGCCAATGATACCTTGGACAAGCGTTTGATCTCCAAAATATATAAAGAACTCACACGACTCCACTCCAGAAAGACAGAAAACCCAATTAAAAAATCGGCAAAAGACTTGAACAGATACTTTTCCAAGGAAGACATACAGAGGGCCTAGAGACATATGAAAAGATGCTCAGGATCACTAGTCATCTGAGAGACGCAAATTAAAACCACAATGAGATACCACCTCACACCAGTCAGAATGGCCATCATAAACAAATCAACAAACAAGTGTTGGAAAGGATGTGGAGCAAAGGGAACCCTAGTGCACTGTTGGTGGGAATGCAGACTGGTGAGGCCACTGTGGAAAACAGTATGGAATTTCCTCAGAAAACTAAAAATGGAACTGCCTTTTGACCCAGCAATTCCACTGCTAAGATTATACCCTAAGAGCCCTGAAACACCAATCCAAAAGAACCTATGCACCCCAATGTTCACAGCAGCAGAATTTACAATAGCCAAGTGCTGGAAGCAACCTAAGTGTCCATCAGTAAATGAGTGGATCAAAAATCTATGGTACTTTTGCACAATGGAATTCTACACATCAGAGAGAAAGAAAGAGCTCCTACCCTTTGCGACAGCAAGGATGGAACTGGAGAGCATTATGCTAAGTGAAATAAGCCAGGCGGTGAGGGACAAATACCATATGATCTCACCTTTAACTGGAACCTTATCGTTTAAAAGAAAAACAAAATATAACCAGAGACATTGAAATTAAGAACAATGTAACAATAGCAAAAGGGTAGGGGGCAGGGGAGAGTGTGGAGAAGGGTTTTCAGGAATTACTATAAAGGACACATGGACAAAACCAAGGGGGAGAGAGGTAGCAAGGGAGGGAGGTTGGTTTGGCTGGGGTGGGTGGAGGGGTTGGTGGGGAGAAAATGCAGACAACTGTAATTGAAAAATAATAAAGTAATTTAAAATATATATAAAAAGGCCATTCCTTGGGGAAAAATCCCCCTTGAAAGAGTATTGAAGTTTATTTTGAGAGACATACATGTTACTTGCATATTCACTTAATTATTTTGGGACTCTTCACCAAAATTTTGTAAAGAGGACCAGATTAGACTTTATTCCAGAGTTTTTACTATATTTGATCCTTTAGGTATCTCTATTGAATGTTCTGAGTTGTCAATAGTGTTTTTATACTTTATTTAGAGGGATTGCAAATGCTTCACAGGTATAAGCTCTAAATAAATTCAGTTTACAGTTCAGGGTAGTTCTTTGACTGGTCTTAAGGACTTTTAACCTATGGATTAGCACTTTAGATTCAATGGTGAACTCAGGGGAACCATAGGCACTTTTCTGAAACTCTCTTTCTGCATTATTCCCTTCTCTGTTTTTCTGTACCACTAATTACAGCTGCCTCAGTTATTCCAAACTGGATTTGTTCCTCTGGAACTCAGAGGATCTGCTGGATGCTACTTATTATCCTCGTCCCTGGTCTTCATTTTAGTAAATGCTTCCAACCTGAAAGCATGGGCAAGAGCATGCTTCTGCCACTGGATTCTGCATTACTTTATCCCTGAGATCACAGATCTCTATTGCCCATTGTGGGAAAAATTCTATTTCACATATTTTTCTCTGCTATTGAGTTGTTACATCAAGAAAGCCAGGCTGGTAACAGTTATTCCAACATGACTGGCAACAAATGTCCTAATTAGTGTTTCCTCAATATTTTATTAGTAAAATTTTCAAACATACAGAAATATTTAAAGAAGTTTATAGTTAACATTTATATATTTTTGCCATCTAGATTCTACCAATTGTATGTTTTATCTTACATCTATCCTTATATCTACTCTGATATCCATGCATTAATACTTTTCATTTTGACATACTTTAAAATAAACTGCAGATATCTACATACTTTCTGTTACATATATCAGCATGTATATCATTAATTAGAATTCTATATTTGCTTACAGATTTTTAAATATATGCATATTTTATATACAATGAAATGCACAAATCTTAAGGATATATTCATTGACTTTTCATAAATACACATATTATTTAATTTCCATCATGATATAGAATATTACCATCAACTTAGGGCACTCATTCATACTTAGTTCCAGTTAATTTTCAGCCCTATCCCCCCAGAGGTCATCATTGCTTTAATTTTTCTATTACAAATTAGTTTAGCCCTGGCTGTTGTGGCTTAGTAGATTGAGTGCCAGCCTATGAACCAAAGGGTCACCAGTTCAATTCCCAGGCAGGGCACATGCCTGGGTTGCTGGCCAGGTCTCAGTGGGAGGTGCATGAGAGGCAACCAAAAGTGGATGTTTCTCTCCCTCCTTTTCTCACTCCCTTCTCCTCTGTCTAAAACTAAACAAACAAATAAATAAATCTTTAAAAATTATTTTAGTATGTTCTAGAATTCAAGTAAATGTAATTATATATTATGAATTCTTGTGTATAAGGATTTTTTCATTCAGCATAGTGATCTGTTTAGATTTCATCCATGCTATTGTATATATTAGTGGTTTATTCCTCTTTATTCCATTATATGAATACACAGTAGTTGTTCATTCATTTTACTATTGACAGACATTTGGTTTGTTTCCAGTCTTTGGCTATTGAAGATAAAGCTGTTATGAACAATTTCATGCAAGTCACCTTATGGAGATATATTTTTATTTTTCTTTGGTAAACCTAGAATTGGAATTGCTGGGTTATGTGGTAGGTGCTTGGCTAGTTTTATAAGAAACTGCCTTAACTTTTCCAAGTAGTTTCACCATTTTACATTACCACCAAAAATTGATGATTTTTTTAATCTTACCTATATGTGATAAAATCAAACTTCAAATGTTAGCTGTTTATGAAAGGGTCAATCTTGTTGTGAAATATCATTATGGTTCTAACTGAATTTTTCTGATGACTTAATGATGTTAATCAACTTTTTAAGCTTGTTTTTGACCTTTCTTGTATGTTTCTTGTGAAGCATTTATTCAAAAATTTGCACACTTTTGTTAAGTTTCAAGAGTTGATAATATATTCTAGATGAGCAGATGTTTTTAAACTCAATGATACCCTATTTCTCAGTCTCTCTTATATGTTTATTGCTATGTGATCTATCTTAAAAAAACCTTTTCATTCTCTTAAGTCAAAAATATATTTTATGTTTTAGAAGTTCATGGTTTAGTTTTGCTGCACAAGGAGGACTGATCTTAAATTAAATTTGACATAGAATATGAGGAAGATGGGAAGGTTAAATATTTTCAAATAAACATTCAGTTTCTCTTAAAAATAAGAAAAAAGAAGAAAAATTTTTCTTATTGAACAATTTTGCAGCTTTGTTAAAAGTCGATTGTGGAAGTTTAGGTTCGATTCTGGTTTTCTTAGCTGTTGACCCTCATGTCAGTAACACACTGTCATGATTACGGTGGCTTTGTATCATGTCCTAAAGTCAGGTGTGTAAGACATCAAATTTATTCTTTTTGAAGAATATTACTTATATTCTATGCTATTTGCATTTCATATACATTTTAGATTAAAATTTGAATTTCCAAAAAATATTCTGCTGAGGTTATTTTGGAATTGCTTTTAATAGACACAGAAATTTGCAGAGAACTGATTGCCTAACAATATTGAAATTTCTAATTTATTTACATATATGTATCTCCATTTTCTAGGTTTCTAAAATTTTTCTTTGGTAATATTTAGGTCCCAGGAGGAGGTTTGTGCAGCTTCCATATACTCCTCTGCCATCTTGGATATTTCCATCAGTAATATTTTGTAGTTCAGTGCAGATCTTGCACTTCTTAAAAAGTTAATTCCCAATTACTTTGGCTTTGATGCTACTGTAAAAAGATTTTAAAAATATTTATGATTGAGTTCTTTATTGCTGGTATGAACAAATGCAATAAATTCACATATTTTAACTTTGCTTCTTTTTTTCTAAATTCTCTCACTACTTTATGTAAATACATGAGCATAATATATACAAATATGCACTAAAATCATGTACAAGAATGTTCATAGTAGCACAGTTTTGTAATAGCTAAAAGTGAAACCATCCAAACGTTCATCTACAGAAGAATGTACAAATGTATTGTTATGTAGTAAATGGGATATGATCTCTCTTTATCTTTAACCTTTGGCATTTTAATTACGATGTGTCTTGGAGTGGGCCTCCTTGCATCCATCTTGTTTGGACTCTCTGTGCTTCTTGGACTTGCATGTCTATTTCCTTTATCAAATTAGGGAAGTTTTCTTTCATTATTTTTTCAAATAAATTTCCAATTTCTTGCTCTTTCTCTTCTCCTTCTGGCACTCCTATGATGCAAATGTTGGAGTTCTTGAAGATGTACCAAGGGTGCTTATACACTCATCATGTTTTTGAATTCTTTTTTCTCCTTGTTGTTCTGATTTTGTTTTTGCTTCCTTATGATCCAAATCATTGATTTGATTCTCGGCTTCATCCACTCTACTTTTGTTTCCCTGTAAAAAGTTCTTTATTTCAATTAGTGCATCCTTTGTTTCTGACGGGATCTTTTTTGTACTGTTAAGGTCCTCACTAAGTTCCTTGACTATCCTTAAAATCAATGTTTTGAACTCTTCATCGGATAGATTGTTTATCTCCATTTCATTTGGCTCTTTCTCTGGAGCTTTGATCCGTTCTTTAATTTGGGCCATGTTTCTTTGTCTCTTCATTTTGACAGCCTCTGTGAGTTTGTTTCTATGCATTAGGTAGAGCTGTTTTGACTCTGTATCTTGGTAGTGTGGCCTAATGTAGTAGGTGTCCTGTAGGGTCCAGTGATACAGCTTCCCTTGTGACCCAAGCTGGGTATTCTAAGTGTTTCGGTGAGTACACCTTCCTCTTGTAGTTGAGTCATAGTTGATCTTGACAGATCAATAGGAGGGATTTGTCCAGGGCAGACAAATCCAGCTTCAACGATTGGCTATGATCACTTACCACTAACCTCCTCCCTGTGGAGGATCCGCTGTGCAGGGACATCATGGTGGTACTCCAACGTGGTCTGTTTCTCTGGGGGTGCTGACCCTGGGGTTTCTTGGGTGGTGTAGGTCAAGATCAGCCTCCACCTGTGTTTTCTCTGGGGCCAGCCTGCCTGATCTATAAAGCACTATGAGATGGTTGCTACTCAGTGCTGGGCTTGGAGATTCACAAGTGAAGCCAAGCTTTGAATCTAGGCTGGCTGCTTCTAGTGCCAGGCCTGGGGCTCTCTGAGGCCCGCTGTTGCTTGTTTGAGAAAATTTAAGAAGTTGTGAGGCATAAGTCAAGACTAACCATTCATATGGAAAAGCAGCTTGAGTGGGCCCTTATGTTGGGTGGGGCAGATCTCCAAGCTGGGTCAAACAGTGTTAGCCAGGTTGATGGAGCCTCAGATATCACAGCAGCTTGCCAGCTCTGTGGCTCTGTGTAGGGAGGGTTTAGAAAAGAGAGAATGGCCTTTGCTCACCTTGATGCCAGACACTTCAGTTTCTCCCTGTATGCCACTGGTGCCTTTCAAGCTGCTACCCTTATTCTGGAGCTTAGAGGGAGTGAGTCTGAGTAGGTGAGTGCATGTGTGGCTTCTTTAAGAGGAACTGCTGGGGCTTTAGCATCTTCTTCCACTGACTCAGTCCCTGCTTTTATAGCCAGAAGCTGTGGATATTTATTCCTGGCCCTAGGGCCCCAGGCTGGGGGCCTGCTGTGGGCTGGGATTCCTCTCCTAAGATATTGCTCCTGAATTTTTATCCACCACATGTGGGTAAAGGACCAGTCTATTCTACACCTGCACCCCTCCTACCAATCTGGATGGATGTGATTTATTTAATTCCATAGTTGTCAGACTTCCATTCCATTCTATTTCTGACAGTTCTGAGTTATGATTGTTCTACATTTTAGTTCTAATTTTGATGTGGTTTTGTGAAGAATTGTGCCATGTCTGTCTATGCTGCCATGTTGACCAGAAGTCCTCATATCCCTATTTTAACACTGAGGTGTATTCTCCCCAGGCACTTGGCTCTGGGCATAGCACATGGAAGGATCAGATGGAGTATTAACTAGACTCTTCAAACTCATGACATTAGCTAAGTCTTTCTGTTGAGAGCTGTTGTCATTGTTTGAGTAGAAATAAATTTTTCTTAACAATATTGCTTTTAATTAAGATATAGATGGCTTAGAGAAGGCACAGGCTCAGTAGAATGTAAAGGGATGATAATTCTTCCACAGAGGGTAATAAAAAGATCACACGGGAGTGATAATGTCAGCAGTAGTCCTTGCCAGTAATCCCTGTTCTCATGCGTTCTGTTAAATAGGTTCTAAAGCAAACTTGGGAACCTTATAGCAACTGTGCATATTGGACCACTGGCAGCCAATATGGGATGATATTAGCATGCCTGGTTCATAAATATAAACAATGCATTCATTTTACTGCATTAAAGCCAGCATCCTTGCTAATAGTGGAGAGGTATACAGACCAGAACTCTGCTGATTCAGTAATGTAACAGGGGTGCATAAGGCAAAACAGGTCAAAGAGATGGAATATTAAACTTGAGGAGGATCAAAGCATGGGCTTAATTCTAAAGTGTTACATGGCTTCATGGATTAAAATTGTAGGTAATAAATTGTTGTTGGCTTTCTCAGAAACCAATACGTGGATCCTCTAGGAGCTTGAACTTGAGGGATCTTGTCAGGATTTTAAATCCCATATCACAGAAGGTTGATAAACTCTCACATACTCAGTTTTATATTATGCCACCCTTGTTCCAGATGCCTCATTCTCCTGGCTCTTGTTGGTACATATTAGCCAGACCCTGAAGCTTGTAGAGTTTATGATATCTCTTCTTCTCTACCAGGACCAATTGTTCCCCAGTCATGTCATGCTAGTGATTGGTTTCATGGCCAGGACAGGTGAAAGCAGATCCTGAATGGGTATTTGGTAAGACACTTACCCATTTGAAGTCTTACAATAGTCTTCAAGAAGGGTAGAGAGTTGTTTGTTTGTTTCTTTGTTGTTGTTGAAGAAATTAGCCAGTTCTATACCCTAAAATACTCAGGAAAATCTCAAGAGCACCCAGAAATTTTAATCCTAAGGTTACTATTCTTTCCTTACCGGGGTACTAATATTGGACACTTACCAAAACCCTGATTTCAGCATTTTCTGAATTTCTGCTGCTACTTAGGATTGGGTCCTGATCTTGGGTCATACTTTGGCTGCCATCAGGCTACACTGTGTGGAGGTTATTTCAAATGCTGTCACGGAGGCCCTCTGGCTCTCACACTTTTCTCTTAATTGAGTTCTAATTGTATAAACTGGTAATTTTCTCTCTTCAAAGCATCAATAGACTCAATAATAGCCACCCAATTAACCAGTCCTAAAAGTTACTATTTGCCATATACCTTTTTAATGTTAGAGATAAGGGAGTCCATTTCATTCCACTCCTCCATTTCACTGCAGGTAAAAAATAGTAGCAATTACTTTCTACAGGATGTTAAGAAACATCAATATCCCACTATGGAGAAGTGACATTCTCATTATTCACTAGCTGGTGAGTGATCAAACTCCAGAATCCTTAGAATTTTCTTCTTAGGGTCATTCATGGTACCAAAGTCTTATATTGAATTATTAGAAGTTATCTCTATGTATACAAAGATTTGGTAGCAAGATTTATCAAGTTTTTCTCTTAGGAGAAAAGGTTTACATAAGAGAAAGCAAGATGAAACAATGGAGAACTAGGAGACCCACACAAAAATGTGGTCTCAGCTGGAGTCTAAATTGCATTAATTGCAACAGAAGTAGATCCCATCTTGAGGGAAGTGGAACAGAATTCTGTAGCCTCCTTTAATTCAGTGCTTGGCTGTGGGCTTTCCCTGAGTGAGCAGAACCTCTCAGGTGAAGCAGCTTCTATTTTTCCAAGGGCAATTTTTCAAAAGAGGGGAGATCTATGAGCCATTAGCAGTCAATACTGCTATAAGAGCTGGTGAATGGGTACACCGGCTCAGAAATGGGACTGGTAACTCTGCTACCAGTGAGTTATAGCAAGAGTGAACAGTTAAATATGAAATTGATATGTAATTTCGTGATTTGCAACTATCTGGTTATTGATATTTCAATATTTCATTTTATCAAAAAGTGACACAAATATTTATATTGGATAGATTCTACTATCAATTAAGTTACTTTAAAATTTTTACATAATAAATTTTTCTAATTTTTATGACCTGATATTATTCATTACCTGTATTATAATTAGCAATAAGAGAATATTAATTGTAGTAAGTGGCTAAATCATTGATGATAACACTTGCAATTGCCTATCCTGAGTACAGAACCAAATACACTACATAATGAAAAAATTAATGTGAATGCAAAAAAACAATATTCTTATTAAACTTGTATTTTTTAATGATCTTGTTTGAAAATTATTTTTCCACCCTTTCTGGTGTGGCTCAGTGGATTGAGCGCCAACCTGTGAACCAAAGGGTCACTGGTTTAATTCCTAGTCAGGGCACATGCCTGGGTCCTGGGCCAGGTCCCCAGTAGGGGGCACTCGAGAGGCAACCATACATTGATGTTTGTCTTCCTTTCTCCTTCCCTTCCCCTCTCTAAAAATAAATAAATAATCTTTTAAAAAAAGAAAGAAAATGATATTTCC
Organism: Desmodus rotundus; assembly: GCF_022682495.2. Taxonomy (NCBI): domain Eukaryota; kingdom Metazoa; phylum Chordata; class Mammalia; order Chiroptera; family Phyllostomidae; genus Desmodus; species Desmodus rotundus. Next base: position 76,061,105 of record NC_071388.1, on the reverse strand, counting down.
TAATGTCTGAGGTTTATGCAAAGATAAACCACCTATAAAATATAATATATAAATGAGGTTACATATAAATTCTTTGGAAAAATCTCCTGGAATAACTAATAAAGAAGCAGTGTAGAGGCTGGACTTTTATAAACTAATCAATCAGGCTCAGCTGTCTATAGGTAAGAGTTCCTAATAACAACTTCGGTCAGTACCTTGATGTGTTTCACTAGGTTTTACTTGTTATGAGAGACTGACAAGATGCTCTATTGTGAGTGAAGGTCCTTCCTTTCCACTAGATTTATCAAGTTGGCACTCATTCTCAAAATCACACCACTCAATATTTTATTCATACACTGTTCACTGATTTGTGTTCCTAAAAGAGGAGCAGTTTCTAACAATAAAAGAAATCCTCTGAAATGGTGATAAAAATATACATTTTTAAGCAGTATACAGTGTTTCAACCACTGTCATATTTTTACTCTTATTTGCTTTTTGCAACTGTACTGGGAAGTTGGCAGAGCGTACTACATCTGGGTTTCTGGTTTGTTTGTTTTATGTTTTTTAAATTGTTTTTGTTGAGAAACAGAGATTCAAGCATATCCAAGGTAATATGAAAAGAAAATGTTAGATCCAAAATAAGACCCTAGCCCATTTCCTGATATCTCCAAAGCATTTGAACATTTATAATGTTATAGTGTTTTCTCTTCATAGACAACAAAGCATTTTATAAATATATGTTTGTAAAAACTTCACAGCATTATTTTCATATTTTAAATCAAATATCAATCACAAAATTCTAGAGGTTTAATAACAAAAAGTTGAGTAGAGCCCATTTGATACTTCCTTATATTTGGAGAATGACAGTTTTAATAATTACTGTGTTTTCAATTGTTTGCCATGAAACTTTGATTTGACTGAGGATTTTAGCAATAGGATAATACCTAGTGAAATGACCCAAATTCAGGAATCAAGCTAAAAGAATGTGGCAGTACAACTCAAAATACTTTCCCAATAGGAAACGGCTTAACATGGTGACTCTGTTTAATTCGCTGTGCCGTGCTGTTGTGTCAGCTGCATAAGTCAGGGATCACCAGGTAGCTTTCCCCTCCCTCTAACAAAGAGGAAGCGAGTGCAAAGATCAAGTTCTTTTCCCGATGTGGAAACGTGGCATTCAGCAGAGTAGGCAGGGACTCAAATCAAACAATAGTTGTCAAGAGCATCAGCCCTGCAGAATAACTTCCAACCTCCCGCATTCCTTGGTTCCCAACCTCTTCACCTTCAGCTCGCTTCATCTTTCTGTCCATTTTGATCTTTAGGAATGATTCCCGCGGTGAAGAATATACAGTAAGTGTTCAGGGAAATAAAGAGAATGAGGTAGATATTTTTACTGCCCCTTTAGAAATCCACGTGGCCCTAAAAGGCTTATACTCAGGCAGGGTACCACAGGCAAAAAGGGAAATCTGAAGGAGTTAACACCAGCTTCATTATGTGGCAGCTGGTTTGTATCTGCGGCTTTGTGCTCAGGCCAGTCTCAGGCCTCGGTAATTTATAATCGCCCAGTATAAAAAGCACATTGCTGCAGGGAGACATGTCAGCTTCCCTTACACAGCCTGTCACTTCCTTTCCTGGGAAACATAATAATTAAGATGTCTGGTATAACTGCTCTGCCAGAAATATTTTTAGATTTCAGCCCATTTCAAGAAAATCTAAATTCAAGAAGAGAATTATTAAATACTGCATGACAAACTAAAGAAAGTCCTCTTTCAAGTTTGTTCTGTCAAAAGGAACAGATACTTCATCTAATTTTCTTGACAGTAAGTAGAGAAATACTTAGGCTTGAATTAAAAATAAGAGAATTGGCATCAGTTTGATTAAAATAAAAGCAGATGAAATGGGAGAGAATATGCACTCTAATCACAAAGCGGTTTTCAATCTAAAAGATTGGCACGGTTTATAAGGTGGAATGACATTGTCGCTCTCTTCAAATTCGTGCAGTAGCCTTAATTACGCATAAACAAACTAGTTATCATAGCATGGGGACACTAGTGAGGATGCTATTCAGTATCCATTTGCTTGCAACTATCGGAGGAAGCAATGCGTGGCACTTGTATGGTGAATCCGGAAGTATGACAAAACCATGTCTGCTGCATTTAAATAATTTGCCTTGTAATATGTTTAAGAGGAATACTATTAGATAGTTAAAAGGAAGATTTGAGACCAATAGGTTAAAATAATTAAAAAGGTGGGCTACTAAGTACCCTTTAACCATAAATTCCATATTTCTGACTTTTTTCATTTTTTCTTATAAAACTCCTATTATGGACTGGGGTGAGGCCAAAAATTCAACTCAATTACAATAAAACTCTCAATACTTATATGATGATAGCAAAGATTATATCATGTTTTTATGAGGAATATTATGAGGAAGAGTGATCAAAGAGGCATTTAGATTCAATTAATATTTATTTCAAACCTACCATGTTCCAAATAATGTGCTAGGTTTCCACCCTACATACACTATCTTCTTTAGTTGTTGTTTAGTTGTCATAACTATCTATTGAGGGATGATTTCTGTCCCTATTTTTATTTTTTATTATGTTTTAAAGATTTTATTTATTTATTTTTAGGCAAAGACGGAGGGAGGGAGGAAGAGAGGAAGAGAAACATCAATGTGCAGTTGCCTCTCATGTGCCCCCTACTGGGGACCTGGCCTGCAACCCAGGTGTGTGCCCTGACTGGGAATTGAACCAGCGACCTTTCGGTTTGCAGCCTGCGCTCAATCCACTAAGCTACACCAACCAGGGCCCTATTTTTAAATGAGAATACAACCTTAACATATTATATAGTTATTAAAAGACAAATCTGTGATTTTTGTCTGCTAAGTCACTTTTTGAATTATGCTTCTTTTTAAAAAAGGTATTGGGGTAACATTGGCTAATAAAACCATACAGGTTTGAAATGTGCAACTCTATAACACATCACCTGCACACTGCATTGTATGCCGTCCACCCCAAGTCAAGACTCCTCCAATCATTTATTCCCCCTCTGCCCTTTCCCACCTCCTCCTACCCCTCTTTCCCTCTGGTAATCACTATACTGCTGTTTGTGTCTGTTTTCATTTTTATTTTTTTGCTTAATCCCCTCACCTTTTTCACCCTGCTTCCCAACCCCTTCCCCTCTGACAGCTGTCAGTCTGTTTTTATATACGTGAGTCTTTTTCTGTTTTTGCTTGTCTGTTTATTTTGTTCATAAGATTCCACATATAAGTGAGATCACATGGTATTTGTTTTTTTGTTTTTTGGTTTTTTTGACTGGCTTATTTCACTTGGTATAATACTCTTCAGGTCCATCCATACTGTTGCAAAAAGTAAGTGGTCCTTCTTTTTTATGGTTGAGTAGTGTTCCATTGTGTAAATTTACCAGTTTTTTAAAAAAATTACATTTCTTTTAAAATTTTATATCCATCTTTTCATGAAGGAGTATTAAAATAGCATGGTGAATTCTTTCCTTTTTCAAATATAAATATTAAGAATTATAACTCTGTAAAGTATCTACCATAACTCACTACAAAAAGTCCCCTGAGAATGAGAAGCATGCATTTGGAGGAGCCATTAAATTACAGTAATACTAGGTTAAATAGACTCATTCAAAATATGACTTAACAGCTTAAATTGACCTTATTAATACAAATCATAGAAGTAGAACCTTAATGATGTAACTTCCACTCTTCTTCTCTTGCCCTATTTTTATTTAACTCCTCACCTCTCTGTCTCTACTTCCACTTCTATTTCCATTTGTATATGTTCATATTTATGTATCCATTTTTTATTTATCATTCATGTATCTAATCTATCATGCATGTATATTTGCATTTTTCCCCCATAACCCAATAAAAAGTGAATAGTACTTCATCTGTTTGGTTTACTGGTATTTTCCTTCACCCAATTCATAGTAAGCTCAGTGAATGTTTGTTGGAAAAAGAGATGATGTACGTATTGACTGTCTTATAGGACTACCTGATTTAAAAGTGTATTGATTTGAATAGTGTGCTCCCAAAATCCATGTCCACCTGGAGCCTCATAATGTGAACTTATTTGGAAATGGAAACTTTGTAGATATAATTAGTTAAGAATCTGAAGATTAAGTCATCTGGATTTAGAGATACTTTAAATTCAGTGGCTGCTGTCTGTATAAGGGGAGAAGGCACACCCACACACACAGGGCCAGGGGAGGATGGAGGCAGACGTTGGAGTTAATGCTGCCATAAACCACGGCAGGCCTGGTGCCACCAGAAGCTAGAAGAGGCAAGGAAGGATTTTTTTTTTAGGCCCTTCAGAGGGAGCATGGCCCTGCTGACCCCTTGATTTAAGTCTTCTAGTCTCCAGAGACAATAACATTCTGTGTTTTAAGTCCATTTGTTTTACATTGTTACAGTCAGCTCTAGGAAACTGATATGATAGAGACGTCATTTTTGTATTACTGCAATCTGACCAAATTTGGAAGTGAGGAGAATTTGCCAGAGCTCACTCTTCCCAAAGAAATAAGTGGGATGCTTGGATAGAGATGATAAAGATTAAGTGATACCCAAGGCATTCAGTTTTCTGGGGAGATAGAAAAAGCACATAGACAGTTGCAAATTACAATAATAAGTTTGCTAAATGACAAGCAATGAAGCCAGGAGGTGTGAGAAAAATCGGTATTATCTTGGTTATAAGGATCTTGGTTGTGTGTATTTGCACAGTGTATATGTGTATATGTGTGTGTATATGTCACAAGATTATTGCACTTATCAGTCGTGTACCATATTTGTATTCATGGTGTATATATGCATACACACATGGCCACACATGTGTAATAAATACATGAATACAAAAACAGATACAGATTACTAGAATGGCTGGCCTACAGTAGAGTTCAAAGTAGAGAGTTGTTTCTTTGTTCTAACTCAACTTTTAATTGTCGTAATTTTTAATTATCTGTTTTAGGATGAAATATTTACTTCCAAGTCCACAACTGAATTAATCACTTGCTGACATGTGTACCAGAAAGTGTTTTGCCCTTCTGTCTCTAACTCGCAATGACCAGCCCTAAAACTGTGACATAATCACATAATAATTCTCTTTTTTATTCACTAGTTTTATTTTCTGAGTCCTTCTGAATAAATCTGTGCAGGGAACCAAACACTCTCATCAGTCTTACAACTCTGCAGTTGTGGGTGCGTCCCTTGCCAAGGCTGGGACTACAGGGTGCTTTCCTGACTTTTGAGGCCCCCAGCAGGGAGATCATTGCATTCTGGCTTGACTGCTGTTTTGAAGTCTATTTTCCAAAACAACTGTCCTTTCTGGTGTTTTATCTCTCCTTCCCAACTGCAATAAACTCCCTGTCTTTGGGATCCAGTTTAGATTCTTAAGGTCTTATGAGGCTTCTTTTGCCAAATATATGTCACCCTTTTGCACAGTGCATGCTCAATCTGAACAGGTAAGAACAGGTGGCCTTATTCCACAGGTCTGAAACTCTCAAGAATTATCCTCATGGGAATCTTCTAATTTTCTTCATGAAAGGTTATTTCAAAAATGCACTTGATATGAAAGGCACTAAATGAAGATGAAGAAATACAATAATTAATTAGAATTAGAAGCTTGCCTCCCTAGTCTTGAGAATGTAATTCTGAGAATGAGCATTCTTGGTTCTCCAGACCCAATTCATATTTTTACATCAGAAAAAAATAGCTACCTCGGAGACCATACACCAAAGCATGATGATAGTAGTTGAGATAATACTGTACCAGTATTTCCAAACAGATAAAAATTAAAAAATATTTTTAATCAATACTGCTGTACTAGCACCAATGTTTACAAGTTCAAACATTTTCACCACATCAAACTAAAACCTGCCACTATGTTAATTATTTACATTTAAATTTGTTATTGTAGCTCTTGATGCTGTAAGGAAAATACTTATAACATTTACTTGAAGCTATTGAATCAAGAAAGCCTTAAAATACAGGATTTGATACATGTTTGTATATTTTTGCTCTTAGTTAAAAATTAAAATTGCAAGTCTATTGCCCATTTTTTAATTGGGTTGTTTGTCTTCCTGGAGTGGAGTTGTGTGAGTCCTTTATATATTTTGGAGATCAAATCCTTGTCCGAGGTACCATTGGTAAATATGTTTTCCCATATAGTTGGTTCTCTTTTCATTTTAATGCTCTTTTCTTTAGCCATGCAGAAGCTTTTTAATTTGATGAGGTCCCATTTGTTTATTCTTTCCTTTATGTCCCTTGCTTTAGAGGACATATCAGTGAAGATGTTGCTGCATGGGATGTCTGAGATTTTCCTGCCTATGTTTTCCTCCAGGAACTACTATAAAGGACACATGGACAAAACCAAGGGGTAGGGTGAAAGCAAGGGAGGGAGGTGGGTTTGGCTGGGGGGGGAGAGTGATGGGGAGAAAAGGCAGACAACTGTAATTGAACAATAAAGTAATTTAAAAAATATTACAGCTATGATATATACTCTGGTTTAATTATAATTTATTGAATTATTTCTATGGAGACATTATGTCTAGGTTTTAAAGATTCACTTACATAATTTCTTGACAGCTACTGACTCAGTACAAAATTAGCATTTCCTATATTCTCCCACACTGTTGCTAACTGTAACTCACAATGCCCTTTTGGATCACATTTTACTTCCTTTCTACAAGTTCAAAACATGCCCACCATTTATGAACTCATTTAACTGTCATTTTTGTAGCTTCTGTATTATAAAGTATAAACACATTCTATATTTTAATAAGTGGGAATGCTTGATAAAACCCAGAATCTTGATGCTTTACTACAATAATGAAGTCATGTTAATCAACTACTTGCATAATTGTTTTACTCTTCTTAATGTAGTTGTTAAACACCTACTATCACAGAAATAACCAAGTTTTCAATAGATAGTACTATTATACACATATGTATGTATGTATGTATGTATATATCTCCCATAAAATGATAGCATGATCATATCTAGAATAGTAATGTATATATTTAAGAGGACCATTGCCGAAAAGAGCTATTTCAAATTTTCATTGCATAAGTTTTGAAATGTGTAGCCAATTTGCAATCAAATTTGTCATTAGAGGCAAAAATATTATCAATCCTTTTTGTAATTTGGAAGCACTTGGCTTCACTTCATATATTATTAGACAAACTTTCAGACTTACAAATCCTCGTCCTTGTGGCTCTCACCAATCTTTTCTTGCGCTGCTGTGACCACGCAGTGGACTGCAGTTGTAGTGTTAGCTCTCCCATTGCGCAGTCAGTGTGCGGCATATGGACAAAGTCGGATTTACATTCGAGTCCTTAGTAACTAGCAGAGCTGCAGAGTTCGACTGGACAACCCTTGTGTTTTATAAACAGTAGTTCTTGAGTGTAAAGAGGTTAAGTGTTGTGCCTAGAAAGCAAAACAGCCTATTGACAACAAGCTAGACCTTTGCTTTTTTTCTAAACTAAACATTGATAATAAAGACATTGATAGAAACTAGGAATGACTTTTCACATGCTAAAGTTGGTCTTTTGCCTAAGGTAGCCAGTGTCACACAACAGAATTAAATAAAATTTGTGTCTGTCACTGTAATGTCCACACTGTGGATTATCCACAGGAAAGTAGTCTCTTGAAAACCACTGTATTCTAGTTAGAGCTCATCTGTCATCAAATGGTATGTTAGAAGAAAAACTGATTAACTTTAATTACCGAACATACTAAATAGAGTTATAAAGTTAAATCCCCCTCCTTAAATTACATGCATAGGTACTAATGAATATTGAAGAAAGCTGCACTCTAATTCTGAATAAGTGGACTATTATATGATATTTTTCTTTGAAATGTCTATGAGAGGTATTCTGCTGCCTATATGAAATGTTTAAATCTGATTAATCCATGGTTATTTCATGCAAAAGTTTCAGCTAAGGCAATTCTAAAGGCCTTGAATATTCCTTTTTTCCAACTGTCAGTATCCAGTTAAGAAAATACTCCTTATGCCACTTATCTATAAAAACGTTGATGCTATGCATTCATTTTATTTATACTTTCCTAGTCCCCATCAGCAAGGAAGTAGAGGTGGATAAATTTCATTTTGTAAAGAATAGATATAACTGTTCACCAAGGACTTCTGTATCATTTTTTATAAGAATTCCAGGACTGGTGAAGAAATTATGGAGGATAAAGACATCTCAGAAATCAGTTCATTTTTTATTGAATTTATTGGGGTGATATTAGTTAATAAAATTATATAGGTTTCAAGGGTACAATTCTATAATACATCATCTGTATATTGTGTTGTGTGTTCACTGTTTACTGCCCCCCATCCCCTCCTACTTCCAGTTTACTTTATAACCCACCTCTTCTGTACTTAAGTCAGTAAGAAGGGTGGTATGCCATTGAAGGAAAGACTCTTTATTTCCCATTTTGACACTGACATTTTCACAGCCTTATTCTTTTCAGCCCCTGTGGTCCACTCTAGTACTGGAAGCAGCACTATCCTCTCTGGGGTTGTTCTGCCCTCCCCTCTGACTTTCACAAACTGAGTAGATATGCCGATTAACTTCAAATGCACATCAAACATTGTCGTTAAAAAACCATTGATGAGATAATTTACGAAATTTTATTTATCTCCCATGATTTGCCCATAGGACTTTGCAATAAAAAGGAAAGAATCCCATTTTGAAAGACTGTAGAATTGTCTTAAGCTTCAACACTCTGACCAGTTTAAATTTAAATAAAGGTCACTACTATGTTATTACAATCTGATTGCTGAGAAGGACCAAGAGAAAACAAAATTTGCAGTATAATTTCTGGTCATAAATATGTTCATAAACCTATCCCTTCAATCAAAAGATATTACTATTTCATCTCTGCCAACAACAATAGGAATCTGAATTGGTTTAGGTCTATCTTTACATTAGCAGAATTTATTTGGCAAAATATGTACATAGCAGGAAAGTTACCAGAAAAAATTTTAATAGAACCAAATATCCTTCTAATTATTATATTCCTTAGAAAGAGCCATATTTTGACATTGCTTTACAATGTTGCAAAATAAAATGTGCTTTAATAATGAATATTCTCAAAGAAAACAAATGTTAGTACAACTTCCCTTGTCTTAGATTTCTATGAAATTTTGAAGTACAGTTTATAGAAGGTTAACTAGTTTTATCAATATGATTCTGGCTACCAATTTGAAAGATCCTCAGTGTGGTTAAAACAACATATTGTGGAGTGAGTTCTGACGCGGAACTCAACAGTGTGTGTTGTGCAAGTAAGTCTAGAGAAAAGTCCTCTCCTCGTTGACAGATTATGCCCTTTATGCGGTTACCTAAACATTGCTGTTAAATAGTACCATAAAATCTATGTCTATATTAACCATGTTAGTTATCTATCTTTATTATATACTGCCAGAGAAATTGCTATCTTGGTGTGTATTATTAGAAACAATAAATAGAATTAAATGTTAATTGCATTTTTATGACTTTAAAGAGAAAATCTTGTTTTACTTTTAATTATAAATGTTGAATCTGGATCTGGATTTTCTCTTCCTGACATTTTTTTTTTCACAAGATGCCTTCATCTAAGCTATGTCACATGAATGGGTTATTTTAGAGGATAATGCATTTAAGAAAGCAAGTTTGTTGGCAAAATCAGGGAGTAGAGTAACTATCAAGTATCTAAAACATTTTCCTTTAAGTAGCATAATATAAGTAACTACTTAACTAATATAAGTAGTATAGTTATAGTAGTATTTCAACATAGGCATTTTTCTACAATTAATTGTACTTTTTTATTCTATCATAAAAATAATTTCCTAATGAAACCTTTGTCTTGATGCTTGAGGATTATAATTATGGATATTATTGTATTGCTTTAAATAGACTCCCTTAAAATTACTGAGGTATATAAAACTACCTACTCCTACACTAAAAAGCCCTAAGCATGTATGATTAACAAATACTCTACCAGTTTGCAGAATCTCTGGAATCTTCTTTAATGAGTCAGTGCCAAAGTACTTCCGTTTTTAACTGAAAGAGAGTATCCAGCAGTCATTAGCACCTGTCATTAACACACAAGCTTCAGAAAGGATCTGGGTTTGAGTACAGGCTATTCACCATGGAACTTGGTTAGATTAATAGTCTGATGAAACCTCAGATTCGTCATCAGTAAAATGGTGACACTAAGAGCAGTAAGAGAATCTAACAGGTAGTGTTGTACTGACTTTAATTAAAATAGAGCATGAAAAGCTACTAGAGTCACAATAAACAGGCAGTAAATGTCATCTATTGTTAATACAATGACTCTAAGAACAGTGCTTGTTAGATTGCACATTTGAGCTGAAATCTGAGTTCAAAAGTCCACTGTGCAAGAAGTGGAGTAAAATTGTTCTGAACGAGTTTACAATGGAGAAATCCTTGAGTTAACAAGATCTTCTTTTAGTCACAGAGATGAATTCAATATGCTTTTGTAAAAATCTGAGATAAACTTGGTGATGTAAACATTCGTGAAGGGCCTGCAGAACATGGTAGAAAACCTGATTTCTTTATCCTTAGTTGGCAGAAAAATGTTACATGGGCTTAAGTAGTGGAATGGCCATGATTTGGTTTAGGTTAAAAAAAAAATTACCTCAATGTCTTTTGTCTAAGAAACTACGTAAATAAGAGTAAACATAGGAAGACAGCAAGAGGTGAAGTATAGATAAAAATAATAATGATGCGTTTTAGGATGATTTCATAGAGATTGAGAGAAACATGTTTTCCTCTTATGTTTCATTGCTTGGATTCAATAAAATTTGATTTCTGATTCTCTATGGGAAATATAGACCTGTTTATATTTTCATGGTTGAAAGCTTTCCATATGCCATTGTTCTCCTATATAAATATATGTATTTATAAATCACTATTTTATAATTACAACATCTCCATATGTTTGTTGTGGGTTACATTGTGCCTCCCCTCCAAATTTATAGGTTGAAGTTCTAGCCCTCAGCAATTCAGATTATGACCTTATGTGGAAACAGGTTGCTAATATAATTAGATAACTTTGCATGAAGTCATTCTGGAGTAGGATGGGCTCCCAGTTCAATAAGAGGGGAGTCCTTATAAAAAGAAAAAGAAAAAAAAGCCACGTGAAGAGACATATACACGCACACAGGGTGAATGGCATGTGAAGACTGGAGCTGCCTGCCACTAGACAAGGAGCTAACTACAAGAAGCTACCGGGAGTCCTGGAACAGACACTTCCCTGGTACCTGATGAGAGAGGCCCTTTGGACAACACTTTGATTTCAGATGTCTAGTCTCCAAAACCATGAGATAATATATTTCTGTTGTTCTAAGTCACCTGATATGTGGCATCCAATTTTGAGGAAGCTGAGACAGAGAGGTTATATAATTAATCCACGATCACATAGTATTAGTAGAGCTAAGGTTTAACTCAGCAGTCTGACTCTAGAGACTGAACTCAAGAATGGTGCTAAACTGTCTCATATGTAGTGTTAAGATATCCTTTAAGTGTAATAAATTATCTTCTTCTATTTTTTTAAATAATGCATAGAAATCAAGACTTCAGATAACATTGGAAATATTTACAAGAAGCTTGTATTTGAATTGATTAACTAAGCATTAAATATAACAGTGAAATTTCATTAGTTGGAATATATAATAGTCTTCATACTTATGATAATTTTTACATTTAATGAAAAAGCATATGCTAAGTTTTATTTAGAAAATATTTCAAGGTAGACTATCATTAATTAAATGTCAGATACTATTAATGATATAAGAAGTTGGTTACTCTTAAATCTATTTTTAAATATTTTTGACAAACTATAGAATTTAGAAGAAAGTTTTCTATGTCCTAATACAATTGTACAACTATTCTTTAATATGGTATGTGGTGTACCACGTACATGTAGGTTGTGACCTATTTTAGTCATACTCTTTTGTTTTTATGACTGTTAAAAGTTTAAACACAAAATATGCATCTTTCCATCAATAATGCTTGGAAGACAGGATCTAAATGAAATTTAAAAGTTTAAAAGGACATTACAGTGGCTTTGTGCAAAAGGTGCTTGTTTTCAGGGCTGTTCTGATTCCTTACTTTCTTCTCATGCTGTAGTTTTTTTCTATAAAACTAAAATATCATATTACATTAATGTTGAGTTATATTTTATAATTACTCAACTTTAAAAGTACTATTATCTGAAGAATTCAAAGTGAACTTAACAATAGCTTAATCAGAGAAAAAAGTGTTCTTATTTTACAGATAAAAACAGGCATCCATGAAGAAAATAATCTCAGAGACCATGAACTTATCTATTCCCACCATGTGATGGTGTGGGGGAAGAATTGCGGCTCAAAAAGATGAAATTCTAGACTAAATTCCCAGAATGAGTTAGTGGCGCAGCCTATATAATGGTGTACTCATTTCTTAACTGTCAAATGCACTTTCTACTGCATTGTGCTGCCTGTCATGACTTCACTATATTAAGAAATGATTTTTTAAATCTTTTTCTATATCTTGTCTCATGTACTCCTTACTATTCAAAGATGTCCCAATAGTTAGCATTGCTATTTAAAAAAAATTCAATGTCTTAAACATTGTTCTTGTATCTATACTACAATTTTATAATTTTGTTTTTCTTGAGAATGTATTTTTTATATGATAACTTTACCTTAAACTAAAAAAACCCCACCTTTCCTTTATTCCTATTTTTATATCCATTGCCCTCGAGATATGCTTCCTAATTAGTAAGTGGTTGTCACCTCATTAGCTGGACTCTAATTTTGATCTGTCTTGCCGGTACCATCTTCTTGAGTGAAACAAGCCCTCGGGACAGGAAAGCTTGCCATCATAGTTTCAGACTGTGAAGGGTTATAGTTCACATAATCATGAACTTTTTATTTGTCATTCAGCCTTTTTCTTGCCTCTCGCTAGGAAAATACTATTTGCTACAAAAAATATATTTATTTGCCTTAACCTTTCTGACTCAAGCTAGCTCATAATTTCCAACACTAGATCACAGTCACAGGTGCACGGTTTCTAGGTTGAAAGCAAAAGGAGATACTATAATTTTAACTACTCCATGTAGACTGTATTTTTTAAAGAAAGAATGACAAAGGAGATTTTTTAGGGTATCTCCTCTTCCCACTTATATGTTTAAAAATGATTCCAGCCCTGTTGGAAAAAAATATACATGAAAAGCTGGATAATTGTGTTGGGACATCTAGAATTGGGTGGCTGGACTTAAATACAGTGATGTGGCCATCTCAATATCAGTCATGCTCTCCATTGTCTGGACGTATTTTTCATCATTTGATTTGAAAAGTGTAATCACTTTTGGCATAGTACCTCTCAGCAGCAGCGTGGTTCCCTATTCCTTGTCAGGCTATGGAAAATTATAACCAGAAGTAGGCCAGTTAAACTTTCAGTTTTGTGTATGTAAATCATATGTCATATGAATATGGGTAGTGGCCTGGAAACAGCAAATTGCATTTAAATAGATAATTATATACTTTTGTAAATCTTGTTATTTTCCTTTATAGTTATTCATATGCTTGGCTGAATGGGTGCCTTATCTCTCTTTTTAGAACATAGCTGGAATCATCTAAGGAAAAAGAGACAATACATCAAAACAAATGTACCTTAAACATTAAGGTTATTATGTAGAATAATACATTTTCCTAAACAACACCTAAACTCAGAGATATTATTTTAACAATTGAAAGAAATTATATGATTTAATGTACGCTAATGTGCAACTTGGGAAAAATAATAATTACAGGTCATATTATCCTTAAAACAGAATGCTTGTCAGGGAGAAGTAGTAGTTTGACACATTTTCATATTGTATTATGCCAAACCCTTAGCAACAGAAGTAATTTTCAGCAACCTTAGGGCATGCTTCCTCTCAAATTTCAGAAAAATAGTGTTTTCATGGCAAAGTAATGAATACCTACTAAGCATTCAGAAAACTCTTCGTAGTTCACTATCCAGTCTGTCTTTATGAGTGCCATTCCTTTTTTCATTAATATATTTGATGACGACTCTTCTAGAAAATGAAGGATTTTTTTTTTTTTTTTGCCAATGAAGGCATTAACTAATCATGTGATTAAAATGAAGCCCCAAAAGCAAGGTAAATTAAGGTTTTCTAAGAGTACATCAACACCTACCAAAAATGTCTAAAAGATCTTTGTTGTCACAGTCTCTCCTCAGCCAGCTAAGATTCATCAGATTGAAGAGACAAGTCTCTGAAATTGTTTGAATATTTACTCTTCTGTTCACATTACATACTTTTACCCAAGATATATTCATTACATTGAAAATAATCCAGCAAATACAGATGAGAAAAACACAAGGAAAAGGAGAAAGAAACAAAAAAATCCATCATCCTAAATCCAGTCATACAAAGTTGAACTCCTATCATTTTGTGTAAATTCTTTTAGATATTTTTCATTATTTTCTGTAGATTATACCATTTGCATTGTAAATACACTCTATCCTATAATCTTCATTTGTAACTAAATATTTATATGATTTTCATCTACCAAGGAGCATATAACTACATAGTCATTCTCCAAGGATGTGTATATTTTAATAGTATTAATAGTCCATAATTTTGATAAGCAGACTCTTATTGTGGATATTAATTTGTTTCCAGATTTATGCTACTACAAATGTATTTACAAATAACCTTCTTATATATGATTAACCAGATAGTCAAATTGATTTACATAAAATTTAATCTTTAACATATACCGTATTATTTTTTGTATGTGATATTTTCCTAGATTCTCTTTTATAATTTTTGACAAATTTCAATGTTATTGCCATATTTTAATAAACTATTCCCCAAAACACTCATATACAAATAAGCAGTTTTTTAGTCATTTCAAGAACAATGGGGAAGATTAGACAGATCCAAAATGGCAGATGAGTAAGAGGAATCTACACTAACCTCCTCCAAGACCAATATGGCATTACAACTAAATTATAGAGAAATCATCCTGAATAACCAACTGAACAATAGTGGGAAAGAAGCCTTATAACAATGGACAGACAGAAGAAACCACTTCACTGCAATGAGACTGGTAGCGAATGTGGAGGAGAGGCATGAGGGTTTACTAGGCTCCCATGGGTGACAACTAAAGTTCCAGAGGGATCCCTGGCTGGTGTAGCTCAGTGGATTGAGTGCCAGACTGTAAACCAAAGGGTTGCTGGTTCAATTCCCAGTCAGGGCACATGCCTAGGTTGTGGGCCAGGTCCCCAGGAGGAAGCACATGGAAGGCAACCACACATTGATGTTTCTCCCCCTTTTTCCCTCCCTTCCCCTCTCTCTAAAAATATATCAATGCAATCTTAAAAAAAAAAGTTCCAGAGGGATATTTGAGTGGCTGGGGTAGGGGTTCCTCCTGAGAAGTGTGGGGTCTAAATACAAAGCTGGGCTCCACAGCCAGATAAAATCCAGGTGTAGAAAGCAGCAGGGTTTCTGTCTGCCAGGGAGAGATGGTTAGAGACGCACGGTGTGTCTTAAAGGGCCAATGCACAAAATTTTGTTTGCAGCCACTTACCCAAGGTTCCAGCAGAGGGATGGCAGAGTAGACTAGAGACACTTGAGGAGAGTCTGAGGTAGCTTTGGGGTAATAACTGAAGGAACAGTTGACAGGATTCCTGTGTTGAGTCATTGCCCATACTGCAGAAGACATCTTTCACAGGCAGAGCACTCTCTTCCAAGCAGCATCAGTCTGAGGGGAAGCAATAGACCTTCTTACAGCAATTAGTCCACATCCCCCATGGTGCTCAAGCAAGCCTGCTGATTACAGCTGGATACTATATCATTGATTAGTTTAACAAATAAGGCAGAAAATACAAAGAAGCATCCAAAATGGGAAGACAGAGAAACAGACCCCAAAAGAAAGGACAAGAGAATTCTCCAGAACAAAAACTAGATGAAAAGGAAGCAACAAATTTATCAGATAAAGAGTTTATAGTAATGATTATAAGGATAATCAACAACATGAAAAAAGACATAGAAATTATAAAAAAGAATCAGTCAGAAATAAAGAATGCGATATCTAAATAAATAATACACTGGAAGGAATAAACAGTAGGTTAAATGAAGCAGAGCAGGGGTCACAACCTCCCTCCTCCCCGTTTGTGGATGCTGCTTGCATTACTGCCTGAACTCTGCCCTCTGTCCGCCTCCCACCTCCCTGGCATGAGTTCTGTCTGTTGTTCCCCGCCCACCACCCCAGTCTGGAAAAATTGCATTCCATGAAACTGCTCCCTGATTACAAAAAGGTTGGAGAATGCTGAAGCAGAGGATTGAACTAGTGATTTGGAAGACAAGGTAGAAAAAAATACCCAGGCAGAGCAGTAAAAAGAAAAAAAAAAAAGGAATTAAAAACCATGAGGAAAACTCAAGAAACATTTTGAACAACATAAAGTGTAACAACATCTGCATTATGGGAATACCAGAAGGAGAAGAGAGTGAGCAAGGGAACGAGAACGTGTTTGAATATATAACAACCGAAAATTTCCTGATCTGGTGAAGGAAAGAGACACACAAGTTCAGGAAGCTCAGAGAGTGCCAAACAAGTTGGACCCAAAGAAGCCTACACTGAGACACAGCATAATGAAATTGACATGGCTTAAAGACGAGGAGAGAATCCTAAAAATTGCCATGGAAAAGCAAGTAGTTACCTATAAGGAGAACAAATTAGACTGTCATCTGATTACTCAACAGAAACATTTCAGACCAGAAGGGAGTAGCACAAAATATTCAAGGTGATGAAAAGCAAGGACCTACAACCAAGGCTACTTTGCTTAGCAAGGCCATAGTTTAAAATGGAAGGAGAAATAAGGAGCTTCCCAGACAAGAAAGAACTAAAGGAGAGTTTAACACCAAACCAGTGCTGCAACAAATGTTAAAGTGCTTACAAAGGAGGAGGAGGAGGAGGAAGAGAAGGGGGAGGAGGAGGAAGAGGAAGAAGAAGAGGAAGAAGAAGAAGAAGAAGAAGAAGAACAACAACAACAACAACAACAACAACAACAACAGAGGAAAATAATCTAACAATACAATGGCACTAAATACATACTATGATTAATCACCTTAATTGTAAATGGCTTAAATGTTCCAACCAAAAGACAGAGGGTAGCTGAATAGATAAGAAAACAAAGCCAATATATATGCTGACATAGAGACCCACCTCAGATTGAAAGATACACACAGACTAAAAGTGAAGGGTTGGAAAAAGATATTTCATGCAAATGGAAAGGGAATAAAAGCTCGGGTAGCAGTACTTACATCTGACAAAATAGACTTTAAGGTCAAAGCTATAGTAAGAGATAAAGAAGGATACTACATAATGATAAAGGGAACAGTCCAACAAGAGGATGTAACCCTAGTAAACATTTATGTACCCAACATAGGAGCACCTAAAAATGTGAAGCAAATCTTGATGGATATAAAGGGAGAGATTAACAAAAATACTCTCATCGTTGGGTATTTTAACACTCCATTGACTTCAATAGATAGACTTTCTAGACAGAAAATCAACAAGGAAAGGGATCATTTGATTGATTACTTCAGAGCATTTCATCCCAAAGTAGTAGAATATACATACTTTTCAAGTGCACATGGAATGTTTTCTAGGATACACCAAATGTTGGAACACAAAACAAGTCAATAAATCATATTAAGCATCTTCTCTGACCACAATACTATGAAACTAGAAATTAATCACAAGAAGAACTCCGAAAAACACTCAAGACATGGAAGCTAAAACGCAATGTTATTAAACAATGAATGGGTCAACAATGAAATCAAGGAAGAAATAAAAAGATACCTTGATTGTAAGTGGATGCTGGGTTTTATCAAATGCTTTTCTGCATCTATTGATATGATCATGTGGTTTTTATCATTCCTTTTGTTTATGTGGTGAATCACATTTGTTGATTTGCAAATGTTGTACTAACCTTGCATTCCCAGAATAAATCTCACTTGATCATGGTGTTTGCTCTTTTTGATGCATTGCTGTATTCAGTTTGCTAATATTTTGTTGAGAATTTTAGCATTTATGTTCATCAGGAGTATTAGCTTATATTTTTTTCTTTGTAGTGTCTTTACATATTTTTGAATTAGGATAATGCTGGCCTCGTAAAATGAGTTTGGGAGTGTTTTCTTCTCTTGGATTTTATGAAATAGTTTGAGAAGGAATTCTGGGAATGTTTGGTAAACTTTACCTGTGAAGCCATCTGATCCAGGGCTTTCGTTTGTTGGGAGGTTTTTTTTGTTTTTTTGTTTTTTTAATTACTGCTTGAGTTTCACTAGGTGTACTCTCTCTATTCAGATTTTGTTTCTTCCTGATTTAGTTTTGGATGGTTGTATGTTTCTAGGAATTTATCCATTTCATCCAGATGATCCAGTTTGTTGGAATATAGTTGTTCATAATATTGTCTTACAATCCATTGTATAGCTTCTTCATTTACCACAGAAAATATTTTACAAATATTTGCAAACAAAAATATTTACAAACAAAAAGTTGTGTACTTGGTGTCTAAATTTCTAAAATTAATAATATTATTACTTCATCAGGGACATTTAGAAAGTGAAACTGGCATTTTATTTTCCTGTGAGTACCTATCTTTGAACAATACAGTGATTATGTGTACAGGTAGGGAACACTGCCATAACTTTTACCCACCATTGTTTTTGGGCCATCAGTGCACAAATTAGCACAGTGAAAAAAGCAAATAATATCTTAGTTTTATCACAAAAATAGTTTCCACCTTGGGCCTACCCAAGAGAAATTTAGAGTCATCTATCAGTCACCGAACCACACTTTGCGTACCAAGTCACACTTTGTGACTTACTGAGAAAAATGTAGTTGTGTAGTCCACATAGTCTGAAGAATCATTGCCTCACCAAATACTTATTGAGAACACTTCTAGTCTGTGGGGATACATTAATAAACACAACAGTAAGTTAAACTCATTTCTGTCTTTAAAAATGCATGGATAGCCATCATACGTTGCAGAGAAGCTAATCAGAACTATTATAGAATATTGCAGATATGATTCCTAATAAATTGTTTTCCATGGAAACTTCAAATTTAGTTGTGGCTTCATAATGAAACTTTGTAATTGGCTCATTACTAGTGAATTTTTTCTAGATAAATAAATATCTCTGGTATAAACTTTACTGAAGTAGAGCTTTCAAGTAATATGCCCTTTTAAACATTTTTCACTAAATTAACTGTTTAGAAATATATAATAATCAATCTATATTATGGTGCTGCCTAATTTTTAGAAAGTTAATACCAATAAAATTTTCTCCATTGATATAAAATAAACAATGTAATCAAATACTACAGAAGATATAGTGAGTGAAATTTCAGAAAATGATGTTTAATCAGTGGGTTGCAATATATTCTTATGATTCCCTTGTGTTCTTTTTCTATATTCCAAAACAACTTCTTAGCAGGAAAAATAGAATACAACTGAAAACCATACAATTCAATCCTTGAAAACTAGGACTGACGACCAACCTACTTCTAAAATCAAAGATTTTTTTATTAAATAAAAACAATTGGAGGTATACCCAAAAATGTAATTGGTTACTTGTGGATGTTACACTGCAATAAACAGGGAAGTAGTTAAAAAGGCTCAACCCTTCCAAGCAGATTATTGCTTTCCAGTTTAGAGATGCTTAATTCTACCAATTATAAAACCTGGTCAACTGGAAATAAATTATACTTCTCATCCTCATGAGTTTATATATTTCCAAAACTTTCTGAGACTTCATCACTCATATTCCACCTGTCAGAATGCTGAGTAAGGATGGCTAGCCTTGGCTTTCATTTGGAAGTTATAGCTCCAACACACACAACTTATAGGAAAAGCAAAATCAGAATGAACAATAAGGCAACATATTTTTTAAATCAAAATATCTAAAAGGCAGGTGATGGTGAAGCAATACCACACAAATCTAGGGAGTTGTCCTGTGTAAAGGTATTAAAGATGTCAGGCTTTATCATAAGAGATGTATTCATGGCTGTAGATTTTAAGAGCAGGATGCTGTAAGCACCCGGATGAATAGTGGCAATAGCAAGGAAATAGTCCCACGTTTCCTTTCTTGGCAAACATTGGGTCTTTGTAGCCATATATTTTATCAAAGATAAGTAAGCAGAAAAATATTTTAAAAATCCAAAATGTGGCATATATTTTGAAAAATAAGAGAAAATGAATATTATATTAATGACTCATAGGAAAAGCTGTCCAAAATAATTAAATAAAGAAAAAATATTTAGAGAGATTGGATTTATATTTAGTAAGAAACAAGAAAATATCATGTCTATGAAATGAAAGTGAGAGATCATAAAGCAACTTCTAGAAGAATGGTAGCAGACCAAAGATTCAGAACATCCTATTGAGAAACAAACACTCAAATGAAAGTGGATAAACCAAAACTGAAAATGTATTAGCAAAATTATGATCCATTCACTGAGGAAAATTGCAACAGTGATTCTCAGGGCATTATAAGAAGTCCCCCTAGAATAACTGGTGTAGGGCCAGTAACACAGACCTTCTAAGAATAAGGTGGCTGGCCCTAAAGATAGAGAAAACATTGATACAAACTTATAATATTAGCTTATTGGCAAAAAGAAAATAAAAACCATAATCAAACTTACAATAGAAAAAAAGACAACTTACAGATTTAACAAATTACCTGGGTAGCTATCCACATAAGTGCTATCAAATCTAGACAAAATTAGTGAAAAGACAATGATGCATTATATTTTGAGAGTCAATGTAAAAGAAAGAGTAACCAACATATACCCATGCAAAAACTACCAGGTTACTTACAAAATATACATGAACACACACCAAAAAAATATCAGATTATATTCAGGCTTTATCTCTGAAAGACTAAATGTCAGGAAAATGATCAATATTTAGAGATTTTAAAATTAAATTATATTAGTTATATGATGCAGACCCTGGGCCTCGGTGGGATCTGTGTGTTGTGGCGGCAATAGACAAATACACACGGACTACCGAGTCCTGTGGAGGAAAAGGGACGGCGTGGCCACTCTCTCAAGTGGAGAGCGTCTCAACCCTTGCCTTGACAGGCTTTTATTGCTTTTCTGGGCACATTACATTGAAGATGATCCTCATTTACTATGCACAGGTTCGTAGGTTGTTACAGAAAACAAAGGAGAGGGTGTTGCTAATTACATAAAAGAGGAAGGATATTTGCAAATGTAAAGGGAAAAGTGGTTAAGCTGGTTACACTTGTCTTTGGAAGGTTAGCATAGATTTTAGGAAATTACTTTAAAGATATGCAGTAAACTGCTGCCTCAATTCAGGGTAAGGAAGTTTTAGCAAAAAGCAAGTCCCAAAGCGGCCTAGGTACATTGAGGGCCTGATTCCCCACTGGAGAACCTATCCGTGGGCGTGGGTCCTGTGTGCTGGACCTCGTCCCCCACTGGCCTTTCTGAGTGGGAGCTGGGCCCATGCCACGCCGAACGGTCTCCTATAGTTATAATATAGGAGACCTAGTAATTAGTCAGTCTCCCAGTAATTTTGATTTTATACACAGCATTAGGTATACAGCATGATCTCGACTTTGGAGTCAAACATCCGGCCAAATTTATTCATACGAAATGTGTGCCAAGAATTGTGTGTCTTGGCCAACGAACTTGATCTTTTTACATGTTATGTATGGCAAATACATCTTGATTTTCCAGAAAAATACCTCAGAATTTGTAAACCTGATGACCTTAAAATTTTAGATTACTTTACTGTCTTCATTCACTCAGGTTATATTTTCTCCAAACACATTGTTCTTTGCTAATTGGCTGCCAATGTAAAATAACTACAAAGAAAATTTTCTAGCTGGAAAACTTGTGTCCAAATTACCTTTGAAGTTACAACTTTGTAGTTCTTGAATGTCAATAATTTGGCACATGACTTATAAATCAATCTAGAATCTATTTTAAAAAGTAACTCCATACCCAAGAATGGAAATAGTCTTAGTTTGTGAAAGAATTCAGTGACTAAAAGACTTAGGACAAAACTTTGAACTGTGAAATATTTACTAATGGATATAAGGCTTCCGTAGAGCCAACTAACTGGTTTTACCTTTCATATTTAAAATTCTACTTTAGACATTAGGTTACAAACATTGGTTTCTTTAATTTTCAACTACAGGAGAAAATGTTACTTTTTCTTCATTTTATGTGAGACAATTGAGCCTCTGTAAAGATAGGAAAATTGACATTATTCATAGTTTGTTGTCTTGAAAGTCTCCTTAATTAGCATATTTTATAGACATTTGTGCAATATAAAGGCAATATAAATTCATTTTTATGTAAATTCTACCACTGCCTTTAAAATCCTACTTTGGAAAATTAAAATTCATTGCACTCATTCTAATTCCTGGCATTTGCCTACAAAGCAAATAATATAAATATGCTATGAATGTTTAAAATATGTTATATCTTGAAGCAAATAATATGGAGGTTCCTCAAATTTGATGTATAATGAAATCTCATGAATCCCAGATCATTCCGGCAATATTTTTATTGCTTCGACTTCTAGACATACTTAATGAGTGAAATTGAAAATAATGGAAGTTGCAATTTTCTTACTAGTATCATCAGTGAAACATCTATCATGTGTAAAAAATACAAATAAGCTCAGGTTTCTTAAGTAGAAAAATATAGTTTATTTTATACATACTGCAACAATGAAGAGGATAAAACAGGAATGTTTCTCTGAAAACAGAATTTTGAAAATGCTGGTTCCTTGATTAGGGCTCAAAGTCGGGGATTGATTCACTGTGGCACTTGTATCTTTCCTCTGAGTAGTTTCTTCTTTTTTGAGAAATATAGCCCAGTTTTTCAGCTGAGTGGCTTTCTTTTGTTCTTTCTTTTTTTATGGATACTTAATGAATCCATGCGTAGTTAACTGCAGAATTAAAGGGGACTAATTATTCCTTGGCATGGGGGAAAATTCATTGAGTTCCATGATGGAGAATATGGATACTAGACTTGCTATATTTTGTCTTGGAGAGAAGAAAATAGAACTAAAGTTGGGTACACATCAGAAATGAAGTTTTTCTGAAATTGAAGCTTTGTGTAAACCAAGCAAGTGAAACTTGCCATCACATCTTATATGTTTGAAATAAGGGGATTTTTGAGGTGGGACTGCTGAAGTCAGAGAAAATTGTTCTGTCATATATTATAGTTTTCTGTATGAGTTATATTTCTTTTCTGCAGGGAATAGGATGGAATTGTTTACTTGTGTTCATGTGCAAGGACTCCTTGGTGAAAACCATATGGCAAATAAAATTATATTGTTTTATCTTGAGACAAAATGCATTTGTATCAGTTACTTATAGCTGCATGACAAATTATCCCAAAACCAGTAACTGAAGATAATGATAAACATTATTATCCTCAAAATTCCTGAGGGTCTGAAGCGTTTTGGCTGGGAATTTTGAATTGGATTGGGTCTGTTGTTAACGGACATTAATGAAAGTTGCCGTTTTCTGACGAGTTGACTTGGGCTGGGGGATCTACTTCAGTGTTTACGCACATGTGCAGCTTGTAAATTGGCACTGACTGTTGTTGAGAGGTCCTGGTTTCTGTACAAGTGGGTTGCTGTTCAGGACTGTTCTGATGCCATATGGCATGTTGGATAGCTTTTCCCAGAGCAAGAAACACAGCTGAAGAAAGCAGAAATTTTAATGTATTTTTAGACCTAACCTCAGAAGTCACATAGCATCGTGTTTACAAACTCTAATAGGTCTACAAATGAGCCTTCTTCAGTGTGGGAGAAAACTACAGAAGCATGTACATACAGTGTGAGAATCATTGGAGACCATCTTGAATGGTTAATCAAGTCTATTTCTAATAATTCCTGCCTTCATGTCCACCCCCTCATGCAAAACCTACCTCTTCTCTCTAAATTCTCTCCAAATTCTCATTTTTCAACATCTGCTCAAATACAGGATCTTGTCTTTGAAATCAGGATTAAATGTGGGCACGATTTCTTAGGTATGGTGCCTACAATGCAGGTCCTCTTGATCTGAGAACTCGTGACCTAAAGCCACAGGTTATTTGCTCCATTCTCTTCCTCGAACCCCAAACCCAATATACAATAATGTAATAGGCATAGCATACTGGCGCAGGCCTTCTTATTCAAAACCAGGAAGGATAGAAAACACATAGTAGTCACTGTTCTATAATATAATTCTGAAATCTATAATTTCTGAATGCAGAGTGGCATATATTACCAATTCATGGATTACAGTTTAAAGTCTGAGAATGATATACTGTAGCTCTTGGACCTGCCCTCTGAGTAACTTCTCCTTTTTAATGAAATATAGCCCATGTTTGCTGAGTGACTTTCTTCAACTTGATTACTGCCTACAGAATTTTTGGTGTCTGATAGACTTTTTGTTTCTTCTTTTCTTTTTTGAAAATTGAGATAGCTTGACATATAACATTGTATAAGTTTAAAATGTAGAATGTGTTGATTTGATAAATTTATAATATAATAATCAAAGCATTAGCTAACATGTCTATCGAGTCATACAATTATCATACTTAGCATAATGCCCTCAGTCTGTCCATGTTGCTGCATATGGCAGGAGTTCCTTCTTTCTCACGGCTGAACAGTGTTCCGTTGTGTGTGTTTGTGTGTGGGGGGGGTATGACACTTCTTTACCATTCATCCACTGGCAGGCGTTCAGTTTGACTCCATATCTTGACTATAGTGAGTGATGCTGCAACAAACATGGGGGCGCAGGTATCTTTTTCATACTCTGTTTCCATTTCCATTGAATATATATACACGGACATGGGATTACGGGATCACATGGTGGACCTATTTTTATTTATTTTTTTGAGGAACCTCCATATTGTTTGTTAAACTCTAGAAGAAAACATAAGATAGAGTGTTCTTGAAATTGGGCCTGGCAATAATTTTTTTGGATGTGACACTAAAAAAAACAAGCAATGAAAGCAAAAATCAACAAGTGACACTAATGAAACTTAAAAAGCTTTTGCACAGCCAAAAGAAACAATCAGCAGTGAAAAGACAATTGACAAAATGGGAAAGATGTTTGCTAACTATATATTGGATAAGTGGTTAATATCCAAAATATATGAGTAACTCATACAACTCAATTAAAAAAAAAACCCTCAAACACTCTGATTAAAAACTGAGCAGAAGGACTAAATATGCATTTTTAAAAGAAGACACCCCAAAGGTCAACAGCTCCGTAAAAAATGTTCAGCATCACAAAGCATCAGAAAAATGCAAACCAAAACAGCATGAAATATCATTTCAGACCTGTTAGAATGGTTATTATTAAGAAGAATGCTGTATGTAACGTGCACCCATGATTTTGGCCCAAACTTTCAGGAAAAAATCTTTTGTTTTAATTCAGTTTTTAATTTATTTATATTTAGAAACAAAACTGATTATCATGTTTCCAGGTATTATTTTGTATATGGATATTATTATTGCTTTAAAGAGTTATACTTTTAACACATAAGCATAAATAAAATAATTTAAAACATTTATATAGATACAGAATTACTACTACCTATATATAATGCACATCCTCAAAAAATTGAGCAAAAATTGTGCATTAAATAGGGCAAAATATGGTATTCGTGTTGACAAGGATGTGGAAAAGGAATCCTTTTCCCATGTTGATGGGACATTTTTCATCTTGTTCTCTTATTGTTACTTTCAGTCCAAGCAGGCAGGGTAGTGCAATCCTCTTAAAACTTTTTGATCTCTTATGAATGTTATTGGGTTAAATTCGCTGCCAAAAAAGCCACACCTTCAAATTGCTTTGAGACACATATTTTTCTACATGTGACTTTCCTTAGGCTGCCAAATGATACTGCATTACATTCTTAGAAGGTATTAGTTGGCATATCCATTCTCTGAGGCACTGTCCTAGATATGTGTGAGGTTTTAAGAAGGAATTGATAGTCACATCCTTGGTTTTATTATTAGATGGTTTTGGTCTAATAATAGACCACAAAATAGCCTTAAAATGTCCTTTTCCTGTTCCTTAAATTCTGTGACTATGTTATTTTACATAGAAGAGGGACTTTGTAGATGTGACTAAGTGAAAGGTGTCGAGACAGGGAGTTTATTCTGGATTATCTAGATATGCCCAATGTAATTGCAAGGGTCCTTATACAATATCCAAGAGAGTCAGAGTTAGAGGAGGGACCGTGATGACGGCACCAGAGGGCAGAATGACGGAATCATGAGCCAAGGACTGCAGACAGCTCTATATACCGTAAAAGGCAACAAAGAGATTCTCCCCCAGAGCCTTCAGAAGAAATGTGCTCTGGTGACACCTTAATTTCAGACCTTTAAGACTTATTTTGAACTTCCGAATTTCAAAGCCTCTATGTTTATGGTAATTTGTTGCAGCAGCAATGAGAAACAAATGCAACTGTGGTATCCTGAATATGCCTCAGATTTGATTTTCTCCAGAAGACGTTGCTTGATTTTAAACTGCCTTGCCACTTGGAGAGGCTGGGGAGTTTAAAATCCAGAAGGTTGTTGATCTCTTATGTTCCACAATTCTTTTTTCAAATTTTTATGTCTGTAATTATTTCCTTGCATTTTACTAAAAGTATCAAGCAGAAACTAGGCAGCATCTTTAACACTCTGCTGGAGTATAACCTTATTTGGATCACACAGTACATTAAGTATTTTATCTTCTTTCCAAATTATAATGGACACAATTTCAGCCACTACACATGCTTCTGCTTTCATTTTCTTTTACCATATGTTATTAATAAATCACTGACCTATGTAAGAGATTTTATGAATATGTCAAATTTTGTAAGAAATAGTTTCCAAAGCAGTGGGACAAAGTCTGTGCTATAGCCTTATATGTTGTAAAATCAATGAAATAATAAAGAATTCAAGCTAATTTGGCAATTCAATTTCAAAACTAAATTATTAGAATTTAAAAATATGATATTCTATTGATAAGTACATGGCATTTATATAATGGTTATGTTGATTTTGTCACAGTTTATCATATATTTTATTTACATTTATTCTGTTTTGCTATAGTTAATGAAAATTTTCAATTATTTAAATATTTGCTTTCTTTAATATTAATATCAAATTGAATATACAATGTACTTTTAAAGATACAGCTAAGCCATATTTTGATTTACACATTAATAATATTTACAATATTTCTTAATTTTTAACTCTCACCTGAGAATGTGTTTTTGTTGATTTTTGTTGACAGAGGATGGGAGAGGGAGGGAGAGAGGGAAACATCGATGTGAGAGAGAAAGATCAATAGACCGCCTCTCATGCACCCTGACAAGGGATCGAACCAGCAATCTGATTAGGAAGCACACCTATAAACTTCTGTTGTATGGGACAATGCTCCAACCGAGACACCTGGCCAGGGCTACAGTATTTCTTAGCATGACATAAAATGAGTTGCTGTAAAGCATCAACATTTAATTCTATTTCATGCATTCCATTATATGCATGTATCTCAGAGCTGATTTATTATGACACAGTAGTTTGGAAAAAAACCTTAAAATTATGCTTGCTTGTAAATATGTATCAATAAATATGTATCAGTGTAAATTACAGTTTTTACTAAAATGTTACATTTGAATTAGTATAAATGAAGCTTTTCTTAAAATTGTTCTACACACTCTCATTATTTTTAGGCATAGTTTCTACTAGTCCTTTTTCTTCCTATGTTTCTCATATAATTCATCTTATCACAGATAGATTATCTATTCAAAGGTAGATTCATACATTATATTTTTCCCCAGTTGGGCAGACACACAATGGAGCATGCTGATATTTTACTGGCCACTGTTACATGCATGTGTACTCAGCAAACACCTATCTGGTGTAATTTCTACATTCTCAAAAGGCCAACCTGCTGCAGACAATCTCACCTGCTACACTAATATTCTAATCATCATGCTGTAAGACTGGTTATTTTGTCACTGGATATGTGAAGAGAGATACAAGTATAACATCGAGATTTTTAACAGATCCAGCCATTAGCAACAATGAGTGTACTACCCTGAATGAGTTGGTCACAAAGGGGTGAGGGCCTGAATGAAATGTAATACAGGCTAGGTGAATGGACTGTAGTAGTTAGGAAGAGCTGGCCCAAAATTGCTGACTTGCATGGACACAGTGCAGAAAAAGCATAGGCATCAAGAGGTCAGGGTGAGGACACTGAGTGCTTCCTCGAGTTGGATCCAGGGATGCTGGAAGGGAGGTGAGAGGGCACTGCAAGCAAACTTGGCCTATTTCAAACTTTTGCCTACAGCTGTAATATACCACTGTAAATATCTTCATTACTGTTCTATGCTTGTCACACCTGTCATTCTGGCTCATCATCATTACATCTTTTTCTGTGTGAGAGAAATCTGGTTGCTGCTAAGCGCCCATTCCTATGCCCTTTAAAAGGCTCCTTGCATTTCCTTCTTCATCTCTGATTTTGGCCTTTAATTTCCCCTCTGTGTCTTCTCCACTTAAATGCATTAACATTTCACTTTGTAATTGACTTTTATTCTTTTTCAAACTAGCTACTCTCATTTCGCCCTTGTGATTCCCCACTTAAAACAAATACCTATTAGCACCTGTGATTTTTTCCTATTTGAAAAAAGAACAAAATAATAGTCTACAGGTAAATGTTAATTTCTAAGAGCAATGCAAATGCCAATAATCAATAGAAAGAACCACATGATTGCTGGATGCCAAGTATAAAATAATCAAATGTGTGACTAACAAAAGAGAGATTCACATAATTTTATATAGATATGCTTATTTATGTTCTAGCTAACTCAGATATGGAAGTTCTGAAATGGAAATTCCATTGCAATGAACCAACCATAGATAATAATCAGAATCTGAGTATCATCACTTCAGATCATGTTGTTCTAGTTCTGATCATTTTAGAATATGGAGAAATAAAAGAACTGATCTGCTCACCAAAACTTACATTTCCTCTGTTCTATTTTTATATCAAGAAATGTCGAGTAAAACATTTTCCTTTCTAACAGTAAGAGTTAATTTTAAGAAGGACTTCTAATGCATGGAAAGAACACCTGAGAAGTGTGACCATACAACTGCTCACAACAAAAGTCTGTGACTCCTACTTGATGTTTCTCCTCATCTCCACATTAAACCCACTCGCATGTCCTATGGCATTACTTTTGATATATACATATATATATTTTTTTCAATTACAGGTGACATTTAATATTACTTATATTAGTTTCAGGTGTACGGCATAGTGGTTAGACATTTATATAATTTATAAAGTGATCCAACCAGTAAGTCTAGTACCCACCTGTCACCAGGCATAGTTTGAAATGTATTTGTAGTTCAAAACAAAAAGGGCTTATGGCAGAAAGAAAGAAGGAGCTCCTACCCTTCGTGACAGCACGGGTGGAACTGGAGAGCATTATGCTAAGTGATATAAGCCAGGTGGTGAAAGACAAATACCATATGATCTCACCTATAAGTGGAAACTAATCAACAAAACAAACAAGTGAGCCATACAGAACCAGAGACACTGAAATAAAGAACAAACTGACAGTGACCAGAGGGGAGGGGTGAGGGGGATAATGGGAGTAAGGAGGGGAAGGGTCATCAAGGAACATGTATACTTTTGATATATTTTAACTCTATACATTTATATCCAATTCTAGTGCCACCATCATAAGGCAAACTATCACTATCTCACTTCTGATGTACTATAGTAGTTTTTATTTTTATTTATTATTTTGTTTTGCTCTTTCTATGTTTGTTGTTTCTCCAAACTCCTAATTCACCCAGGCATCTTAACATTTCTCTTGAAGTTTGGTGAAGCCTATGGGCCATTTCCCAGAATAATCATTTCTAAAAATAAAATATTTTGAATTACAGGAAAAATAATTACATTCTATTATCCCTAAATTATTTGTAAAGTCTAAATCATTTCATGTCACTGCCTTGTTCAATGAATTCTCATTGAATTAAAAGAAGAAAATCTAAACTCCTTATCATGACCAACAGCATTCAACTGGCCTGCCTCTCCATTATCTCTCTTCTTGTCCCTTGCTCACCAGTCTCTAGCTAAACACGTACCTTTGTTTTCCATCAATTCTCAAACTCTTTTTACCCTATGGTGTTTGAACTTGATGTTCCCTATTTCTGTCTTATGTGATATCTGAAATCTTTTGCAGGTCAGTATTCTTTATTATTATATACTCAGGTTTCATAAAACAAAGGTACATAAAGTATTGGTTGTAATCTTACTGATCAAATAGTAACAGTAAATTTAAAACAATTATTACTTTCAAAGTTTGAAAGCTTCATTCCAAGGACCTTTAGAGTTTTTAAATGATATTTGCATAGTGTGAAAATTTTGACATTTTTTTAATACCACGTGTCATACGTTGAATTTGGACATGATGAAAAGGCAATATATTTTCTTGATACAAGTTACGGATAAATTGAAGTAGAAGAAAATGAAGTTTTGTTATTAATCATTAGAAATTGCTTTGTCTATACTCCTCAAAATAGAAAATCATAAACATGAAAATAGCCAACTTTTTACTATATATGGGGAAAATACAAAACTTAAATATTACAAGAGATTACTTTGTGTTCTATTGAAGTATATAAAAATAAGGTTATCCTTTAACAGACTCTCTGATTGAAATTACCGATTCATAAAAATATATCATTGCTTAATTATCCAAGTTCAATGACAGAAAAAGAAGCGAAAACCACTAACTACCTGCCAATTATTGAAGGGTAGTTCAAGAAAGGGAGTTAAACTTCACAAGAGTTATTTATGAACAGAGTCAACTGAGACAGCATGCTGTATGTAGCATTCATTAAACTAAGGAAGGAAAGCTCCTAAAATCATATTCTAAGGGCATTTCCTTAGGGTCAGAATTCAAACTAATGACATTTTGTTTTGATGTGGTTCATTTAAACTTAGTCTGGCATTTAAAAAATTTGCATTACATGATAAAAAATAGAAAGTTGTTATGTTTCCTGTCAGAAAATTAAAAAAAAACAACCCTGAAGTACCATCACCATATAGTTTCTGAAGAAATTTAGTCATATATTTCTCTAAAATTTATAAAGGTTTTCCCAGTGCTGGTTTATTTGTGATTTTGCTGCATTTGATCTTGGAGATTAAATGGCAAAATGTCTCATCTTGTAATTTTGATATGAGTAAGGTGAACATTTTGCACATGAAATAGTCTACAATTTAAAAAGTGTATCCAGATGTATTTGTTAATTTATCTCTTTCCAAAGTGTGTATTTATGCCAGTAAAACTAATACATATGTTTTCATCATATATGTTCTATATGTAACCTAAATTTAAAAAATTCCTATTCATATAACCCCAATACTCTATAATATTTTTTTGGAAGAAAAATGAATTAATGCTTTGATTGTCATAGCTATTTTGTTATTTCACCAACATAATATAAAGAAGCATGAATTAATACAAACAATGTGAGTAGCAGAGACCTTGGAAATGTTAAAACTTATATGTTCAGTAATTTAGCTCAGCTAAAATGATATGAATATGTGTGGTTCAACATTTTCTCGTCTTTCTCCATCCAGCATTAGTCATTTAGCAAGAACATTAAGAAAATACCTATAATTGTTAACTATGCATTGAATAGGTTATTTAACTAAAAGAAAACTGTGCTGTCTGTGCTGACTTGGGGATGAGCAGGGTAAAAGCTAGTTTCATTCTTAAAAGGTCGGGGTCACAACATATGCTCCTTTCTTGGGTTAATGAAACAGACTGGATAATCATAATTTAAGGATTTTGAAAACCAATGAAACATTTCAGGGCTATATCAGTGTACTAATATAGATAAATTTTGAAATTTCTTAGCATAGGTGTTTAAAATGAGGAGATTACTAGAAATACTTCTGTATATGCTGTGTAACTAGTGTTCTATTTTGTAATTATAGCCCCAGGATTCTAAAACTTGGCTGGTCTGACATCCAATTGAGGATGACACAATTTGTTGTCATCTTCAAAAAAAATAAGTAAATAAATAAATAAATAGGAGCACTTCTTGACTGGGTAAACCAAACTATAAAAATATCACAATAGACACCTTTAGATATGACTATACTTATGCTAAGCTCTTCTGAACTTAGCTTGGCTGCTTTATGATTCTTAGGTGTTGCAGTTCTTTTCTGATATTTAAGTACATTTTGTGTAACATAGACATGCTTTTTATTGGCTGCTTAAGAAAAAAAAAACATTTTTTCAAAGTAAAGTTCTTAATTTGTTGCTTCAGTTAAATGAAGCGGTAACAAATCTGGACAATACCTCTCTAGTGCAGGCAGTGGTAGGTCGTGGTGGTGGACCCGTCCTGGGTCTCCCAGACTTTTCACCTCGTACCCCCTGTAATGACAGTGAAGATCCTTGTTTCCAGGATGTGTCAGTTAGTGGATAATAACACACATTGTTCCTAGAAAGTTGTGGCTGTAACTCACCTGTGCTTCATGATCTAGTTTTCTTAACCTGCCATATTATATGCCACTTTGTGTCTGTCTCGTGTTTAAGGCCATTGGGGCATAATAATTCTTTCATGCTGCAGTGTGGGTGACAAAGGCAGCGGGACCATGAATATCTTTTTAAGGTAGCAACTGCTGTTTCCTCTTGATATGGGGGTAGCCTGTGTCTGAGTTTAGAGGATGTCTTTCACCGGGGCGGGGCAGGGGGATGTATTAACACCCGTAGTACTGATGCCTCAACCCTACTGTGCCAAATCTTTGTTTGCCCTCTCCTTTTATTTCCATACATATGAATGTTTTACACTGTAATTGAGGTATAAATCCATGAGAATTTATCGAGAGGACACTCTTGGAGACAACTAACTCTTTCTACTATCTAGAGTCACTGTTCTCCAACTGTTACATAATGACTGTGAATCAAATTTGTGAGACTACTCACATTTTCATCGGGTGAATTCCTTCACAGGAAGTCCCTCATTCCTCTTGCTCAGGCAAACTCAGTTTCTAGGCTGTGCACAATGTGTTTTCAAACTTGAATCCCTGCTGCCTGGAGCTATGGCAACCCCCTTGACCATAACACGGAAAAAGATATAAGAACATTCTGAAACAAGAAAACATGAAGTATATCCCTTTGGATGTTGCAGTAATGGCAAGAATTGTGTAACAACTCCCTTTTCCTTTTACAACCAGAATCAGTATTTCCAGTTCACTCCACTTTAAACAAACATCCACTACCATTTATTTTTTAATCAGTAAATATTTGTTTCTTTTAGTACTATTTGCTCCTCTGGGGGGGAAAAAGAGTAAAAAGAAGGAAAATGCTGTAGCAATTACATTGTTTAATAAAAATTAATGTGTGTAGATGTGTGTGTGTGTGTTTTTAAAATAACACCAGGTATTCATGAGTGGAAAATCAGCAGAAAGAATAGACAAATAGATAATATCATAGTAAAAAATTCTCCATTAATTTTGCTACATTATTTAAACAATATTAAATAAAAGTTTTGTCCAGAGCTATTCTCTCTTTAAATGTGTGCATTTTTTCCTACAAAATAAGCTGTGGCCAGCGATCGCACTGCAAACACAAATGGAAAGTAAGACCTCGCCGATGCACGGCGGGGTTATTTGTGCCTGCACATCTTCTGTGCCTTTTGGCCTAAATTTTCTCTGTTAATTACCAACTGCATCTAGTTCCCCTCACACAAAGCATTTGTTTTGGGCTTCAGCATAATCTCATTTTCTCCATTAGTTTTGGCTTCTGAGATGAATAACAAAGTCAAAACAAACTAAATTCAACCGTCATATGTTTTTTGTTTATTTGTTTATTTGTTTCCTTAGGATATAACATTTAACTCCGACTGGTAGTTTTTTGTTTTTTTAATAACTGTGTAACATTTCATTCTCCATCTAATTTTAATAGCACTACATTCTTTACTTTTGTTTGCCAAAGGTAAATGTCATAGTAATTTTTCACCATACTTATTTCCTTTTTAATATTCAAATTTCCATTATTTCTGACAAATAAGCAAACACCTAATTGTTTACAAAGTACAAGATAACTTATTGCTTATTTGCAATATTTATTTTCATGTTTAAAAAGAAATTATAAAATATTTCCACTCAATGATAGGATAATGGTCTTTAAAATTTACAATTTTAAGGCTAATTTCAGAATGGGTGTATTATTCTTATGTAGTTAAACTTGTTTTTTGTTATTTGATTTTATTTTTTTAAATATATAGTCTTTATTATATTTTTCTATTACCATTTAGTCCCCTTATAACTGTCCCCCGCCTGCAATCTCAACATTGTTGCGAATGTCCATGAGTCCTTTTTCCTTTTTGCTCAGTCCCTCCACCCCCTCCCATCCCTTCCCACTAGCTGATATCTGTTCTCTGTCTATGAGTCTGTTTGTTCATTAGATTCCACATATGAGTGAAATCATATGGCATTTGTCTTTCTCTGACTGGTTTATTTCACTTAGCATAACGTTCCCCAGGTCCATTCATACTATTGCAAAGGGTAAAACTTTCTCCTTTTTAATGGCTGAGTAGAATTTCATTGTGTAAATGTCCCATAGTTGTTTTATCCACTCATCTATTGATGGACACTTGGGCTGCTTCCATATCTTTGAGATTGTAAATAATGCTGCAATGAACATAGGGATGCTTATGTTCTTTCAAATTAGTGTTTTGTGCTCCTTTAGATATATTCCCAAGAAGTGGGATTGCTGGGTCAAAAGGGAGATCCATTTTTAATTTTTTGAGGTATCCCCATATTGCTTTCCACAGTGGCTATACCAGTCTGCATTCCCACCAACAGTGCAAAAGGGTTCCCCTTTCTCCCAATCCTCACCAGCACTTGTAGTTTGTTGATTTATTGGTGATGGCCATTCTGGCAGGTGTGAGATAATATCTCACTGTGGTTTAAATTTGCATTTCTCTAATGATTAGTGACATTGAGCAACTTTTCATTGGATTATTGGCCATCTATATGCCCTCCTTGGAGAAGTGTCTATTCAGGTCTTTTGCCCATTTTTTAATTGGGTTGTTTGTATTTTTGGTGTTGAGTTTTGTAAGTTCTTTATAAATTTTGGATATTAACCCCATATCAGATGTATCAGAGAATATGTTCTCCCATTCTCTGGGTTGTCTTTTTATTTTGGGGGGATTTCCTTTGCTGTGCAAAAAAACCTTTTAGTTTGATGAAGTCTCACTTATTTATTTTTTCTGTTTCTCTTGCCTGAGGAGATATATCTGATAAAATATTCCTACAAGCTATGTCTGAGATTTTGCTGCCTATGTTTTCTTCTAGGATTTTTATGGTTTCAGGTCTAACATTTAAGTCTTTGATCCATTTTGAATTTATTCTTGTGTATGTGGTGTAAGAAGGTGGTCTAGTTTCATTTTCCTGCAAGCATCTGTCAAATTTTCCTAACACCATTTATTGAATCAAATATCTTTAGCCCGTTGTGTGTGCTTGCTTCCTCTGTCAAATTTTTTTTGTTTATTTCTTTTTATATTGTTGTTCAAGAACAGTTATTTTTTTGTTGCTGTTGTTCAAGTACAGTTGTCTCTGTTTCCCACTGCCACTTTCCCCTCCTCACCCACCCCCACTTCCCACCCTCAATCTTACCCTTCTTTGGCTTTGTCCATGGGTCCTTTTCTACATCTTCCTTGATGATCTTTCCCTTCTTTCCCCTATTACCTCCCTCCCCCCTCCCCTCTGGTTAATGTCAATTTGTTCTTTATTTCCATGTCTCTGGTTATATTTTGCTTGCTTGTTTGCTTTGTTGAATAGGTCCCACTTATAGGTGAGATCATATGATA
This sequence comes from Desmodus rotundus, assembly GCF_022682495.2. Classification (NCBI taxonomy): domain Eukaryota; kingdom Metazoa; phylum Chordata; class Mammalia; order Chiroptera; family Phyllostomidae; genus Desmodus; species Desmodus rotundus. Next base: position 76,025,170 of record NC_071388.1, on the reverse strand, counting down.
TTTGTCTTTCACCACCTGGCTTATTTCACTTAGCATTATGCTCTCCAGTTGGAACTATGCTGTTGCGAAGAGTAGGAGTTCCTCCTTTCTTTCTGCTTGGTAATATTCCATTGTGTAAATATACCATATTTTTTGATCCATTCTTTTACTGATGGGCACTTAGTTTTCTTCCAGCACTTGGCTATTGTAGATTGTGCTGCTATGAACATTGGGGTGCATAGGTTCTTTTGAATTGGTGTTTCAGGATTCATAAAAAACCATGAATAGCAGCAGCAATTTTGAGAAGAACAAAGTAGGAGGGATCACAATACCTGATATCAAAGTATATTACACAGCCACTGTAATCAAAACTGTCTGGTACCAGCATAAGAACAGACAGATAGATCAATAGAACAGAATAGAGAGCCCAGAAATAACCCATGACTCTATGGTCAGTTAATATTTGACAAAGGGGGAAGGAGCATAAAATGGAGTAAAAATAGCCTCTTCAACAAATGGTCTGTTGGGAGATCTGGACAGCTACATGCAAAAAAACGATACTCTACCAGCAACTTATACCATACACCAAAATAAATTCAAGATGGATAAAAGACTTAAATATAAGTCATGATACCATAAAAGTCCTGGAGGAAAACACAGGCAGAAAAATCTCAGATATTCCACTCAGCAATATTTTCACTGATATGTCCCCCAGAGTAAGGGACATAAAGGAAAGAATAACAAATGGAAGTTCATCAAAATAAAAAGCTTCTGCATAGCTGAAGAAAATATTTCATTTATTACTGCTCTGGGAGGAAATTAATTAATTAATTAATTATTTCCTTCCTTCTACTCACATGGGGCTTTGTTTATTGTTCCTTTTCAAGTTCCTTTAAATTTGAAGTTATATTATTTGTGCTTTTTCTTGCTTTTTTGAGATAGGCCTATGATGCTATGAATTTCCCTCATAAGATTGCTTTCCCAGTGTCCCACAGATTTTGGGCTGTTGTGTTCTCATTTCATTTGTTTCAAGTTATCTTTGGTTTCTTCCTTGATCGTGTCGACACATGCATTGTTTAATAACATGTTATTGAGTTTTCATGTTTTCGTGTTTTTCAGTGTTCTTGTGATTGATTTCCAGTTCTGTAGTATTGTGGTCAGAGAAGATGCTTGATGTGATTTCAATCTTCTTAAATTTATTGAGACCTGTTTTATGTCCTAGCATTTAGCCTAAAGTAGAAAATGTTCCATGTGCACTTGAAAAGTGTGTATATTCTGCTGCTTTCAGATGAAATGCTCTGAAGATAGCGATTAAATCCATTTGTTCTAGTGTATCATTTAAGGCCGCTATTTCTTTGTTGATTTTCTGCCTAGAAGATCTATCCATTGAAGTCAATGGGGTGATAAAATCCTCAACTATGACTGTATTTCTGTCAATGTCTCCTTTTATGTCCATCAAGATTAGCTTCACATATTTAGGTGCTCCTATGTTGGGTGCATAAATATTTACTAGGGTTACATCCTCCTGTTGGAGTGTTCCCTTTATCACTATTTGGGCTCTTCCTTTGTCTCTTACTATAGCTTTGGTTTTAAAGTCTGTTTTGTCAGATATAAGTACTGCTGCCCCAGCTTTTTTTTTTTTTTTCTTTTCCATTTGCACGAAATATCTTTTCCAACCCTTTACTTCTAGTCTGTTGTGTCTTTTGATCTGAAACGGGACTCTTGGAGGCAGCGGTATTGCTTTCTTATCTCTTCAGCTACCCTCTGTCTTTTGGTCAGAGCATTTAAGGCATTTACATTTAATGCGATTATTGATAAGTATTTAGTGCCATTTTATTGTTAGATTGTTCTCCTCTGGGTTTTTCTCTTTCTCTTTTTCTTCTTAAAGCAAGTCCTTCAACACTTGTTGCAGTACTGGTTTGGTGTTAACAAACTCCTTTAGCTTTTTCTTGACTGGTAAGCTCCCTATTTTTCCTTCAACTTTAAGTGATAGTCTTGCTGGGTAAAGTAGCTTTTGTTGTAGGTCCTTGCTTTTCATTACCTTGAATATTTCATGCCAATCCCTTCTGGCCTGATATGTTTCTGATGAGTAATCAGATGACAGTCTAACTTGTTCTTCCATATAGATAACTACCTACTTTTCTCTTGCAACTGTTAGGATTCTCTCCTTATCTTTGAGCCTTGTAATTTTAGTTATGATGTGTCTCGGTGTAGGCCTCTTTGGGTCCAACTTGTTTGGTACTCTCTCAGCTTCCCGCACTTGTGTGACATTTTCCTTCACCAGATTAGGCAAGTTTTTGGTTATTATTTCTTTAAATAGGTTCTCAATCCCTTGCTCACTCTCTTCTCCTTCTGGTAGACTGTGATGCAGATGCTGTTATGCTATGTGTTGTCCAAGATGTTTCTTAAGCTCTCCTCATTTTTTATATTCTTTTTTCTCTTTACTGCTCTAATTTTTTTTTCTATCTTGTCTTCCAAAACACTGATTTGATCCTCTGCTTACCAGGTTATTAACCTATTGTTTATTCCTTCCAGTGTATTATTTATCTCAGAAATTTCATTCTTAATTTCTGAATCATCCTTTTTTATAATTTCTTGGTCATTTTTATGCTGTTGAGTATTCTTATAATCATTAAACTCTCTATACGACAAATTGCTTACTTCCATTTCATCTAGTTCTTCTGGAAAATTCTCTTGTTCTTTCATTTGGTACATATTTCTTTGTCTCTCCATTTTGGCTGCTTCTTTGAATTTTTCACCTTAGAAGTTAAACTTTAGAAGTTTAATCAGCCATTAAACTGATCAATCAGTAATCTAATCAATCTGTGATCGGCAGTCAGGCTTAAGAACCACGGTAGGGAAGAGAAATTTCTGAAGGTAGGGCTATTGCTTCCCCTTCAGCTGATCCCATTTGGAGAAGAGTGCTCTGCCTGAAAGAAATGGCTCCTGCAATTTGGGGGATGACTCAGCACCTTGATATGGTTGCTGCTCTCTCAGTTCTCTCCCCCAAACCACCAACCTGACTCTCCTCAAGAATCTCTAGTCCACTCTGCCCTCCCTTTGCTGGCACCCAGGGTAAGTGGCTGCAAATAAAATTTTGTGCTTTGGTCCTATAAAATCCTCTCTGCTTCTCCAGCTTTCTCTCCATGGCTAATAGAACCCCTGGTGCTTTTCATAGCTGGGTCCTATCTGGGTTCTTTTCTGGCACTGGTGCTATAGGCTGGGGAGTCCAGCTTGAAGTTTATAACCCACACTTCTCAGGGGCAACCCCCTGGCCACTTAAATATCCCACTGGAACTTCAGCTGCCACCTGTGGAAGCCCAGCCAGCCCTCTTACCTCTACTCTGTACTCCCTACCAGTCACACTCTGTTGAAGTGGTTTATTCTGTCCATCAATGGTTGTAAGGCTTCTCTCCATCTAGTGTTCACTTGGTTGTTCAAGTTGATTTCTCTGCAGTTTAGTTGTAATTCCAGATTGGTCCTGGGGAGAGGTTGGTGTAGCTTTCACTTATTCCTCCTCCATCTTGGATCTCTTTTAGTTACTTTAAAATACTTCATAAAGTACAACTACTTTTTTTAGACATAGATGCTGAAAACAGGAGTTAAAATTCCATGTCCTTCTGATACCAAATTATTGACATAGAAATCTTTTCTTCTTTTGTGAACAAATTTTTTCTGAGCTACTCAGAGCTTTTAAAGTTTCATATATTTTCTTTTGCACTATAAACTTTCTAGATTATTTATTTGAAACCCTGTCTTCTCCTTGTCTTTGTTCTTTTTTTCTGACACATCCATTAGTTAGTTTTTCTCTTTCAGCAGTTGAAAAATGTGCCGTTTAACTTCTTTATCTCTGGTAACACTTTCTTCATGGTTCTGAAGAGGAATCTGCTATTATTGGAATTGCTCATCCTTATACAGAAGGTGCAATTTGTATGTTGCTACTTTTTAGATTTTTTTTAAATTTTAATTTTTGGAAGATAAGAGTATGATGTATCTTGAGCTATGGTGAATTTCTTTAGGTTTAACCTGTTTGAGGGTTGCTTACTTCTTGAATCTGTAGGTTTAAATTTTTTGCCACAGTTAAGAAGTTTTCAGCCATGATTTATTCAGAAGTTTTTCAGCCCAAGTTTCTTTCTGCTCTCTCTCTCTCTCTCTCTCAGATTTTAATGACATAAACATTAGATCTTTTGTTATAGTTTCACAGATTCCTGTGTCTCTATTCATTTTCCCTTTATTTTATCTCTGTTGTTCAGATTGGGTAATTTTCTTTGTTATAGCTTACAATATATTTCTTATTTATTCTGTCCTTTCCATTCTGGAATTTTTAAGGTATATTTTATTACATTGTTCACTTCTCTTATTTTTATTTGGTTCTTTTTTTTTTTCATTTTTCTTTTCTTCTTCTTCTTTTTTTTTTCTTGTCCAAGTACAGTTGTTACCATTTCCCTGCCACCATTTGGTTCTTCTTTATATCATCTACTTCTTTGCTGAGATTTTCTATTTTCTCATTTATTTCAAGCCAGTTTATAGTTGCTTATTGAATCATTTATATGATAGCTGCTTTAAAAAGTTGGTCAGATTATTGTTGTCATATATAATGTTCATATATATAAATGATTATATTTTTATATAGCTTTAGATATTTCAGGTTCTTTGTATGAAAAATAATTTTAATTGAAATCTGGACATTTGGATTTGGTAAGATTGTATTTACGCTTTCTGTATTGGCTTCCTCTGACATCTCCTTGGCTGGGGCCACTACCTCATTACTGTCAAGTGGGGTCAGTATTCAGTTTACCTACTTGGCCTCCATTGGTACCTTGAGCAGGGGCTCCTCATTATTCTCCGGTGGTACTCTGGCTTACCACTGGACCTCTTCTGACAGTGCCCAGACTGGGAAGGGTACTAGTGCCTCAGTACAGCTCCCCACGTAACCTCCATTGACACTACAAGTGGAAGTTCAGGTGGGAGGGTCAGTGTCCTCCTAACTCCTATACAATAGCGAATAGGCCTTCCATAGGCCCTTCTGACGTGATGCCCGAGGTAGGGAAAGTACCATTACGTACTGACTAATATGAGTGGAAATCCAGGTTCTGCACATGATATCCACTGGTCACTTGGGGACTTGTTATAGCCTTTTGGGGATGAAAGGCCCATCTCTCTACTGCACACTCACTGATACCACACCTGGAGGTGGGGGGATTGGTGCTCTTTGTTACTGTCTGGTAGGTGGGGAAGTCTGGAATGTCTCCTTGGTATTTGGCATGGCTAAAAGTTAAGGTACAGTTTTTCCCTTCTGTGGTGTTTAGCTAGCTGAAAGTTTTCTGTCTTCCTAAGCTGTGCTGCCTCTTCTCAAGTTCACTGGCTTAAAAAAAATATATTTGTGCTCAATTCTGTGTTTCTAATTTCTTTTTTCATTTTGTTTTTTAAGACATACATTTTTAGCTGGTTAGTCTCTTCTTTCCATCTGTCAGTGTCTTTATATATTTATCTTATATGTAATATCCGGAGTTTTTAATTGTACTCAGAGGATAGAACAGGCAAGTATGTCAGTTCCTTCTTTTTGGAGACTAAAGTTCTAATTGCATTAGTTTTTTTTTTTTAAATTTGCTGCCCATTTTTAATTTTTAAGAATTCTTTTTGAGTCTCTGTGTGTTGCTTTATGAGAATATCACTGACCTTGTATAGGTATATATTTATAATTTTATTTTCCTTTTTATTAGCTCTACTTAGAATACCATTGCTTCTACTTGATTGTTTTGTTCTCTTTCATTTGTATTAGAGCTATTCCACAAATAGTTGATTATCTTTGCTTTTTTTTTATGTTTCCATGAAAAGCTAATTAGAAGTTCTAATACAGTACACAGGGCTGGTTAAATGATTAAATTAAACACTGTGTAATTGGGTAGAGATTCACTTATTTCACTAGAGCCATCTAAATACAATGATTTGTAATTTTCCTGTTTGGTCAGATGACACAGGAGTATTTGATCATTACAATAGGGTACTGACTGCTAAAAATAAAGTAAGAAGGAAAGAGATAGATAGAGAGAGAGATTGAGATTTGAGAACAATGTGAATATGTTTATTTGCTTATTCAGATCAAATGAAAAGTCAAAATAACAAATAATGAGAGAGGAGAAAATGATAGAAAGTAGAAATCATTTCAGAAGAGAAAGGCAAAATAAGTTATACTAATAGACCAATAACAATAAATACAGATAGAGGAGAAGTATATGGATAATAAATGTTAATCATATTCCAGGGAAAATTACTAAAATAAATCCATTCCACACAAACTAGAAATAAATGTCTTAATGTAGAAAAAATAATCTCCCCTCAATATATGAAAATTGAGTCAAACAATAAAAAATATGTTGTATTCTCCTTTATCCAAATTAAAATGTACAACTTGCAGATATTATTTTATCTCATTTTTAATAGTTACTTTGGACAGTACTATCCTATGGGTTGGATAAAATGCATTTACAAACATATCAGTCACCATTTGCTTGAGCAGAAATCATATACTGAACATGTTAGAGATTGTGACTTTTTATCAAGGATCTATGTATTTGAAGAAAAACTGCATTATTTTTTAAAGTTTTTATTTTTTAAAGTATATTTTATTGATTATGCTATTACAGTTGTCCCATTTTTCTCTCCTCTTTATCTCCCTCTGCCCTGCACATCCACACCCTCCAGCATTCTCCCTACCCTTACTTCATGTCCATGGGTCGTGCATATAAGTACGAGTGTAAGTTCTTTGGCTTCTCCATTTCCTGTATTATTCTTAACCTATCCCTGTCTATTTTGTACCTACCATTTATGATTCTTATTCCCTGTACCTTTTCCCCCATTCCTCCCTCCCTCTTCCCACTGATAACACTCCATGTGATCTCCATTTCTGTGTTTCTGTCCCTGTTCTAGCTGTTTGCTTAGTTTGTTGTTGTTTTTTAGGTTCAGTTGTTGATAGTTGTGAGTTTGTTGTGATTTTACTGTTCATATTTTTGATCATCTTCTTTTTCTTAGATAAGTCCCTTTAACATTTCATAAAATAGGGGCTTGGTGATGATGCACTCTTTTAACTTGACCTTGTCTGGGAAGCACTTTATCTGCCCTTCCATTCTCAATGATAGCTCTGCTGGAGGGTTATCAGTAGGGAGGGGAAGGAGGAAAATGGGGGGAAAAGGTACAGGGAATAAGAAACATAATAGGTAGGCACAAAATAGACAGAGGGAGGTAAAGAATCATATAGAAAGTGGAGAAGGCAAAGAACTTATATGTACGACCTATGAACATGAGCTAAGAGGGAGGATGCTGGAGGGTGGACGGATGCAGGGAGGAGAGGGATAAAGGGGAGAAAAAAGTGGGGCAACTGTAATACCATAATCAATAAAGTATACTTTGAAAAAGGAATAAAAAGGTACTTTATATTATTTCATAGATGTGATCATTTTCTCATCTTTCAGATACAGATTTATTCAGGGTAGTGTAAGAAGACTTTACTAATTTTCACATTTTATTGCAGTCATAAGTGAATTGAGATATAGAATTTGAACATGATGTAGTCAGCAGGTGATAGGTACCCTACAGGGAAGGAAAAGATGGAGAAAAGCCTGATTACTGTATGTCTCACCAAGACCCCTTACTCTAAACTTGGTAAGGAGATAAAGACTGGGCCAAAGTTGAGGAGGAAACCGAGTATACAGAATGGGAAGAATCATTTCCTAGGGTAGGGATCACTGACAATGAGTACTTGTTATGTGGGAATTGTGGAGCAATGAGTGCTTCTGCTAACACTTGATTTGAAGAAGAGCAATATGAATTTAGAGAGGCGGTCATGATGGCAAGTATTCAGGTAGACCTCAGGAAATGTGCTTGGCAAAGTGGGCCTCAAACCAGTAAGAAAGTAAAAACTTAATAAAAAACTTCTCTTTAATTAAGAAATGAAAATATCTGATAGATATTAATATAATTATCAGATTTTCTAACATAAATAATTTCATTCAATTGTCTGAAAAATAGATGCTCCAATTACATGTTAGTCTCATAAAATATTTTATAAAAAATTTGCCTGTGGTCTCCAAAATTATATACATTACCTAAATATATTAAAAGTATTTTCAGTAACCTTGTAATTGAACAAGGAACAAACTACTTCTTTTCAAATATTGATAGATTTTGTCTTAGATTTAACTCTAGATTTCATATATATATATCTTTGTGTATGTGTGTATATATATAGTATACACACATACATATATATAGTATTCACATATATAATATATATATGTATTATGCATCACATATATCCTTATTTATGCATGTTATTAGATATGTATTTATGTATTCTATTGGTTTTGTTACTCTGGAGAAGTCTGATTTATAGTCAGTTAGGAAGCTATTCTCATCTCTATGGCTAGAAGCGCAAAGGGAGCATGCAGTGTTAGAGATCAGGAGCTGGGGCCATACAACGAAGTTGGTAGCCTGGCTGGCTGAAGCTGGGAGTGCTGGAGGTGCTGAGTATTAGAAACGAGAGCCACGGAGAAGATTCAGTATCTACCAAACATGCTACGTAATACAATGACAGAGAAGAATATCCTATCTTCTTCCTTCCTCAGGCCCTCTAGTCATCCCCCAGGGCTTCCTATTGGCTGAATAAAGCTGGAAGTTAGATGGCAAAGGAATCAGAATTATTTCCTAGAACCATGCAACACAGAAAATAAGGGGTGAAGAATGAATCTGGAAGCAAATGTAGATGAGCTGCTCATCTCTTAAGATGAAGACAACATACTGTTCTAAGAGATTTACATTTGCAATGAAATTCATGAACATAAAAAGAAAAATACTAAAAACATTTGGAGCTCTCTTCAAAGTACTATATAGTTCACCATATCTATTTTTATATCTATAATCTATATATAAATATATACCTTATAATTCTATTATTTTATAATATAGAGTTTATACTACCATATTAGATTGTAAAGAGCCAGAGTATCACAGAGTAATACAGAGTATTACAGAGTAAAAGCCTCTGCAAAGATATATAATGAGTTTGGCTAATACGAAAGGCAAGTTGCTCTTGTGGAGTGATTAAGTGAGTGGCAGCGTTAGATGAAGCATGAGATTTTATGCAGGAGTCAGATTATGTGAGGCCACATTAAAGATGATGCAATTTATCCTAAATGCAATTGCAAGCTGTTAAAATGTTTTAAGCAGGGATATGATCATATTTTTCTTTAATGAGATCAATTGTGGTCACCATTTGGGAAATGAATTGGAAGAGTATGTAATGGTAATCAGAAACCAGTCAGGAAGTTATTGTAGGATAAGAGGATGGTATCTTGGAAAATGTAAGAATGAAGAAAATAATAGGAAAGAGTAAAGAAATCTGTTTTGTAGGGGCACAGTGGTAGCCTGAAAAATTGCCCTTCAAGGTTCCACATCCTAATTCTGAACTCTGTAAACATTGTAGTTTCCATTGTAAAAGAGACATTGTAGATATGATTAAATTAAGGCTCTTGTGATGGGGCAATTATCTAGGAGTATCTGAGTGGCCTGATGTAATCATAGGATCATAAGGGCCCTTATAAGGAAAAGAGAGAGGCAGGGAAGCAGATGAATCAGAGGCAAAGAAGGAGATGTGATGATGAAAGCAGGGGGGAGAGAGAGAGAGTAAGAGAGAGAGAGAGAGAAAGAGAGAGAGAGAGATTGGTTGCCTCCTGTATGTGTCTAGACCAGGAATTGAACCCTCAACCTTTTTGTGTATGGGATGATGCTTCAAACAACTCAGCCACCTGTTCAGGCCTTTAGTAATTTGTTCTCTCACCAATAGGTAACTAATATAGAAACTTGGAAAAAGTTGGCGTTGCTTTGAATGTGGAGGATGAAGGACAAGAGAGGTGCCTAGAAAATATCTCACTGGCTAGTATATGAGCATGTTTGAGATGTGGGAGACTGGGGGAGAAGCATTTTTAAAATGTGCATATTAAGTTTGAGGTATTCATGAGATGACCAAGTGGTGACATCAAGTGTACCATTGTCTTCGGGTGTATGAAGCACTGGCACAAAGATAATTCTGGCTATATACATGTTAGAATTACCCCATAGATGAAATTTAAAATCGTGTAAATAAAGATTCCTTATGAAGAAAATGACATGTGTGAAGAAGAGGTCTAAGGTTTAACTCTGAGACACTTCCAACTTTGGAAAATAGAGAAGACAGGACTAGCACATAATATAAAGAATTAATCAGAGAAGAAGAATGAGAAATAAGATACTGTGTTTTAATGAAAACCATCATAAGAGAGTTTTAGGGGGAAAAAAAGATCACCTTGTGGAGATACTATCAACATGTAGAGAAAATAAAATAAAATGTGAGTAGATCTCAACCAAACATTTAAAAACCTTTATAGTATAAAATCTGACCTCTCCCTCCTCACCCCCCCAAAAAAGAATTCTGCCAACAGATGACCTTCAGACTTAAAATGCAACATTGGCTCTCTTCTTCATCTCCAGCTTGATGACCCATCCTGTACATTGTGATTTCAGTCTCTACAACTCAGGAAACCACCTTAAAATAAATCTTTCTCATCCTCTCTCTCTCTCTCACCCTCCTTCCATCCAACTGTCCCCCCCCCCCACTAAATCACATCTCTGGAGTGGGCAGAGCACAGTCCTCAGTTGAGAGAAAATTGTTCTTCCTCAGTGAGTGTCTCTTTCGATTTAATAGTTTTTTTAACATAAAATAACTTCATAATTGTTTTTTTAAAAAGAAAAAATGAACAAGGTATATAGTTCAGATTCAAAATCTACCTTGTTTCTTTTTTTAATTTATTGTAATTATTTTATTGTTGTTCAATTACAGTTGTCTGCATTTACCCCCCACTTCTCCTCACCTCCACCATCCCCACCTTCCTCCCCTGCTTCCACTCCCACCTTGGTTTTGTCCATGCGTCCTTTATAGTTGTTCCTGAAAACCCTTCCTCCTTTCCCCCCATTATCCCCTCCCACCTTCCCTATGGTTACTGTCAGATTGTTCTTAATTTCAATGCCTCTGGCTATATTTTGCTTGCTTGTTTGTTTTGTTGATTATGTTCCAGTCAAAGGTGAGATCATATGTTATTTGTCCCTCACTGCCTGGCTTATTTTACTTAGCATAATGCTCTCCTGTTCTATCCATGCTGTCGCAAAGGGTAGCAGCTCCTTTTTTCTTTCTGCTGATAAGACTTTACTTTCAGGGATCATTTCTATAGTTAGTTTCTATTTTTATTTTCTTAATGCAGATTTCAAGTTAGATTCCTCAGTGTCATAGTATGGTAACATGTACAAATGCACTTATTTGAATAGTTCAGTGAAACCCAGCTCTTCCATAGCATGAATTCTCTGAAATTCTACCTGACATGCTTCCGTCCTTTGGCTTCTTGATTGTTTAAAATCAAAACGTATTATTCATTTCTACAGACATTGAAACTCCATACATTCAGATTGTGTGTCAAGTAATCTGCATAGTTTGTATTTATTATTAAAGTGACTGTAATCAGCTTTATTTTTCAGTGGAAGAAAATTTAATCCTGGTGTTTCAAATTGCCATTAAAAAAGAACGAAGAAGTCGTATTTAACAAGAAATCTACTTTGGTAAAAATAAACTGCCTTAGAGTAATTGTCAGTGAAGTGATGACTGTATTTTGAGGTCCTACTAGGTTTCCTGAGTTTCCATGACCACATCTGTTTATTTGTAAATAAATGTTTTTCTCTAACAGAGTCAGCATGACAAGTAGACTTATGCTTTATTCTATAATTAGTTTGGGTTTTTAATACTTGTTATTCTGAATGTCTGTTAGGTTCGACAACTTTATTCAAGATTGTCAATTTAAGTCATTTTTCTATAATTTACATCTTAATCAAAATTTAATATATTATCTGCGTCTACTAGTGAAAATTAATGTACTCCTTAGGTAATGTATTTCTTATTATTGTCATTTGTAACAACTACTGGTAAATATAAATATAAATAAATATAAATATAAAAGTATCCTTAAAGGAAAGCTACTTGTTCAGTGACCTAGATTTTTTCCCAATAATGATTGTAGGATACCTTTTTGTATATCTGTTTGAGTTTGTTTTTTTCTCTTATGCACTTCTGTCATATCTTTCAGGAGCTATTCAGCTTCTGAATTTAAGAGAAGTTGACATTCGAATGGCTCTTTCTGAATGCCAATGTAATGAATTATTGCACTTGGCAATGTATTCAGACTGATGACTTGCATAAGTGGATGCACTATACTTACTCCATCTCAATGCCTATAAATATATATTATTACTTATGCTCTCCAATTTTCATATATTGATTTTGATAAATTCACTTCCATGTAAAGTGAAAAATAATTCATAAAATAAAAACAAACCTGTTCAATATATATTTTATATGTAAATAATAAACTAGTAAATGAATATTATATAAGGAATAAGAAATAGAGTTTTATGGATGAATTATATAATTTTTTATCAAACAGAATTTAGATAGTTAATGAAGAGGTGATAATAATTAGGCATAAAATGATGTGTTAGGATTAAAATAAATAAATGTAAGCTTATTCTTTTATAAATGTCTCATATCTATGAAGGTAGACTTAAAACTTAAGTTATATATACATTTTAAATTACTGACTTAACATATAATATTAAAATTCACATGCAATGTCATTAAAGATACAATATTTCCATGTTAAAATATTATGTAAATGTGGATTGCAGTATATTCTACTATGTTTTCAGTTTTATCATATATGGAATTTTAGCTATTTTAGGCACATTTGAATGCTTCTTGATCAGATTAGCTATATTTTGTAGGTCTCTTACATTTATTTAGACAAAGTGACATCTTGATAAAAAAAGTTCTTTATCTGATTCCAAATGCTTCCTCTCCCACTTAAACTGTCCCGTTGTGTTTTCTGAGGCCTTATTCTGAATTTCAGTTCATACCATTTTTAAATGTGAATAATAATAAGTACTCCCTTCACTTTATTGTGTTTATGAAAACCAAATGAGATAGTATATGATTATGAAACAAATACAAATTATACAAGCAAAAGAGATGTTATTAAATCCTGGAAGTTCTCATTACAAGATAAAAACTAGTAACTATGTATGGTGATTGGATATTAATTAGACTTGTAATATTTTGTAATATATGCAAATATTGATTATATTGTACATATGGAACTAATATAATGTTATATGTCAATTATACCTAAATAATAAAAATAATTACATATAATTTTACCAGTTATATTTCTGTGAAAAACAAATGAGACATCAATATTTTGTTCAGGAACATTATCCCTTACTTAAAAACTTAATTTTATGAAAAAAGCTTTCAATCTCTTTTATATATTATACTTTCAGAGAAATAAAATCTAAGAAAAGAATATGTTTTAAAGAAATCTGACAATTCATAAAACAACTGCTTTCTCTGTTAACATTACCCTTTTGTTTTTACTTATGATTGCTACTGATATAATTAATGTATTTAGATAACATCTTTTCCTATTTTGTTTAAAGCTTGAGCGAGACAAATTCTAAAGAACTTTCTCTACCTCATTTCTCTCTGTTTGTTATAGGAAAATATGGTCAGAAGAATACTTCCATCATTAAGAGTTAAAGTAAATAAAGTCTGTAAAGGTATTATAAAGTCTGTAACAATAAATAAATATTTTAATTGAGTAACTCTTTACAAAATTTATTTATCTAGTTTTTCATAGATAATGTATTTACATCTCATTGAATTAGAGAATGCCAATATAAAACTGTAGAGATTATATGACTTTTGATTTATAATAGCCTATATTTTTATCTTCAGAGTCTAAGTCCTTTACTTACAGAATCAGAAAGTCACCACGGGGAAAGTGTACATTATAATCATCAAATATTTAATATCAACTTAATACTAAGTGCATTTCTTTAAAACTAGCTTCTGTTGAGTTTAAAATGAAAAGGTTTAGAAAAAGATTTAACTCCAGCTTTAATTATTGTGTTAATAATAAAAAATTTAGCATTATTAGAGATGACATTTTAAATTATGTTACTATGTTATGGCTAAATTATGTCCCCCCAAAATGCATATGTTGAAGCCCTAATACTCAATATTGAGAAAATAATTTTGTTTGGAGATAGGGCATTTAAAGAGGTAATTAAAATGAGGTCTCTAGGGTAAACCCAAATTCAATCTGCCCAATGTCCTTGCAGGAAGAGAAAAGTAGGATACACGGACAGACACTGGTGGGTACCTGTACGCAGAAGATGGCAATGTGAGGACTCAGTAAGGAGGTGGCTTTCTGTAAGCCACCAGGAGAGAGGCCTCAGAGGAAACCAACTATGCTGCCATATTGACCTTGGACTTTCAGCCCCCGGAAATACATTGGTGTTGTTTAAGCAACCCAGTCTGTAATATTTTATTATGATAGTCACAGAAAACTAACATATATGTAATTCCTTAAAGTGTCTTGGAAAGATAGGAGGTACAGAAGAAAAGAAAAAAAATGTAATGCCAAAGCAATTAATGTAATTGCTTTTTAATGCAATTAATGTAAAATCAAACTTTGGCCTCTTTTATCACTTTACTTTTATAATTAAGAATACTGATAATGTCTTTTAAAATACATTATCAGAATGGAGGTTTAATAAAAAAGTTATTTGGCTCTTCTTTGAAATAGAAATGATGGGAGATGACCCTTCTCAGAGTAGGAGTAAAGAGGACTAGGTTACAACAATGTGCAGCTTAAGGGTTCTGCTGGTTCCCAGTGTCTTGGGGGGGAAGTGTTCATATGACCGAGAAAACTGTCAATATCATTTGTTGGCTTGGTTTTTTTGAAAAGTTTTTAAAAAAAGCTTCTGAGAGAGCAAGGGCCTAAACCAAACTATTTGTAATTATTTGTGGAACAGATTCCCAATTTTCTTCTTTTTAAATAATAAGACTGCTAAATTTCAGCTGGACAGGTGGTCACCCCACTACATAAGCCATTTCCAATCCTTCCCTGTGGCTATTTTTTTTAGTCCATGACATCTAATTATATATTTTGTGTCCAAATCCAAGATCATTTCTTTAAAGACAAAGCTACTAAACTACGAGTTTCAATTAGGATATAGAAATTTACCAGAGATTACTTTTCCCACCCTACACATTAGACAAAACAGGACAGATTAAAAACAGTGAGTTTCCAATCCAGCAGATAGCTGAACATGCAAAGAAACTTAAATAAACTAAATTCCAGAATGTAAAGTGTCATTGCTAAGAGAGAAGTGATCCCTTTCTGCTGTCATTCTTGATGGAGAAGTGGGGAAAGGAGGAATATGCTGTAGATAGGATTATGGTGAACCTAGTCATAATTTAATGGTGTTTAACTGACCTGAACTGGCTTGGCATGAGAGATTCTGTAGGAATCTCAGTAACAGAATGGTTGGCCAGCCACTGACGAACATTTCCCTATGGATCCCTAACTAGTGCACAATGATAGTGGACCAAAGACTGGAATCAGAGTAGGAAAGCTGAGAGGGCCCCTCCAAGTCTGAACACATCCTCTGCAAGTGAAAGACATGGGTCTGCTACAAGCTGCAGTCAGGAAAGGAGATTCACAGGCAACCATATAGACATTTGGGGTCCTCATTGTGTAACGTAGGTTATGTAGGTGGCAGTGCTTCTCTATTCTTCTGAGGAATAGAAAGTTTTTGGTGGGATGGTAGAACAAAGAAAACTGGAGTAATTCCCCCAGACTGGAATCTACATTGTAAAGTGGAGGGCTCTCCTGTAGTTAGAAAAGTTGGTGTTCATTAACTACTTGTCTCCATGGTGTCTTGGATGAAGATCACGTACAGTTGCTCCTTGAATTATAATGAAGTTAGGGCCACATAATTGCATTGTAAGTTGAAAATATTGTAAATTGGATATTCATTTACTATACCTAACCTACTGAACATCATCGCTTACTCTAGTCTACATTAACTGTACTCTGAACACTTACATTAGCCTACAGTTGGGCAAAATCATCTATCATGATGAGTACGCTGTAGATTAATACATAATTGTGTGGCTGACTGGAAGCTCTGGCTCACTGCCACAGCCTAGCATCACAAGGGAGTATGTACCACATATTACTAACCCAGAAAAGACCAAAATTGAAAGTATGGTGTCTACTGACTGCATATCACTTTTTGCACCATTGTAAAGTCAAAAATCATAAATCAAACCATCATACGTCGGGGACCACCTGTCGTGAGCACCAGAATTTTCACTGTGTTTATATTCAGTGCCCTACTGAAGAATAAGTCCTGATGCAGCTTTCAACCTCTATGAAGCAGGTGGTGAGCTGCATCAAAATGAGGCAGTAACAAAAGCAAACTCAGCTCAAGTTCAGTTTTGATTGACTCAGTTACTCATGCTAGCTACCTGGAAGAAACAGGGGCATGACTTTCTGGGAACAAATAATACTGACTGCAATCTTTACTTCTTAAAAGAAAAATATTTAGCATATAATTAAAATAAGGAAGCAAAACAAGAAAATTTAACCCATTGTTAAGAAAGGAAAAAAGTTAACACAAGCATACTGAGATATGACCTAAATAAATGAATCATCGGTAACAGATATAGACAAAACATTTTTAAAAGAATCTCCGTTCCTCCCGTGGTTCACCTAAAAATTAGCTCCTCATGGCTTCTATAGATATTTATGTCAATATTACTTCTGAAAGAAGTTATCCATTATCCATATCAATGTTTATCTTTATATAATAAGTTGGTTCATTTTGGATCCATTTTCAATAGTTTTTTTGTGTTGTGACTCATAACTTTTGCCTATAAGAGATAACAATTATTCAAACATGGCCAGGAGCATATGTGTGTTTGTGTATATGTATATACTGTGTGTATGTATATATGTATATACATATGTGTGTGTGTACACACACACATATATATACTCGGAAACTTATTTGCAAATTCATCTATCTATGTATATACAAATATAAATCTGATAGTCATTATATGGGATCTTTGTATCAATCCTTAAACTTTTTATATATTTGAATTGTTCTCATAATAAATGCACAACAAAAGCATACATAATTTTTTTTTCTTCTAGGAGCTATGGCTTGTTGCAGTTATAAGCTGAAGATAAATAAGAATGATGACAAAATAGTGCAACATAGCCTAGTGAAAAGTGCATTTAATCTTGTAATTGATGAAATACCGATACACAAACTGTTAAAAAGATGTAATCCATTGAATTCTTGTCTCCATGGTGTGTTAAATATGCATTACTATCATAGAATTCATATAAAATGTATGTAAGTATTCTAGTTAACAGCCTTCTTGTTTTATAGTGAAGTAAATACTTCAAAACATATTTTAGTCAGGTAAATAATTTGTACTATTTGTAAAACATATCCTGTATTTTTCTTTATTTTTTTATTGTTGTTCAATTACAGTTGTCTGCATTTTCTCCCCACCCCTCCACCCCACCCAAGCCAACCCCACCTCCCTCCCCCACCTCCATCCTCCCCCTTGGTTTTGTCCATGTGTCCTTTATAGTAGTTCCTGTGATCCCCTCTTCCCACTGTCCCCTCCCCACTCCCCCCTGGCTATTGTTAGATTGTTCTTAACTCCAATGTCTCTGGTTATATTTTGTTTGCTTTTTTCTTTTGCTGATTATGTTCCAGTTAAAGGTGAGATCATATAGTATTTGTCCCTCACTGCCTGGCTTATTTCACTTAGCATAATGCTCTCCAGTTCCATCTATGCTGTTGCAAAGGGTATAAGCTCCTTCCTTCTCTCTGCTGCATAGAAAACACCAATCCAAAAGAACCTATGCACCCCAATGTTCATAGCAGCACAATTCACAATAGCCAGGTACTAGATGCAACCTAAGTGCCCATTAGCAAATAAGTGGATCTAAAAGCCATATCTTGTAATTTTCTGAATTATAAAAGCCATATAGAAATGGCTTATATAATGGCATATATAAATTCCTTTTACATTCTCATCTTTCTCTGTGGTCAGAACTAGCATATGATTATTTGAAAAGAAAGCAAGTTTTTAGAGCTTGAAAACAACCAATTTCACACTGCAGGTAGTCAGAAACAGAGCAAAATTCCCTTTAGTAATACACTATTTATCTTTGTGCTTCATTGAGTTCAAAGAAAAGCTTTTTCCAGAGTTTAAGCAATCAACTTCTCACTTTTTTCCTATTTTATAAAGGAAATTATCAGAAAAACATAGGGTTAGGAAGCTATGGAGTTGTAATAGTTATTCCTGGTGTATGAAATTTCAATTTAGCAAAACATGTAAAACCATAAAGGCAGTTAAGACTCAATATAGGGAAACCATTTGTTTTCACAGTATATTTGTTTTGCATTGTTACTTACCCAACTGATTTTCTGCTGAATCGACATGAGTGGGGATTAGTCTCAGAAATTATTCTGGGCTGTATATTCATTACCAAATCAATGTTATGGTTTACCTAGAAAATTCCCTGAAACACTTTGTCAAGCTCATGATGTAGATATTTTCTATACCTGACATCTAGATTTTACTTTCAAAAGAAGCTGAAATGTAATGTTTCATAAATATGTACCTCACATTCTAGGAAAGATTAGAAATTGATCTGTTATAAAATGACTGCCCATTAGAGTAATTATAATTTTTCCCTAAGCTTATTAAAACATATCTATTTTAATATCCATAGATTATAACATAATTTATAAAATAGCTCATAGGTGCATAAAAGTCAGTTATGTAAAATGGGAATAAAAATAGTTACAAGAAGAAAGAGTCTGGAGATGTTGGTGATCATGTGGTCATAGTTATTGCTACTTTTTATATTCCCAAATTATCTAATTACAAAGTCACTAGTATAATAAAACTGAAGACCTTTAGCCAATATCATGAGCAAAATTTGGTGGCAGAATATCCCTACAGACCCACACATGCAAGTAAGTGGGGACAGAACAGAACACCGGCAGCTACAAGACTTCAATTGTCTCAGTGTTAGTATGGGAGGAGACACAAGGAACTAAATTTGGTTTCTGCTGAAATTTCCAGTTACTGCAAATCATGTTGGGCTAGTCTGAGAGGGCAATAAAAACTAGATAAAGTTACTCCAGAATAATTTCATGAGTAATGATGGATTTACAGTGCTGGAGCAATTTGTATCTCATAAACCCTCTAATGCAACTCAGTATCTTGGCAGGACAAAACTTCACACTGTGGACACTGTAGGAAATAGAATCAAAATTGAGCAGGACAGGGTCAGGGGGCAAAAGAACAGTCAGTTCCCTGTCAAAGGCAGGAAGGGAAGCAGACATGACAGATTGTGTAAAGGACAAATATACATGTATATAATTTCATTGTAGAACCATGAAAGAAGGACCTTATATTAGAATGGAATATATGAAAAGATGTTAGGAGACAGCTAAAACAGTGTTTAGAGAAAATCAGAGAAAGAAAATGTTCTAAAATCAATGACATAATATTCCACTTTGAGACATAATAAAAGAGAGAAAAAACTAATACAAACACATGTAGAAGAAAGAAATAATAAAGATAATACCAAAAACCAATAAATAGATAAAAGACTGAAAGTAAAACCTGTTTCTTCAAAAATATCAACAAAATTGACAATCTGTTCCCTTAAACTAGTGAAAAACAGAGAATATGAATCAGCGATAACAGGAATAAAATAAAGAGGTTATCAGCAAAGATCCTACAGACATTAAAATAATGATCAGAGAATACTAAAAGCAACTTTATGTCAATAATTTGACAACTTAAGCAATATGTTTAAATTTGTTAAAAATATAATTTACAAAAAGTTATGTAAGGCAGTAAAAAAACTGAGTAAATTTATAACTGTTAAATAAATTTAATTTGTTGTTAAAAAATCTCTTCAAAAGGAAAATTCAGGCTCAGAATCTTTTATTAATTAATTCTATCAAGCATTCAAGTAAGAAATAGCATTAATCTTAATTCTTTTTTTTCTGTAAGTATGAAAGGAGGAAATATTTCCCTACTCTATTATAAAGCTAGTATAGCCTTAACAGAAAAATCTTACAAGTCATTAAAAAATAAATTGCAGGCCAATAATTTTCTTTATTATTGGCATGAGTCTTTAAAACTGTTAAAAATTCAAAGAATTTTACAAAAAAGGGTAATATACCAGGACGAAGTAGACTGGCTGCTTCAGTCCCTTCCTGCCCCTCAAACTCTTGGAAGCAACCGCATCATGTCTTTAGCTCTGTGCTGCAGTGACAAATGCAACGGACAGTTCTGCACATTAAAACCTTTCTTTTCCTAGCAATTCAAGCCTCGTATAATAATGAAAGACCAATAAAAGTTACTGAAAACTTCTCATGTTCTCAGGCAATATTATGAGTTCTTTATATATGTTAAATATCAAAATCAATATCAATAAAATTGATACATAATTAGTAAGTGGCAGAGGAGTAGTGTAAATGGAGAGATCATAGCTCCAGAATCCATATTCTTTTTTTTAAAGATTTTATTTATTTATTTTTAGACAGATGAGAAGGGAAGGAGAGACAGGGAGAGAAACATTAATGTGTGGTTTCCTCTCACACACTCCCCACTAGGCCTACAACCCAGGCATGCGTGCTGATCAGTGACTGAACCAACGACCCTTTGGTTCACAGCTCACGCTCAATCCACTGAGCCATACCAGCCAGGGCCAGAATCCATATTCTTAATCTATATTATGTTGTGACCAAATTGGACAAAATGTTTCAGATTTTACCTAAAATTCTTCCTTAGTTGATCAGTATTCAGTTTTAAAAATTTCTTCATTCATTCTATTCATTTTTATTTTATTTATTTTTAGTTAAATTTATTGGACTGACATTGGCTAATAAAAGTATATTAGTTTTAATGGTACAACTTCATAATATTTTATCTACATGTTGCATTGTGTGTTTACTACCCAAAGTCAATTCTCCTTCTATCACCATATATTTGACCCTCTTTACCCTTTACTACCACTCCCACCCCCCTTTTTCTTGGGTACCCACCTTACTGCTGTCTGTGCCTATGAGTTTTTGACAAGACAAACAAAGACTCAATATTCAGTGTCATACAACTAACATAGATTTAGCATTTGCAATGTTTATTTTTTATTATTATTATTTAATTTTTATTGTTATTCAATTACAGTTGTATGCCTTTTCTCCCCTTCCCTCCACCCCACCCCAGCTGAACCCACCTCCCTCCCCCACCTCCACCCTCCCCCCCGATTTTGTCCATGTGTCCTTTATAATAGTTCCTGCAATCCCCTCTTCCCACTGTCCCCACCCCACTCCCCCCTGGCCACTGCTAGATTGGCAGCAGAGAGAAAGAAGGAGCTTATACCCTTTGCAACAGCATGGATGGAACTGGAGAGCATTATGCTAAGTGAAATAAGCCAGGCGGTGAGGGACAAATACCATATGATCTCACCCTTAACTGGAACATAATCAATAGAAGAAAAAAGCAAACAAAATACAACCAGAGACATTGAGGTTGGGAACAATCTTGCAATGTTTATGTATCTGTGTGATACACAGAGCATTTGGTTTGTTTTCTAGACATCTCAAATAATAAAGACAATATACACTATAATCAATCCAATAAGGGTAATATTCTTTAAAAACAAATATTGTTTATATAAAGAAATAAAATTCAGCCTGAATAACCATCTTTCTGAAAATTTTCACATTAGAGATAATAATATAATATCTTAATTTCAGAGGAAAATATTTTCAGAAATGCATATCCAGCCAAAAGAATGCCATTCATAAGACACCAGGATAATCCTGCATGTTCGGTAAAATAATATATCTATGCAGCATATTTCTTGGGGTTTTCATTTTATTGTTGTAATCTCAATGACTGAGAGAAACATAAAAGTGAAAATGTAAGGGTAGTAAAGTGAGACTAACACTGAAATAAAAACTTTAATCAGAAATATATAGCAATTCTTTCTTGTATTTTCCCATTTCACAATTTTTGCTTAATAAAGTACACTGGCTTTGTACATGTACTACCTCTTATCACTTGATAATGGTTTTTCTGATGCTGTATCCAGGATTCTGAGACTGTATCTCAGCTATTCAGGAAAGATTACCTCGGTTAATTTAGGATGTTTCCATCTCTGCCATTGCTACTAAATATGGCCTAAAAACTGAATATACCCAGTCTTCTCCAATTCTATAGGTGTGACCCACAGAAAACTGAAGAATATCACTGCTATTTAATATATTTTAGTTGAAAGAAAAAATTATATTTTCAGTCTGAAAAATTCTATTATTATGTTGCATTATAGTAATATCTCCATTATTATACCAACTGTTTATCAGATGTGTTTTAAATAGAATGTTTCCTGTCACCCGAAATAGTAGTAACTGTACTATTGTGTTAGTGTCCTATGATTTCCATAACCCAGTTACCACAAAAGAGGTGGTTTGAAACAAAGTACATTCATTCTTCATAATTTCGGAGGCTAGAAGTATGAAACTGGTATCACTGGGCCCAAATCAAGCCTCATAAATTGTTTACAAATGATCACACATGTCATTCAAAATTGCATAGAATAAAGCAGATCTCTGGGAAGAAAAGAATTACTTCTAAATTGACTTTAAAAAGAGAAAACAATAATGAGAGAATAATAGTGTATTATTTCAGATTACAAGGTATTTATGCATATTCTATGCCGTGTTATTTCTAAATCTCAAAAATAACCCAGAAAAAGCTTCTAAATATATCTTATAAATGTTAAGATTTCACTGATGCTAGAAAACATCATATCTAGAAAATATTGCTTATTATATGGAAATTCTAACTAAAATACAAAACTATAGTCAACAGTGCATTACAAATTAATTTTCCACTATAAATAAAGTATTTCAGGAATTCAAAGAGGTATAAAATGAGGTAACTTATTGATATAATATTCCATGTATTTAAGACAAATTTAGGAAAATCTAGTGACCTTCTTAATAGATGTCCAAAATAACCTTCATATAATGTTTATGATAAAACATTTGGAAAAATAAGAAGGAAAGCACTGTGATAAAGTAAGAGGCAATATATTGCCTTAATGTATTAAACATATTTTAGAAATTTTTGTGATACAAAAATGTGCAAAAATAACAGTGAATACTTCAGTGGTCAAAACTCAGCTCAATGAATAATAACAGTTCAAATAACATGTGCAGAGAATTGGGATTTACACATGGTGAGTATACTTGTCATTCTGCACCTTTCTGTTTCACTTCAGTATTGTCCAGAACAATAGATGTTTTAAATTCTTGAAACTACATATATATTATATACAATATAATACATATAAGGTGTATAATATATATTAATCTTTTCCTTAAGCATTTGTATTTTTATAGATTGCTAAAATGCATTCCTATGGAGTTACCAAATGTTTTTTATTTTAAACATTTTAGAGCTTTGCTTTTTACACAGTAACTTTAATATACTTGGTAATAACTTTAAGGCATGAATTACATTATGAGTCTGATATAATTTTTCCATATAAATTATTGATTTATGCAGAACAAACTCCACATCTGCAAAGCAACATCAGACACCATTGGACTATATATGCCCAGTTCTAGTTTTGGAATCTCTGCTGTGTTCTCTTAACCTTTGCAAGTGCTTCACGGTAGCACATTATCTTCATTATTAGAGGTTTACACTAATCTTGATATCTAGTACTGCAAGTCCTGCAAACTGGGATATATCTTCAAAAATATATGACTTTTCCTTAGTTTTTAATGTTTTCATATAAATTATAGAATCGGTTTTGCCATATTCAATGTACAAAACTCTGTAGTACTTGATGTATTAAATGTACTTCAGTACTAGATTTGTACTGAGTTTTTAGATTGATGTGAGGTAATTGTCATCTTTAAAACTTAGTCTTCTCACCATCATTCCCCTCCCCCCTTCCCTCTGGTCACTTTCAGTTTGTTCCCTTTTCCCATGACTGTGGTTCTATTTTGTTCGTTGGTTTATTTTGTTCATTAGATTCCTCTTATAGGTGAGATCATATGGTATTGTCTTTCACCGACTGGCTTATTTCACTCAGTGGTGGAAAGAAGGGGAAGGGACTAGACAAAGAACATGTGTGAATGACACAAGGACATGCACAACAGTGTGGGAATTGACTATGGGTAAGGGGGGTGGGCAGGATGGAGGAGGGCAAAGGGGGGAAAATTGGGGAAACCATAATAGAATAACAATAAAAATGATTTAATTAAAAAAACTTACTCTTCCTTTCCATGTTCAATATATATTTTTTCCTTTATTCAGATCTTCATTAATGTTGTTCAATAAGGTGTTATTTTTCAATAAAGTATACTCTATATTTATCACAATATTTTTTATTGATATTGAAATTGTATCTTTCTAAAAGTATATACTAAGAGGAATTATTGCAGTGAAGTAACATTTCTGTATTTTGATTATGAGAGTGGATGCTTGATTTTGGACCCTCATGCTAACTTGCAACCTGAGACGTCCATCACGAACTGTATTTTGTATAACACACCGAAGCACAATGTTCAGCAGGCCATTAGCAGTGCATCATCAAGTGGGTGTTATGTATATAAGTTTGGTTCAAGCAAGAGTTGAAGGCACAAGATGTCTGAGTATGTTGCCCAGTTGCCAATGATTTATTTATATTGCTGCCAGATTCCCCATTTCCTCTCAACTGCCTCTGTAGATTCACGGGAAGGAATGGTTCTGAATGATTTATTGTTAATATGTGAAAGTGGACAGCTAAAGTACTACAGAGGGCACTAACGCGGCCCTGGTGAAGCAAAATCCTCTCAGGAAGATGAGATGATTAGAGGTATAAATTTGCATGAATTCATATATAGTGACGAATGGTTTGGCTGAATGATCAGGTATGAAGAAGGAACATAATTAAAAAGGGGTATGTGGATAGAACTCTCCAAAAGGCACAGAGGGTGAAGGTATTTGTACTTATGTGACTATTCATCAAAGACAAATCTCGGTAGACAAGGGTCTTAATAATCAAATGTGTAGGATAATCTGCTTTGTAGGTACCAGTAAGTTTTCTTCCCCTGCGAACCATCCCTATGCTCAATAAGTTAACGAGTAAAGTTGTCGTGGCAATAGGAATAGCGTATGCACGTGGGTTCAATGGCATGGACTTTTAATCATTCCATTGAATGGTTTAGAACTACTGCTGATTGTCCCATCTGCGGACAGCAAAGATCAACTATGCCTTTCCGATATGTACCAGGTGGTGTAAGCTGGTGAATCCCTAATTAAATATGAACACTTCCATCCTCATGGAATAGACACTTGTGTGATATGGGTTTGCTTTCTTTACGCTCAGTACTTCTGTGCAAACCACCACCTATGGATCTCCAGAGGTCCTACTCACAATCATGGTGTTCCGCACAGTGTTACTTCTCGCCAGAGAGTTTATTTTATTGCAGACAAACTGTGGCAATGGACTCCTGCTTATGTGTTTCACTGGTTTTACCATGTTTCCTATCACTGTAAATTATCGGCCTAATAGAGCCACAGAATGGCCATTGTTTTTAATTGAGCCTTTTACTGGGGACACTTTAGATTTATAGAAAAGTTGCAAAAATAGTACAGAGAGTTTGCATATATCCTTCACCCAGTTTTGGTTTAGTAAACATACTATTTAACTAATGTTGTCATGTTACATAACTAGGGTATGTTTTTCAAAACTGAGAAACTAATTTTGGTAAATTACAATGAACTAAACTCCAGACTTTATCATCTGTTTTTCCATTATGTTTTTCTTTTTTAGGACCCAAGACAGTATAGCACACAGTGGTTAGTTGTTGTGTCTCCTTAACTTCCTCTGGTCTGTGACAATGTCTCAGTTTTACTGTTCCCTGACGTGGGCCCTCGTGAAGAGTACTGGTCACTTACTTTGGAGAATCTCTCTGTGTTTGTCTTGTGTTCTTGTCATGATGAGACCAACGTTATGTGTCTTAGTAAAGAGTGCCCTTGTTACAGGGACACATGATACCAATATGACATCACCGCTGATGTTAGACTGGATCATCTGATTAAGGGAGTTCCTGCCAGATTTCACTACTGTAAAGTTACTGTTTTTCCTTTTCTGTGTTCTAGTTTGTATGCAGCCCACTCTGAAGGGGTTCTGGGAGATAAGATTAGCCTTCTGGAGGAAAGAGTATTTACATGTATTATTTGTAATTCTTCTGTAAACATTAAGTTGTCTGTTCTCTACCATGTATGTATTTATTTACTCATCTAACCATCTATTTATAGCAGTGTGAACTCATGTATATTTGTTATATTTTAGGTTATAATCTAGCGATGCACTTTTCTCTTTGTTGTTCAAATTATTACAGTTCTGGCCATTGGGAAGTCCTTCATGCTAGCTCCTGGGTCCTTTGAAATACCCTCATCTTTTTGTGTTTTTAGCACTTTCTTTTTCAAGAACATCCTGTATTTTTGCTGGCCAAACCCCATTTTCAGCCATGAAATAATCTTTTAAAACCTTAATTACAGCACCAGCTGTATGGCAAACCCCCGAGAGGCTGGGTTAATAAACATCATCAAAGATGTATAAAGGAGTTTTGAATGTTCTTTTGGGGGTAAGGTTACCTTATTTTTGGTTTGCTACAGATAATTATATCAATGTTATTTGGAAGTTCAATTTCATTGTTCTCTTTATTTAGAAGTTAAGTATATTTTAGACACCTAGATGCAGAGACTGGACTGGTGATTGCCAGAGGGAAGGGGAGTAGGACTGGGTAAAATAGGTGAAGGGATTAAGTACAAGTGGGTAGTTACAGAATAAGTCACAAGGATGTAAAGTACAGCGCAGGGAATATAGACAATGATATTGCAATAACTGTGTGGTGCCAGATGGGTACTAGAAATATCAGGGGGAACACTTTGTAAAGTATATGATTTTCTAATCACTATGCTGTACACCTGAAACCAATACAAAATAATAAAGTAAACTATAATTGAAAAAATTAAAAAATAATAGTTCATTAAAAGAGTACGTGCTAGAAATAATTAGGCAGAAATAAAGCATGATTGCTGCTGTTTGTATGTAAAAGAATGTACTATAATCAAGTTTAAAGAACAAATATAAATTCCCATAAGTGTCTTCATAGTTACCGTTCTTGTAATTAATTCTGAGTCAACTGATAACAGTGCTACAAAACCAACAGAATGAAAAGAGTGAGGTTTCATGAAGGAACTCTTTGACAGGCAACTGTTACATAACAATTACTTACAATGAATTGCTTGTATTTTCCTTATGTAACAGATTGCTAAAAGTTATTTGTAACATTTTTTTTCAAATAATAATAATAGTGTAAAGTGAATTGCTACAATAATGCTGTTTGTATAGCAAAGAATTTTCAGAAATAATAGATTTGTTTGGTGTATGCATTTTCCCGGGGAAGGTCCACTGCTTTCACTATGTTCTCAAGGTGTTTGATAAAAATTATTTAGAAACTACTGCATTTATTTAATAAATGTAGTATATTCTAACTGAAGCTAAAAGAAGAAAAAGAATTACTATGGGTTGAACTCTGTGACCTCCCCCTTTCCTATGTTGAAGCCTCACTACTACTTCACAATGTCACCTTATTTGGAGATAGAGTCTTTACAGAGGTAATCAAGCTAAAGGAGGTCGTTAAGGTGGTCCCTAATCCAGTATGACTGGTCTTCTTATAAGAAGAGGAAATTTAGACACAGGCATGTGTGAAGAGAAGATGATGTAAAGACCCAGGGATGTGTATGACAAGGAGGCTCTATAATACATCTGACTGAAAGTAATCTCACATGATGAGGAGATCATAATTTTCTAACTGGGAAGGTCATGGTAGGTAGTCACACCCTGAGCCTATTTAAAAGTTTATCTCAGCCCCAAGCAAGCCCTGTTCATTGTTCTTGTGCATCTAAATTAACATACCTTTGAAATACTAGAGGAAAACTTGTTTTTAGACACCTGGTAGGAGTAAGCACCCTGGAGGAAGCACATAATCTTGTTAGCTCTAGTGTACCTTGCTTTTTCCCCACCTTCAAGAAATCTTCCTTATGTTTCCTCCTTAATTCCAAATGTATAAAAGAAACTGCAAAACTGTCATTCTCTGAACACATTTGAGATCTTGCTTCTTGACATGTCATCAGTTTGGCTCAAATAAACTGATAAAAATTATTTTAAAAAGTTAAGTATGTTTTTAAAAATGACTATATAGATGGCATGTTGAAATAGGGTGGACTGTAGTGGATTTGAAACATGTCAACTAGTTAAACCAGAACTACTTTTTCCAGAAATAACCACTGCTGCATGGTTCCAGGGTAGTATAGGTCATAATAGCTATTTTGTGCATCACTTGAAATGTAACAGATGACCATGATTTTGTTACTCTGAGAAGTTTGATGCAGGTACTGTGCTGTTACAGCTCATGCACACTGCCACTAATCTGCTTACTCATTGGGTGGTTGTGAGGTTCAGCTTCTCATGTTACAGCTCTTTCAGGTCCAGATGGATTTATTTCTTTAGCATTTCCAAGTCCTAGTCTGGGGCATTCAACTCTGAGGCAACAGTAGCCAGGATCTGAGCTTCTCCTGGTCATGCTGGGTTTCAGCCTTCATTCTGTTTGGATCCTGATATAGGTGCTTATCTCTGCGATGAAAGCTTATCCTGCAAGTCACCTGAAACCTGACAATGGAGCCTGGTAGGCAACAAGAGTCTGACACAGGTTCCAGCTCCTCCTTGCACCTCCCATTTGCCCTTGCTCTTCCCCACTTTACATTCACATTTCCTTCATAGCCATTTGCTCTGCTACCCTCAGGCCCAGCATCTAATGAAAAAAAGTGACTATATGTAATCTGTGTAAAACTATGTAAGGCCAGATATTTGTAAGGTCAAATCTCTAGCCAACCCTCTAGTTTATATCAATGCTCATAATCCTGTTTCTAAAGTGGAAGCCTCCCTGATAAACTACAGATATGGAATAGGCAGTTATCTAGTTATCCATGTATTTTCAGCAGCAATACCAGCCTTCCTCTTCCCTGCACCACTGTGTCATGGAAGCTCTGAGCCAGAACAGAATAGCAAGTGGGAGAGAAATAATTCAAATTTTTGATATCTCATACAAAGCTTATATTCATAACCACTGTGTTGGAATCAACAAATATTCTCTTAATAAATAAGGTAATAGTTTAGCAAACAAATTAAGAAAAAAATTATAATTTAATCTATTAGTTATCATAATCAGTATTTCTACTAGAAAATAGGCATCTAAAACATTGCTCTATAATCTTAAGGTTAGTCAGGTAGCTATATTTTAATAAATGACTCTTTTATGAAGCAAGACTTGAATGGATGGAAAGAAATACTAAGTTTTGGGATAATTGTTGGAAGGCAAAAACTAATTTATAGACATCTAATTACTATACATCATAATATAAATATTAACTCTTATAAATGGTTAAAATGCATTTATAAAACATTTACTATCTTCACTATGGTTTAAACTGTAATATTTCTGAGACATCCATGAGCCTCTGCATGTGTGTGTGTGAAGTTATCCTGCTGAACAATAAAGAAATAAAGAAATGTGGCTACATACCAGCCTGGTGGAACGAGCCCAGAGAAAATAAATCTTGGAATTTCCCTTACCGCATGCCCACTGTGGACCATACAGCACAGACAGAACTCTTCTGCTAAATATGCAGTACCAATGTCCTGTTCGTTCTCCCTTACTGCCCCCGCCCCCGCCCCCAGCAGTTTGTAGATGTATCTGTTTCAAAGACCACAAGTTGTCTTCTTGTTCTGGAAGCATTTTTTTAGAGAATAATTGCTCTCCATCTTTCCAGATGATGGATTCAAGATCTTGAACAACTATGGATAGTGAGAGTCACACTGAGGTTAAAGAAAAATGTTCTTCTTCAAATACTTGCAGACCTTAGGGTCAATGCACAAGGTTCGGATCTACAGAGTGGCCCAGTACAACAGCTTTGCCAGGTTTTATTCTTTGAGAGTGTTCTCCTTAAATTACGAGGTGGGGTAGACACCTAAGTTTTCTCTCAATGACACATCACATTTTATGCACAATGTTAATTCTTTTTTTTTTTTTTAAATCTTTGAACTAAGTGTTATATGTAGAATTTGAACACCTGAATGAGCTTATATACTTACAGAAGTAAGATAGAGTCACAGAAGGAGTTTGGCCTACTCTAAATATTTTCTTCTCCAACCTCAGGAGGCTTTTGTATAAATAGTGACAAACCTAACAGGCCTTTAGTTCCTGTGTCTAAGACATAACAAACATCAGAATCACCAATGACGTCATGTAGAGAACAGAAAGTTTGGAAAACTGTCTAGCGGATGGAGACATTTGGGGCATCCTCCCTTTCCAGCTATATTAAGAAGAGATGACCTTCGATAGGTATTTAAGTTATATGTAAAACATAGGAAAATAATAAAATGAAATTCAGATAGAACTCTGTAAGACAAATTTTAATCACAGTAGATGACAATTATTCACTATGAATATAAGTATTTGAAATAAGAACAATGGTGAAACTTATGGTCTAAAATATATACTTGATTCATATACCCTTTGTTTTTTAGAGTGATAAAACAAAAAGGCAGGGTTGTCATTTAAAAATAGAGATAGGAATGATTATTTCCTATCAACAACACACAAATGTGTAGATCATTAGAGATTGATTTCACTTAAGGGATAAGAGCCGGTAAAGCCCTTAGCATCTTTGAGATGTTCTGGATGACCTTCAAGTCACTTTCTTGCCTTCTGATTCTGTTGTCATTATTTTATTCTAAAGATTAGCTACATTCTGTAAAAGCTTTGCTTAGAAAAACTGTCTGCTTTTAAAATAATAATTTTTATATTGACTAGGAAAGACATAAAAATGGTGTCTTCTCCAAAACTTTAAATTATATTGGGATATGGTTCTAAAAATAAGAAACCCAGGAGGAAAAAAGTCTAAAATATCAATTGTATTTTATAAAAATGAATTAAAGTAATAAAATTATAGAAAGTCCCAAGGATGTTTTGCAGAAGGTTTATGTCAAAATTTTTCATCTTTCATATTAAAAGAACTATGACATGTAATTTTTGCTAAAACTGTACAAATCATAAAACAGACCATGCTGCATTTAAGTAATGTCTACAGCTTTTACTTTACATGCTTTTTAAAAACAAAATATAACCAGAGACATTGAAATTAAGAACATTGTAACAATAGCCAGAGGGGAGTGGGGAGGGGATAGTGGGGAGAGGGGGCTATAGGAGCTACTATAAAGAACACAAGGACAAAATCAAGAGGTAGGGTAGAGGTGAGGGAGGGAGGTGGGACTGGCTGGGGTGGGGTGGAGGGAAGGGGAGAAAATGCAGACAATTGTAACTGAATAAAAATAAATAAATAAATATTTTAAAAAAGGAAGAAAAAAAATAAAAGCAGTATGGAAATAAAAGCAAATTAACTTAAAAATGTTTAAAGATTTTATTTATTTATTTTTAGACAGAGGGGAAGGCAGGGTGAAAGAGAGGGAGAGAAACATCAATGTGTGGTTGACTCTCGCACACCCCCTACTGGGGACCTGACCTGAAACCCAGGCATGTGCCCTGACTGGGAATTGAACTGGCAGCCCTTTGGTCCACAGGCCAGTGCTAATCCACTGAGCCATACCAGCCAGGGCTAATTTAAAATGTTTTTGAGTATGAGAAAAATGTTATTTCTAGAATCATTCCAAAAGAGGAATCAAAACAAGAAATCTAAAATTCTCCCCCAAATTAATTTTTCATTTACTAATGGTCATTTTTAGTCAAAATTTATATTTAGGGATATATACCTTTTATGGCCTTTGGGACTTTTTATTATACCAGTAAGTATTTAAGATTCAATTAATATATAATACTAATGATTCACTTTTAAAAGACAAGAATCTAATTCTATCTCTTTGCACACTAGAGTCTTGAAATCTCACACAAATCATTGCTGTGCAAAATGTCATCAGTTTATTAATGAGCTCAATTAATCTAAGTTTAGTTTAGAAAGAATAAGTTTGACATTTAGAGAGACCTTTCCACATTTGTTTCATATCAACTTTCAACATTAAGCTAGTAGTCTCTTCCCAAAATTGAAATTTGTTAAGAACAAACAGATTTCCTTTTAGCCTGTTAGAATAGCATATTATGATTGGTATATCATATTTACAACAAAACCAACTAAAATTGAAAAACAAAGTATTTTCTTTACTCACTTTCAAGTTTAAATTTCAATGATAGCTTAAGGATTGCAAGATCCTTTTTATTTATTATTTCTCTATTTATTCCTAAAATAAATTGAGGTGGTCTATGATTAAATTTCACCATAATAGTGACCTAGTAACATGAATAAGTAAAAAGGCCATTTGATAAAGAAAATCATTGAAAATGGTTTACTTACTGTTTAAAATACAAAAGAATACCTTATAGAGTATTCTGATAACTAAAATCCATTATATAAGAAATATAAGTATGGTACTATATATGTTTCTTGCAAGCCTTCAAACACGAAAAGACACACCGTCCATGTTAAACAATGTATATAGGATGATATCTGCAACTCGAATTGAAGCAGTTTTTCGCAACTTATCCTTATGTTGCATTTGAAACTTTATACCGGATAAGATGAAAATGACAATGAGAAGTTATATAATTTCATTATGTATGCTTTAAAAAAAAAAGGAAGCCAAGTAGAGGCAACACATTGATTAAGATAGACACATTTTTTATCCAGGTCAACTCTGAAAACAATTAGCAATGAAGGACATTTTATATAAGGTACATTGAAACATAATGCAAAGTATATACCTGATAAAAAAATTTAGCTCCATAAACCAAAAGTATCTAATTTATGTATGTTTCCTATATAGATTCTTTGTGGAAACTCTGACAAAATATCAAATAAAAACATGAGAACATGGACGTTAGTGTTACACAGATCTGGATTAGTCTTGGCATTGCCCACTACCAAGTGGCAATGATCAAGTTAATTAATTCTCTGCTTCTATTTTGTTTTTTGCTTTTTTAATTTTAACTACAAAACACAGAAAATTGAACTTGTTCTATATTCTACTCTTTCAATAAAATGTTACTCTAATTATATTTTATAATTAATATTTTCATCTATCATGATAGCATGATAGCATACCTTTCTAATAATATGACACATTATATTATTACTATTTATATATACATTATGTAATAATGTATCATAAATTTGAGTGTGATATAATAAATAATATGGTCAATACTTATCTTCTGTATTATATTATATATATTGCATATTAGTATATAGCATTACATATTATCTAAACATTGCTATATTATTAACTATATGTGTTTACTTTTAAAGCAAATTTCTCAAATACAGAATAATTTATTTTGTATCATCGATGTTAATATAGTAATTGATATTGTTAGTATATTACATTTTGATAAACATTACATAGGAATAAACTTACTTTGAAAATACATCTATTAATGAAGTGGGTGAAGTAAAATTCAGTGCTTCACAATTGATTCATTCATCCATGCCTGCAAGAATGAGATAGATTTAGGTAAAATTTTATGGCCAAATGTTATTTTTATAATGTAGGCACTAGGAAATGCTCAAAATAAATAAGTAGAATGAAATGAAAAGGATTTCATTATAATAACATTAAATATTTAAAAAAATTTCAAGACTTTTGCCAAAATCACATATTAGTTTATCAATGAATGTTATTTTTTAAATTTTTGATTGAAGTATAATTTACATATTATAAAATTTCATTGGTTTTAGTGTTTTCATTGGTTATGGTTTATAGCTCTGGGGAGAGAGCTAAGGAGACGGCCTCTAGGACTCCTGTGCTGAGACACTCTCCTGAACCACAGATGCCATTTTTCTTGGGTGAAGTAGCCCTTACTTATGGCATCAGACTGGGGGAATGTCATAGCCCCCAAATCTGGACTCCCTATAACCCCACCCTACTCAGGCAGCTGCCCCTGCTGAGGAGTGAACTGCCTGGGCCAGAATGTAGAGGTCTGGGCATACTCAGGGGTGTCAGTGACTGAGTAGTGTGGTTTTGGGGTGGGGAGCCATTCCCCCCCACTTCCTGTGAACCTAAATGGCACCACCCCCTCATCAGAGATCCTCTAGCCCCATCCTCGGAACTCCAGGTGCTCCTGACTTGCGACTCCTAGTGGCTCTGCTCTGCCAAGTTCTGGGCAGAATTCAGGACAGACTAAGTTGTGTGGCTCTGGTGGGGTAGCCACTCCTCCCATCTTACCCCAAGCCTGAATGGCATCTCCCCCTTCACAGGAGAACCACTAGCTCCATCCTCCTGACTCTGGGCAGCCCTGCTCTGTGAGTTCAGTCTCCTGGCAGAAACTTAAACACACTGAGTTGTGTGTCTCTAGGATGGGGGCCATTTTTTTTCTTTTCATGCTTAAGCAGTGCAGAGCTTCCCCTTCATGTGGCCAAATCTTGGAGTGTTTGAGCCTGATAAACTCTGTTGGCCTCACTTTGATGACTTCCTGAGACCTGGTGACATCACATAGGTTTGTGGGCACCTGGCAGTTGGCAGCTAGAATTGGTATAAATGGAGACATTTGCTGAGTGTCCTCAGACCCAGCAATGACACCAAGTTTGAGCCTGTATCAGTCTGGTGAACATTACTCGCCCCTACCAGGTGACTCTCTGAGAACCTACCTCATGTAACTCAAATACAACCAGAAGCATTTTCAGTGACTGAGGCTATCAGGCAGCTAGAACGTGGAGGCAGGCAGAAGCTGATCTCGGGTGTCTTAAAACTTTTGTTGACCTACTCCGAAGCTCAGTGCTAGTAATAAGAAGCTTTGGTGCACAGCTCGGTTCTTCCCATGGACACACAGGCCCAGCAGGGGAAGTCATAAACCATGGATTGCTTGGTAGCTACAAACAGGTTGCCTAGGGCCAGTCACAAGCAGTGTCTACCAGTGGACTGCAAGACAGTCTCTCCCAACACCCAGTGGATAGTTTCAGACAACATCAGAGCAGGATTCAATGAGCTGAACAAGTGGCATATCCAAAGGGAGATCTTGGCAGTCAGGAGACCTGCTGAGGCAAATTCTACTTCTGGTTGTCAGCACCTACACAACAGCTTATACACTGTAGTCGAGTTTGATCCTCAGTCAGCCAGCCTGGGGGTCTACCCAAAAATATAAACGAGGCAATAACAACCAAGACTCAGTTACAACAGGAGGGTCCCCATAACCCACACATGGAACATTCCTGGAGCACCACAATCAGGGTTTGATGGAGACAGTGCTCCTGGGTTTGATAAAACACCGAGTGTTTAAGATCACCCTACAAAAGCCTGTGAGTCACAGTATTTCTACCTAATACGCAGCAAGGAACACACAGAGGCAGTCAAATTGGGAAGACAAAGAAATATGCCCCAAATGAAAAAACAGGAGAAGTGTCTAAAGAAAGACTAAGTGTAATGGAAACAAGCAATTTACCATATACAGAGTTCAAAAAATTAGTTATATGGATGTTCAAGGAACTTAGTGAAAGCTTCAACAAAAGAAAAACATAAAAAGGACATTAAAAGCATAAAAATGTAAGAAACAAAGAATATATCTTAAATGAAGAATACACTAGAAGGAATAAACAGTAGGTTGAATGAAGCAAAGAAAAAAATCAGCTATTTGAAAGACCAGGCAGCAGAAAACACCCTGTCAGAACAACAAAAAGACAATAATTATAAAAAATGAGGATAGTTTAAGAGACATTTGGAACAACAGGAAAATGAAAAAACCTCTGCATCATATGATGCCAGAAGGAAAGAGAGAGAGAGCAAGGGACTTATTTGAAAAAACAATGACTTGAAAGCTTTCCTAACATGATGAAGAAGAAAGCTAAAGGAGTTTGTTACCACTAAACCAGTGTAATAAGAAATGTGAAAGGATCTTCTTTAAGAAAAAAAATAAAAGAATAAAAACAAAAACAGAGGAACATAGTTAAAAGAATAAAATGGCTATAAATGCATACGTACCAATAATCATGTTAAATTTAAATGGCTTAAATGTGGAATCAAAATACATAAAATGACAGAATGGATAACAAAACAAGACTATATATATACTGTCTGCAAGAGATGAACCTCAAAACAAAAGATACAAAGAGACTAAAATGAAAGAGATAGAAAAAAGATATTTCATACAAATGGAAAGAAAAACAATAGGAGTAGCAATATATTTATCAGACAAAATAGACCACAAAACAAAGGTCATAAAAAGACACAAAGAAGGATACTACGGAATGCTAAGAGGATCAATAAAAAAGAGGATCAATAAATGTTTGGAAACATTTATGCACCCAACATGGGAGCATCTAAATATATAAAGCAAATCTTGATGTACATGAAGGGAGAGTTGGATAGCAACACAGTCATAGTAGGTGATTTTAACACCCTACTGACCTGGATGGATAGATCTTCCAGACAGAAAATCAACAAGCAAACAATGATCTTAAATGACACATTAGATAAGATGGATTTAAGTGACATCTTCAGAATATTTTACCGCAAAGTAGCAGAATATATATTCTTTCCAAGTTCACATGGAACAATTTCTAAAAGAGACTATATGTTAGGACACAAAACAAGTCTCAATTAATTTAAGTGATTGACAATATATTAAGCATCTTCTCTGACCATAATGACAAAGTTAGAAACCAACCGCAAGGGAAAAAAAAACCCCAGAAAATCACACAAATACATGGAGATTAAAATAACATGGTAGTAAGCAAGAAATGAGTTAACAATGAGATCAAGGGAAAAAAAATCAAAAGATACCTCAAACAAAGGAAACTTAGAACACAACACCCAAAATTTATGGTACACAGCAAAAGCAGTTCTGAGAAGGAAATTCGTAGCATTACAGGCCTACATCAAGAAGCAAAGAAAAAAAAAACTCATATAAACTATTTAACTTGACAGTTATGGAACTAGGAAAATAATAACTATCAGAGAAGAAATAAATAAACTAGAGTCTAAAAAATTACAGAATATCAGGGAAACCAAGAGCTGGTTCTTTGATAAGATAAATAAGATTTACAAACTTTTCATCAGACATCACGAAAAAAGACTGTGTACCCAAATAAATAAAATTAGAAATGAAAGAGGAGAAGTAAAAACTGACTCCAGGGAAATACAAAGGTTTTTAAGAAAACATGAACTAAATGCCAACATTTTGAAAAAGGCAAAAGATTTATACAATATGAAGAAAAACCAGAGTATAAATGCCAACATTTTGGACAACTTGGGTAAATAGATACATTTTTAGATACCTCCAATCTTCCAAAACTGAATCAGAAGCAATCAGAAAATCTGAATAGACCAATTACAAATAATAAAATTGAAGCAGGAATAAAAGAAACTCCCAATAAACAAAAGTCTTGGACCAGATGGCTTCAAAGGTGAATTTTACAAAACATTCAAAGAAGAACTAACACCTATCCTTCTCAAACTATTCCAAAAAATTTAATAGGAGAGATGATTTTCATGTTCATTTGATGAGGCCAGCCTTATGCTATTCCAAAACCAGATAAAAGCACTACAAAGAAAGAAAATTATAAGTCAATATTCCTGATGAACAAAGCCACTAAAATTCTCCAAAAATTTTAGCTAACCAGGTTCAGCAACATGCTAAAAAGATTATAATCACGGTCAAGTGGGCTTTATTATGGGCATGCAATGTTGGCACAATAAGTTCAAATAAATAAATGCAATATGCCACATAAACAAAATGTAGGATAAAAATCACATGATCATACCAATAGATACAGAAAAAGCATTCAATAAAAACCAGAAATGATTTATGATAAAAATTCTCAGAAAAGTGTCAATAGAGGGAACATATCTCAAGGTAATAAAGGTCATATGTGACAACCCCACAGCCAACATCATACTCAATGGACAAAAATAAAAGTGTTTCCCTTATAATCAGGAATAAGACAGGGACGTTCACTTTTACTACTCTTATTCAACCTAGTTATGGAAGTTCTCCACAGCAATCAGATAACAAGATGTAAAAGGCAGCAGAACTGGAAAGACGTAGTAATGTAACTGCAGATTACATGATACTGTATATAAAGATTCCTAAAGATTCAATCAAAAACAACTAGAACTCTCAAGGAATTCAATAAAATTGCAGGATGCAAAATAAGTATCCAGAAATCAGCTGAATTTTTATTCACCAAATATGAACAAAGGGAAATTAAGAAAACAATCCCATTCACAATTGCTTCAAAAAGAATAAAACACCTTTGAAATAAAATTAACCAAGGATATAATAGACCTGTACTCAGAAAATTATGAGGTAATAAGAAAGAAATTAAAGAAGTTACAAATAAGTACAAGCACATACCATGTTCATAGATTAGGAAAATTAGCATCATTAAAATGCCCATGCTACCCACAGCAGTTTATAATTTCAATGCAATCCTTATCAAGATTCCAATGGCATATTTCCAGACCTAGAACACATATTCCAAATATTTATACGGAACCATGAAAGTCCTTGAATAGCCACAGCAATCTTGAGAAGGAAAACATAGCTGGAGAATCATGTTACCTGTTACCAAACAATACTATAAGGCCATAGTAATTGTAACAGCATGATACTGGTGAAAAACAGACATATTAATTAATGGAGCAGAATAGAGAGTCCAGAAAAATCACATTTTTATGCTCAATTAATATTCTACAAATAATACAAGAACCTACAAATGGGGTAAAAATAATCTATTCAATAAATGATGTTGGGAAAATTGGATAGATATGTACAAAAAAAACCCCCCAAAACCCAAACTAGACCACCTTCTTACATCATACACAAAAAATAAGTCAAAATGGATTAAAGACTTAAATGTAAGATTTGAACCATAAAAATCCTGAAAGAAAATATAGGCAGTAAGATCTCAGACATTTCTCATAGCAATATTTTTTCTCATGTGTCTCTTTGAACGTGCAAAACAAACAAAAAATAAACAAAAGGGACTACATCAAACTAAAATGTCCTTTTACAGCAAAGGGAGAATCATCAACAAAATGAAAATACTACCATCGCATGAAAGAACATTTTCTTCAATGATACATTTGATATGAAGTTATATCCAAAATTTATAAAGAACTTATACAGCTCAGCACCAGAAAGACACACAATCCAATTAACAAAATGGTCAAAGGACCTGAGTCATCCTTCAGAGGACAGACAGATGTCCAACAGACATATACAAAGATGTTCAATGTCAATAATCATCAGAGAAATACAATGACATAACACCTCATGCCTGTCTAAAGGTTATCATCAATAAATAAAAAAACAACAAGTGTTGGCAAGGATGGAAAAAAAGGGAATCCTCATGCACTGTTGGTAGAAATACCGACTGGTGCAGCAGCTGTGTGAAATAGTATGGATTTTCCTCAAAAATTGAAAACATAACTTTCTTGGGAGAACCAAGATGGCGGCGTAGGTAGACACACTGAGCCTCCTCGCACAACCAGAACTGACAGAAAATCGAATGGCAAGGAAGTCCAACACCAAGTAGATAAAAAATAAACATTCATCCAGACCTGTAGGAGGGGAGGAGACGGGCACCGGGGCGGAGAGGACTCGCGTAGCCTGTGGCGGGACCGAGACTGGCGGAGTGTGTGACAAGCAGGGCAGGCAGTCTGACCACTGGCAGACCCTGCAACCCCCACATTCTCGCACAGATAAACCGAGAGGGCCGGACTCAGAGTGGCAGAGAACGGGGCAGGCAGAGCGGTGGGTAGCACCCAGCGGCCCCACATTTACCCATAGATAAACCGGGACAAACGGCAGGACCCAGGGCTCCAGCGCAACGAAATAAAGCCTCAAACCTCTGATTGAGAACATCCGTGGGGGTTGGGGCGGCAGCAGGAGAGACTCCCAGCTTCACAGGAGAGGTCGCTGGAGAGACCCACAGGGGCCTAGGGTATGCACAAGCCCACCCACTCGGGAACCAGCACCAGAGGGGCCCAATTTGATTGTGGGTAGCACAGGGAGTGATTAAAATTCGGCAGAGAGTGGAGCAGGGGCCATTGCTCCCTGTCGGCCCCTCCCCCACGTACAGCATCACAGCTCAGCGACCAGCGTTACCCCGCCCCAGGAACACATAAGGCTCCGCCCCTTTAAGCAACAGAAGCACCAAGACCAAAAAAAAAAAAAAAAAAAAGGCCCAAATGGCAGAACACTTCAAAGCTCCAGAAATAATTCAACTAAGCAGCGAACAGATAGCCAAACTATCAGATGCACAGTTCAAAACACTGGTAATCGAGAAGCTCACAGAATTGGTTGAATTTGGTCGAAAACTAGATGAAAAAATGAAGGCTATGCTAAGAGAGACAAAAGAAAATGTTCAAGGAGCCAATAGTGAGGCGAAGAAAACTGGGACTCAAATCAACAGTGTGGACCAGAAGGAAGAAAGAAACATCCAACCAGAAAAGAATGAAGAAACAAGAATTCAAAAAAATGAGGAGAGGCTTAGGAACCTCCAGGACATCTTGAAACGTTCCAACATCCAAATTACAGGGGTGCCAGAAAGAGAAGAGGAAGAAGAAAAAATTGAAAACTTATTTGAACAAATAATGAAGGAGAACTTCCCTCATCTGGCAAAGGAAATAGACTTCCAGGAAGTCCAGGAAGCTCAGAGTCCCAAAGAAGCTGGACCCAAGGAGGAACACACCAAGGCACATCATAATTACATTAGCCAAGATGAAACAGAAGGAGAGAATCTTAGAAGCAGCAAGAGAAAAGGAGACAGTTACCTACAAAGGGGTTCCCATACGACTGTCAGCTGATTTCTCCAAAGAGACCTTACAGGCAAGAAGGGGCTGGCAAGAAGTATTCCAAGTCATGAAAGGCAAGGACCTACATCCAAGATTGCTCTATCCAGCAAAGCTATCATTTAGAATGGAAGGGCAGATAAAGTGCTTCTCAGATAAGGTCAAGTTAAAGGAGTTCATCATCACCGAGCCATTATTATATGAAATGTTAAAGGGACTTATCTAAGCAAAAGAAGATAAAAAATAGGAACAGTAAGTATGACAGCAAACTCACAGTTATTAACAACCACACCTAAAACAAAAACAAAAGCAAACTAAGCAAACAACTAGAACAGGAACGGAACCATAGAAATGGAGATCACATGGAGAGTTATCAACAGGGGAGTGGGAGGAGGAGAGGGGGGGAAAGGTACAGAGTATAAGTAGCATAAATGATAGGTGGAAAATAGACAGGGGAAGGGTAAGAATAGTGTAGGAAATGTAGAAGCCAAAGAACTTATATGTATGACCCATGGACATGAACTATAGGGGGGGAATGTGGGAGGGAGGGGGTGGACAGGATGGAGTGGAGTGAAGGGGGGGAAATGGGACAACTGTAATAGCATAATCAATAAATATGTTTTTTAAAAAAGGAAAAAATGCTGCTTGGATAAATTAAAAAAAAAGAAAATATAATTTTCTTATAACCCAGTGATTCTACTTCTGGGGATATATCTAAAGAAACTCAAACCATTCATTCAAAAGAATATATGCACCCCTATAGTTATTGCAGCAATATTTACAATAGCCAAGATTTGGAAGCAGCCCATGTGTCCCTCAGGAGGTGAGTGGATAAATAAGCTTTGCTATATTTATACAATGGAATACTATCCACCTGTAAAAAATAAGAAAATCTTACCTTTTGTGAAAGCATGGATGGACCTGGAGAATATTATGCTAGGTGATATAGCCACTCAGAGAAAGAGAAATACCATATGATCTTAAGGACTTATATGTGGAACCTAATGAATAAAATATACAAACAATATAGAAAATGACTCACAGAAGATAAAAAATATAGAAAAGTGGGGATGGCTGGGATGGGGGAGGGGTGGGGGAAAATGGAGACAGCTGTACTTGAACAATAAAAAACGTGTGGAAAAAAATAGAAGATGACAGGATCATCTATGAAGAAAAATCTTGTGGAAACTAAATAAGTGAATTTAGTTAGATTGCCTAATGCAAGATTATTAAACAAATTCAAATATTTTTGTATTTTTCTATATATAGTAGTACTTAACAATCAGTAATAGAAGTAAAACTAAAGTAATACAATTTACAATAGCATAAAAATATAAAGTTCTTAGGTATAAATCTGTCCAGAGATACAACCTATAGGGTGAAAAAAAGTGACTGATAGATGCAGAAAACAGACTGACAGCTGTTAGAAGGGAGGGTGTTTGGCAAGCTGAGTGAAAAAATATGAAAGGATTAAACCAAAAAACATCATAGACATAGACGACAGTATGGTGATTATCAGAGAGAAAGGTGGGTGGTGAGAGGTAGAAGAGGGTGTAAGGAGGACAAATGGTGATGCAGGGAGACTTGACCTGGGGTGGTGAACACACAATACAATGTACACATGATGTTTAAAGAATTGCACACCTGAAACCTATATCATTTTATTAACCAATGTAACCCTTATACATTCAAGGCAAATAAAAATTTTCAATTAATTTGTTATTGTTATTGAATTAGGTTAGCTAATGTTATTGAGGATTTTTGCATCTGTGTTCATCAGGGATATTGACATGTAATTTTCTTTTTTTGTATTGTCTTTTTCTGGTTTTGATATCTGGGTAATGCTAGTCTCATTAAAGTAGTTTGTTCTAAATATATGTATTAATTTCACATTGTAATGTGTTATTTAAGGCTTATATTTTCTTATTGTTATTCTATCTAGATGATCTATTTATCAATATAACTGGGGAATTAATGTTTCCTACTATTATTAAAATTGTGTCATTTTCATTCTTTATGTATGTTACCATTTGCTTTATATGAGGGAGCACCCCAAAAAACGGAATTATCTTCTGGAGGGCAGGCCCCTTGTAGTACAGGTATCTTCCACTAGGTGAGTGTTCTAGGAACCCATCTGTATCACTGTGTCAGCTGGTGGTGGTGTGAGAGGCTGCATTTTGCTTCAGTGAATTTTTTTTGAAGACTCTTTAAACATATTTGCCCATTTCATGATGGGTGATTTACAAGTGCATTTGCCCTCAAAAGTCAGGGTTTACTGCTACACACTGAAACTGCCCTGGATATTCATGGCAGGAAGAAATTTAATAAAATATTTGGGTGCTTTCAAAGTTATTGGAAACCCTGGAAGTCACTCAGTAGGAAGGCAAAGTGGAGAATGAGTATATGTAAATAGTATCCAATTTTGTATGTTTACACCTATGTTAATTTCTTTTCTTTTAAAATCCCACCCTTTGCATATAGTTGTTAAAGAAAAAGCATAGTCCATTTATTTGTTTGATTATTTAATATTGATTTTAAACAGAGTGGAAGGGAGGGAGAAAGAGAGGAACATGATCACTAAAGTGAGAGAGAAGCATTGATTGGCTGCCTTCCAGACGCACCCTGATGGGGGACCGAGCCTGTAACCCAGGCATGTGCCCCAGCCGGGAATCTAACTGGCAACCTTTGTGATGCCCAACAAACTGAGCCACACTGGACCAGGGAAAACACACCAATTTCAATAAATTATATTCTGAGGTGAATTCATATCGCATTGAGTTATGCCTCCTCTATGTCAGGTGTTCTACACGTCACCTCTTTCACTTTTAAAAAGAAACATACTGTATATGTAAAGAAAATGTGTAACTCACTGAAGAATTATATTTTAGTACTTTGGAAAAATTATAATATTTAAGTAGAAAAACTACCAAATCTGAAAAGAATGGGAACTAAAATTTGCCATTATGTCAATCTCATAATTTCTTCTTCCCATCTATCTTTTATGAAAAATGAAATAGAAATATTATTATAAATGGTAATTTTCAATAAATGTCAAAAATATTAATGTTTTATAACTGAGTCATTTTCAGATTAATAAACATTAATGTATATATACATACTTATTTATAGAATATATTTATTTTTCATGTGTTAGTGTATTATTATTGGAGAATATTTAGGTTTCATACCTTAAACTTGATCATAATTGGCACATATTCATACTGTAAGACAGTGTTGACAAACTATAGCCAAAAGGCCACATACTGCTTACCTTCTATTTTGTAAATAATGTTTTATTGGAACACAGGCATTGCCTTCATGTTACAATAGCAATGATG
This sequence comes from Desmodus rotundus, assembly GCF_022682495.2. NCBI lineage: Eukaryota > Metazoa > Chordata > Mammalia > Chiroptera > Phyllostomidae > Desmodus > Desmodus rotundus. Next base: position 75,980,892 of record NC_071388.1, on the reverse strand, counting down.
AGGAGGTGGAACAGAAATCTGACTCACAATGGCTAACAATATTTTGTAGGAAAGAACGAGCTGAACCTGGATTTATAATTTTGCTCTGGAATCCAAGGTAAAAAAGAAAAAACAACTGGCTGGGTAATTCCTTTAAAATATAGAGAGATATTTTTAGTTTTTCATTTCCAATGTTGAATAATCATGGAAGGAGCTCTTTAAAAATATGATTTCCTAATAGTCACTTTCAGCCAGGATTTTCAAGAAGAAAACAAATACAATATTTTTTTTAAGAGTGCTCAAGTACAGTCTAACATTGTTTCTGAATGCACTCAAGTGATCTCAAAGGGCAGTGAAACTAATGTTATCATCTAACGATGTGATGAACAAGTCAATCTCTAAGAATGACAGAAATGTAGATAGACATACACACACGCACACTTGCACTTACACACAGACGTACAACCACTCAGGCACATTTTGCCTTATCAACAATGAACCCCAGCCGTGGCTGGTGTGGCTCAGTGGATTGAGTGCCTGCCTGCAAACCAAAAGGTTGCGGGTTCAATTCCCAGTCAGGGCACAAGCCTGGGCTGCAGGACAGGTCCCCAATATGGGGCATGTGAGAGGCATCTGCACATTGATATTTCTTTCCCTCTCTTTCACTTTCCCTTCCCCTCTCTAAAAACTAAATAAGATCTTCAAAACAAACAAACAAACAATGAGCCCTAAGCAAGTGAGGCCTTTCTTGTCTTTTACTCATTCATGACATCCCACAAAAGCACAGTTTCACAGAAGGAATAAAGATGCTAAATCAAACTTAATACAAAACTAATGATTTATACCCACAGAGCATTGAATTTTAAAGACCAAAAAAAAGTTTGTAATTTTTTTGTGAGACTCAGAAACATCCCCCCACAAGAATTCAACTCTAATCTTTCAACTTTAGTGCAGATGGGGGTATCTAAAATGCTATGAACTTAAGTGGTTTTGAGTTTTGTAAGGAAAAGTTTGAGCATTGCTTTCAGAGGAAGCACTTCCTGGCAGAGCTTCAAGAAAAGACTGGGTGATGGAGGGGAGATTAGAAATTCTGATTACATTAGGTTGTCATCATTCTACAGGGATAGGCCTGCTGCCAGTGCTGCATCAGGAAGAGTTACAGATCTGTAGCCACAGTTCTGGTGAAATCCCAAGATGGACAAGGATGTATACCTCTAACATAGTATGCTGTTTTCTTAGGCATCAGATACAATAGTAATAATGAAGCTGCATTATTCACCATTTTTAGTCTGCTATTGTTAACACATGGTACTTTTATTATCATTTAAATAATTTGAAATAATAATACAATTATCATTTTTATTAAAGAAGTTGGTGAGTATACATAGAATACAAAGCTCTCTACCTTGGAAAAAATGGGGATATTTTCAGTAGTGGTTTTGTTTTTTTCTTAAAGAAAACACTTCAAATTGGTCATTTAGCAAACAGGGCAATGTGGATAATGCAGTGGCATCCTGTGCCTGTTTTCCTGTCTTTAATCTGAGGGAGTCTAAATTAAAAGCAAAAATTCCATGTTTTCCTAGTGTGGTTCCCTTAGTATACAACTTCATTAAACAATAATTCTGTTTTTATGTAGCAAAACATTGTTTTTATATATTATCATTTTAAAAAGATATAATGTTTAATATCTTTTTAAAGCTTTTTCTTTTAGTTATGTTTTATAGATTACAATATTATAGTTGACCTGATTTTTCCCTCTTTGCCCTCCTCCACCCAGCACCCCTCACTCCCTCAGGCAATCCTCCCACTATCGTTCATGTCCTTGGGTCATGTGTATAAGTGTTTTGACTACCCCATTTCCTATCCTGTACTTCACATCCCCATGGCTATTCTGTAACCACCTATTTGTACTTCTTAATCCTCTAATCTCTTCATCCATTCTCCTGCACCCCAAAACCATCTGGCAGCCATCTGATAACTAATCTCTTTTCTCTTGCTGCTTTTAACATTCTTTCTTTATCTTTAATCTTTGGCATTTTAATTATGATATGTCTTGGAGTGGGCCTCCTTGCATCCATCTTGTTTGGGACTCTGTGCTTCCTGAACTTCCATGTCTATTTCCTTCATCAAATTAGGTAATTTTTCTTTCACTCTTTTTTCAGATAAGTTTCCAATTTCTTGCTCTTTTTTTTCTCCTTCTGACATCCCTATGATGCAAATGTTGGACCTCTTGAAGTTGTCCCAGATGCTGCTTATACTATCCTCAATTTTTTGGATTCCTTTTTCTTCTTGTTCTGTGTGGTTGTTTCTTGCTTCTGTGTGTTCCAAATCATTGATCTGATTCTCAGTTTCATCCACTCAACTGTTCATTCCCTGTAAATTTTTGTTTCAATTAGTGAATCTTATATATTAGTGAATATGGAAAAGTCATTGTTACTAGTTTGGGTGGGCCCGTAATTTGGATGGAGTGGAGCCTTAGGCATTTATCAGGATGGGGCTAATCGTGTGAGTCAGGTTGATGGAGTCTCAGATATGGTGTTGCTGTACTGTGGCTCTGTGGGGAGGAAGGTTCAGAAAAGGAAAAGTGGCCACTGTCTCTATTTCTGACTAGGAAGAAGCTGTCCCCCAACTCTCTTCCTGATGCCAGACAGTTCTGTTCCTCTCCATTTGCCACTGGGGCCCTTCAAGCTGCTACCCCAGTGTTGCAACCTGGAGGGAGTGAGTCTAGATTCATATGTGGTACCCTCCAAGAAGAGATGCTTGAGAATCCCATAGTTGGGTCAGCTGGGTCTTCCACTGACCTAACCTCCACTGGTTTTTACAACCAGAAGTTATGGGACCTTATCTTCCTAGCACTGGAACCCTGTGCTGAGTGGTCTGGTGTGGGGCTGGGATCCCTCCCTCCAGAGATGTCCTTCAGATCTAGTTCTATCACGTGTGGGTGTGGGATCAGTTGTCCAGGTCTCCTTGTCTCCTCATCTCTGCCCCTCTTATCTGTCTGGATGAATGTGGTTTCTTTGAATTCCTTAGTTGTCAGATTTCCATACAGCTCTATTTTTCTGATGCTTCTGAGTGATAGTTGTTCTATAGTTTAGCTGTAATTTTTCTGTGGTTGAGTGAGGAGGTGAGCCACTTTCACCTATGCCTCCATCTTAACCTGACGTCAAAAGAAATTGTTTTATATTTCGTGCGTATATGTAAACTCTACAATTGTAATAAGAAATTAGCTATGTAAAGATTTGGTATTTGTATTTTCTTTTTAAAATATATTTTGCAGTTGATTCTTTGATTTATTTTTATAGTAGCCTTTTTTATTGATTACACACATTTGGGTCTTAGTTAAGTTGGTGCTATGGACTCACGTGCATTAAAGACCAAACTTATTTCTAAGCTTCTATGGACTAGATGGGTATACAGTAAATATTTATCTTGTAATCTTATAGTTTTTATGAGCTTTTATTGGATTATTGACATTGTCTCTCTTTCCGGAGAAGACAAGTATAATGAGAAGACCATTGGCTTGGCCTTTATGAAGAGTTTAGGATGACTTGGAAAATACAGAGACACTTTAGGTGAATTTTCATAATGTTCAAATACCATCTTCAACTGCAATATTTTATGTATATCTGAAACTGTATTGACCATTATTTTTGGTCTTTATATGTCATAACATATATAAATGAGTGTGTTATCACTCATTTATGAATCTGTACAGGAAGCTGAATTCATCACTTTTAACATCAATTCACATATATTTTCTGCAATTTTCAGTTTTTAGTAAAGTAATACTATATGCCCATGCTAAAAACACAAACTGAGGACATGTTTTAAAATGTTTCATTTTCTTTAACCCTAATAAATAATTTGTATTATGTCTAAAAGTTACCTTTAGTCTAGGATTTCACTTCCCACATTCATAGCTTCCTAATAGCCTCTTAATCTAATTATGTGTCCTCCCTTCTCTTATGGTTTTGGACGGCAGAAGTCTAAAATGGTTCAGCAGGATTGCTTTTATTTCCTAGTCTATAAGGGAGAACATATTCCATTGTCTTTTCTAGCTTCTAGAGCATTCCTGCTTTCCTTGATTTGTGGCCCATCTGCCATCTTCAAATCAACCACTATAACATCATCAAGTCTCTCTCTCGCTCTCTCTCTCTTTCTCTCTCTCTGTTTCTGTAGTCATGTCAACTTTTCTCTGATTCTGACCCTCTTATCTCCTCTTATAATGATTCTTGTCATTAGGCCTATTCCAATAATCTTAGATAATTTTCTCATCTCAATATCTTTAATTAAGTCACACAAATCTGCTAAGTTCTTTTGCCATGTTAAGGTAAAATATTCAGAGCATCTTTTTGGGTAGAGACGTTATACATCCTATAATAAAGAGTCATTTCTTACCTGGAGGGTAAAGATTGATTTCCTTATCATGCTGCAGTGGGGTTATGTATTACTATATCCATTGCATGAATTTATGTATATTTTCCTCTCCTTATTCTCTCTCACTTTTATCTTTTTATATGTTATTTTTTTTCAAGACATAGGACTCAAAGAACTATCAATCTTAGTTGCAAAATAATAGATTTTTCAGTGATATCATTTTCCCATTTCGGGAGTTGAAATAAGATATCTCTTAGAAAAGTAGGTAAGAGGAACAAAAATACTATCAGAAACAATTAGGAGACTGAGGAACAAGGGCAAGGACATTAGTATCAGATGGATGAAGAAATGTAAACTGTTACAGCCACTGTGAAAAACAGTGTGGAATCTCCTGAAAAAAAAACTTACCAGATGACCCAACAAACCTTCATCTGGGTATACACTCTACAAACTTGAAAACATTTCTCTGCAAAGATGTATGCACCCCTATGTTTTCTTTTAAAGATTGTATTTATTTATTTTTAGAGAGAAGGGAAGGGAGGGAGAAAGAAAGGTAGAGAAACATCAATGTGTGATTGCCTCTCATACACCCCCTACTGGGGACCTGGTCTGCAACCCAGGTGTGTGCCCTGACTGGGAATTGAACTGGCAACCCCTTGCTTCACAGTCCAGCACTCAATCCATTGAGCCACACTGTCCAGGGCTGCACCCCTATATTTATTGCAGAATTATTCACAGTGGCCAAGACATGGAAACAACTGAAGTGTCCTTCAACAGATGATTTGATAAAGGAGATGTCATTCATATATGTATGTGTATTATATACACACCCACACACCCCACATATATATATAATACTACTCAGCCATAAGAAAAGATGGAATAGTTCCATTTATAACAACATGGGTAGTTCTTGAGAATATCATGCTAAGCAAAATAGGTCAGCCAGAAAAACATAAGAACCATATAATTACACTCATATGTAGGGTATAAAACTGAAAGCACCAAATGAACAAACAAGAAAAACAAACAAAAACTTAGACACAGACAATGGGGTGGTGGTTACCAGAGGGAGTGAGGGGTTTGTAAAGGTTAAAGGGGGTCAAGTATATGGTGACAGAAGAAGATTGGACATCGGGCTTGGGGCACACAGTGCAGTATACAGATGATGCATCATAGAATTGTACGTACACTTGAAACATATAAACTTATTAACCAATGTTACCTCAATATATTTAAATAAAAAGTCTAAACATAAAAATAGAAGAAAGGAGAAGAATTAAAGCAACTTGAAGGATGACATGTTTCTGATTTTTTACCTGTAGTTTGCCCCACTAACTCATTTTTAAAAAAACATTGGTCCAGATTCTTGGATAATTTTAAGTGTGTCTCAAATAAGGTTAGTGTTTTTGAATATCTTGTGTGTCTATGGGTTATAGTGATGGCAGACCATAGTTCAATTATACTAATCTTTGGGGAATTCTCCTTTGAATAGGGATAAGAATGGACACACTATTATAGATACAGTACGATTCAAGCTACTTAAATCAATACAGCTTCTGATTTTATGCCCCAATATTTCCCTACCCAGTTTTCTACCTTATTCCAGCAGTACTGTTCTACAGTTGTTCAACAACAGCAGGACAAACTCATGTTCTTTTGAAAACACACATTTCCTCTTTCTGAATTGTTATTCCCTCCTCTGTCCATCTACCTGTAATACATTCATCCTCCTATAACAATCATTGTAAATCTTATCTTCTCCTTGAAGTTCTTCCTAACTTTATAGTTTAATTATTTTTTCCTATAATGACTTGTAAGCTCCTATATTCTCAATGCAACAATTTTATACCTAGTATGGGAAAAGTGGGCATAGTGGAATAGTTCTAAATCTAAAAATCAAACATATTTTAGTTCAACTTTATAGTTACTGGGTTGTAATGATGGTTGAAGGAATTAGAAGAGATTCAACTACAACAAAAATATAAAGTTAAAATGATACATCTAAAATATGCTAGACCTGACATAACACTAAATAATAAAAAAGTTGGCATAGCTTGCTTTTTACTATAAATTTATTTATATTGATGTCTTGAATGGTGAGCCTAGTACCATTTTAAAATTTTTTGAAGAGAAATTTTTAATTTTCATTTCCAGATATACATATAATAGTTTAAAAGTTAGAATGGTAATCACAGTAGAAATACAGTATCTAGAATCTTTACATTAGAAGACTATATTCATAAAATAGGTTACTCTTAAATTATTTATAATGTAAGCAATTTGTATGCAGTAAGTGAATAAAATAGTTAAAAAACCATTTTACTCAAAGTTTATGAGTAAGTTGCTAATCAAAAAGTGTTGTGAAATGTATTATTTCAAAGGTAAACAGATGAATGATAGCAAATTCTTTAAAATACCCAGAAATGAAAAATATCACATTGGCTAAGTTTATTTAAAAAGTCAATACAAACTTACATTTAAATAAAATTTTAAAACTTTATTATCTTAGAAAGTCAGAAAAATTTGTTTGTGAGAAAGTGAGTTTTAGAAACCACATTTAAAACCTGATTATTAGGTCAGTGCATAGCAAGAAATACTAGTTTACAATCTACTGATTTAAATTGTGTTTGGAAAAAAGATCAAAGTCATTTTTGTCATTTTTACAAGCATAACAATATTTGTAACCATTATTTGAGGGGTATTATAAGTATACATTAAACCATAAAATTTTATAGGAAGTAAAGCATCAAAGGTAATTTTATTCCATTTTGAACAGGATAAAATATATTTTATTTGCATAAATATTGCCATAATTATTTTTCAGTATATTCCTTTAAAAAACTCACTAATCTTTAGAAATTTTGATGTTTTCCTAATTTTTACTGTTGTTTAAAATTGATTTGGAGATGGTGCATAAAATTAAATGTTAATGTATCTAAGGTGGCTTTTTGAATATTAAATGAATGTATTTATGGTTTTGTAATAACTAGCTCTCAGTTCTTCAGTAAGTTCCACATCTAACACAAAGCCTGATGGGCTCACATAACAAGGTGTTCCTATAGTTTATAAGGAATGAGCTTTTCAGTTAATGATGCCTTTAGAATAGTGTTTACTCCATTATGCCTGCAACTACTTAAGATAAAGAGAAGTGGGGAGAATGGGGGACAAAAATGAATTCAGCTCCTGTCATAAAATTCAGAGTGTAATGTCCCATTTCTTTTTCCATGCCGATGAGAAACCAGTGGCAGAGCTGATCCTACATAAGTGCCTGTGTTGCCAAAGGCAGAGCTGCTAAAAGGGTGAGGAGGACTGAGTCTGTTCTCCAAAGGCTCCTTATTCCCAAGCAGAGCAGCACTCCCTTATCTGACGTTTTGCTCTTCACAATTTCAGTTACCAATGCTCAACTATGGCTCACAAATATTAAATAAAAAATTCCAGAAATAAAACAGAATTATAAATTTTAAAGTGCATGCCATTCTGAATAACATGATGAAATCCCACACCATCCTACTCCACTCTACCTGAGACATGAATGATCCCTTCGTCCAAGGTATCCATACTGTACACGTTACTCAGCTGCTAGTCAGTCGGGTAGTAGTCATATTGATTATCATATCAAACGTCACGGTATCACAGTGCTTGTGGTCAAGTAACCCATATTTTGCCTAATAATGATCCCCAGGCTCTAGAGTGGTGATGCTGGAAAATTGGATATGTCAAAGAGAATCTGTAGTGTATGTATCTATAGGCAAAAGAAAAACCCATAGCAAACATAAGGTTCAGGCATCTAGGGCCTTGGAACCCATTCTCTGTGGAGAAGGGGAACAACTGTAATGTGAAAAGTATTCAGGAGTTTCTCTAGGGTTTCTGGATGCAATGAGCAGATATCAGGAGGCATGCCATAGGGAGTTCTGTTTTAAGTGGCAACATAATGCTTCTACAACTGTGAAAGGGTACAGAGAAGCCAGATGGAGAATATGGATGAGATTCAAGAATAGTTTATGGCTCTAAGCATGATCAATTCAATTCAGCTAGGAAAGGAAACAGCACAGCCCGAGAGAAAACAAAATACACACCCAGCACAATACAGCACGCCTCCAGTCTTGGTAGCTTAAATGGCCTAGGAAAGACTCTCAAGGATTCAGAGGAACTAAAATCCACATTTTGTTAACAACCTCCGATCATACAAAATTATCATTGACCTACATTTCCACATACCCAGCAACTATTTAGAAGAGCAACTATAGAAGAGACATAATGAGACCCAAAATTTGTCTAAATGGGACTGAGTAAATTGGAAGAGATTGTTTTAACTGGAAATCATGAATTACTCTAAAATAACAAGAAAGGAAGGAGCAGAAAAGTCAGTATAATTCATCTATAGAGAATAAGGTGTTACATTTTCTTTGCAAACATGATTATAACATCAGAATTAGTACCCCTTTTTATAGTCATATTGCGAAGGGATTGTAATGTCACTTTAAATGCAAAATATAGAAAACTCTTACAGAAAGGGTAGAATAAAGGAAAGGAGAAGCATTAAAGTAATAAAAGTTTAAGGATCTCCTTGTGAGTGGGTGGAAACAATGGGAAATTTCTGGAAACTCACAAAGGTATGGCTTTTTACTTACCTAGAGCTTTGAGTAGAACTGGTGAGAAACAAGAGTGTGCTCCTCTTATTACAATGTCCCCACGTGAGGACTATCGTCACCACAGCTAAATCTGTTTAAGGAATAAAATAATTATTATTGACTTTGTAGTACTCATTTTACACAAAACAATCCTTTCCAGAAAACCACTGATGACAATATTCAGTTATTGAATCAGTTAACATAAAATGCTAAAAATCTCAGATTGTTTTTTGGGGGGGTGGTTTCCACTAGTCAACACAGTTCAAAGTAATAAATCACAGGTGATATATGGGGAATCAATAAGCAGAAAAGATTATGGGCTTTTTGACAGTAGGAATTAATACAGAAAAATATTATATTGTAGTATACAAGTTAATAGTTTGGCAACTTAAGGGATGTTTAAATTTTCTTCATTTAAGAAAAATAAATTGGAAGAAAGATATAGACATTTTCTCATCCAAATGAGATAAAATTTATCTTAAAAGCAAAAACGAAAATCAGTTACTAGAATATGGCAATTGTTAGAATCTCTTGAATCTGTCATTAATAATGGATAATTACATTGTTTTTATGTTGCCAGAATGATATTGGTGTATATGTTTATGTATGTATGTGTGTATGTATCTATCTATAGGTCAGTTTTTTTAACCCTAATTTTCTACATATTGTCTGTAGTCAAAAATGTATTTTTGCCAGAAGTTTGCTTATTAACATGCTCAACTATTAAAACATTTGTAAATAAAGGACACATGGGCAAAACCAAAGGGGGTATAGATCAAGGGTGGGAGTGGGGATGGCTGGGGTGGGGGGAAAATGGAGACAATTGTACCTGAACAACAACAAAAAAATGAAAAGAAAAGAAAACAGCTGCAAATGGTCAAAATATATCTTTATAAACACATTTAGATTTTGTGGTCATCTGTGCTACAATTTGATATTAAATCTTCATGTAAATTAAGAGAGACAGTAATACCTTGAACTGATTTAAAAAAAAAAAATATATATATATATCATTGATCATTCTGTACAAGTGGAAAAAACTCAAAAGCCTATGCGGCTCACAAGGTTTCATTTATTTAAAATTAATAATACAATTGCATTATAAAAATCAACCAAATGAATTTAAGTTCATAAAGGGTGCAGTAGGGAGAAATAAAACAAGGAAAACATTCACTAAGAAATTGCATTCTGAAGGATCATTAGGTTCCTTATCATTAGGGTTAGTAGGCAATTGATGAAATCTTCAATAAAATTGAAATAGCTGAGGGCATTAGGGAGTTCAGTTAGAGTGTGAAACTCTATTCCCACTTCTGTATTTCCCTGTCTAATTTACATTTCTAATGAATGCTTCTTAGACTTAAATGATACTAAATCTCCAGTTCTTGAATTTGATTCTAAGGACATACCCAGGGGTTAAAATAGTATAAAATGTTGCATATTCTATTTTTTTATAAGGTGACTCTTACAGTGAAAAATGGATCTGAATTTCTGTTTTATCATCCACCTTTCAAGCAATTGCTGTGTCGTTAAACAGGAAAGAAAATTTACTTTGTTGCTATTTAAGTTGGTAAATTTAGTTATTATTTGTTACACAATAAAAAATGTATAAGCAGTTCTCTTAGATCAAGGGATACTTTTAGTCTTAAAAAATTCTATAACTTTTACTTTACTATTTAAACAGTATACTTTAAAACTATATTAAAAGCATGATATCTATCAAGTGTTTTTCTCAAAAGACAAAAGTTTTGGGAGATGTATAAATGGTTTCAATTGGTTTGACAGTATTCAAAAAATTAATAAAGCTGTTCTCTTTATACTTACTTCACATATTTAAAATTATGATTTTTACATAATCATATCATGCTATTAACAATCTATATATTTCAACAATTCACTAAGTTTCTATAAAGCCATCATTCTGTGTTCAATTTTTTCAACAGAAGGGAGCTTATTTAAATCAATATATTTTCAAGTATTGTGCATGATTTTTTTTAGATTGCATATTTTGCTTTGTATTAGTTTATTAAGCATCATACCCGATGTCCTAAAAATGTATAATTTAGTTAGATCTGTCTATTCAGAACATGCAAGTAGACATAAACTAGTACAATAAATGTCAAATTTGTAAATTTCTAATGAAAGAAAAAAACAGCACCACCCCAAGTGGTATCAAGGGCCTTGATCAGTACTGTCCAATAGAAATATAATTCTAGGCACAATCTAATTTTGATTGTCACTAATGACATTTAAAAAGTAAAAGGCCCTGGCTGGTGTGGCTCAGCTGGTTTGAGCAGCAGACCAAAAGTCTATGAGTTTGAATCCCAGTCAGGGCACGTGCCTAGGTTCCCCAGTGGGGGCCCGTATGGAGGGTGACCAATCAATGTTTCCCTCTCACAGCAATGTTTCTCTCTCTCCCTAAAAAAGAAATTCAATAAAAATATATTACAAATAAAAAGTAAACTAAATATATTTTTAATAATTAAAAACTTCCTTTGATAATTTCAATACTACCTTCAGCGAGATAAAGTACCTCCCGGAGTGAAAACACAAATGAATTACCTGGTAAATACATCAATGGCTTAAAAGGACCAGAATCTATGATTATATATATTTCGGCCTTATTGAGGTATATGAAATTGTGGGATATTTAAAGTATATACTGTGTTGAATTAATGTGCATATATATTGTTTAAAAGATTTTCCTTCATCTTATTAAATATACTTATGATTTGAAGTCACAGTCTTCAAAAGACATTTATTCTAGGGGATCAAAATTTCAAAAGCAAGGAAGTTGTCTCTGGCAATAAAATAAGCAAAATGAAAAACACTTATGGTAATGATAGGGAAAAAAAGGGTGAAAACATGAAAAACACACAATTCCTTCCCTTTACTACCAAAACAAACAAATAAAAAATCAAACAAACAAACAAATCCACTGAAGAAACTGAATTTTACTTCACTGACAGAAGATAATATTGTTACCTAAGAATTTTGCAAACCTCTTTTATTCCACAATATAAACAGAATAAAATTAAATATGCTTATCTTAGTTTAAAATATAAAAAATGATTACCAATATACTCAAGTGATGAGAATTCACCCCCAAACAACCATAAAGCTGAAGAACATAACCACATGTTATATCAGAGAGACCTAAAACAAAATCTAAAAGTCTAAAAAAATTGAAAAGTCTAAAAATAAAGAGATGTACAAGGATAGGCCAGGCAAAAGAACAAAATAAGTAGCAGAAGTCCTGGCATTAATCAAAGAAAAGTTAATATAAAAGTATTAAAGTTGAAAATAAAGACAATTTTTTCAAGCCAGTGCCACAATTCATTAATAAAGAAATAACATGAATACCTATACATCAAGTAGCATAGTAACTGATTTAATGAAGCAACATTTATAGGAGATTCAAGGAGCTAAGTTAGAAACACACTAGAAATGTGTGTCTTAAACTACACTCAATACAAATTCGATGAAGTGAATACAAAATATTCACTTCAGATATGGAAAATCTAAACACCATAAAAATGATGTTGGGTCCAGCTAGAGTAACATTCTGCTGCCTTTGTTCATTTCCTCTTATTTTGCAAAACTCGTGCTTACATAAGTCTCTTTCTTCTATCCTCTGTCATAGCAAGGCTTCCTACAAATACAATAAAATCTTGAAAATCAATGTTTTAGTAGTCCAGCCACCAGTTAAATAATTAAGACTTGAGCTATTTGACTCTCACTATGAACTCAGTAAGTACATATTATATTTGGAAAAGAAAACTTTATTTTTCATATGGTAATTTTTATTTATTATGATGATATTGAATTTTATCAAACCTATCTTGTTCAGGGTTTTTTATGAAACAACGTAATTCATTACTCTGAGATATTAATGCAAGAAATAAATATTTTCCCTTGAAAAATTAGAGTGCCTTTTTATTAGACGGTGAACATTTTATACTGTAATATGGTTCCCTCTTACCTTATCTTGTACAAATGTTAGAACAAAGCTTGGTGCCAAGTTTATACTAATTTTTCTGGTAAAATACCCTCCCAACATACCCATCTTTTCCATTGGTTTCAGCATAGACTTTAGTTTAATAAGCTTATAATGCCTAATTTTTGTTTTTGTAAGTTAACCCACATTTTATTTGGAGCTATTTGTAGGGTAAATAAATCCCCTATATCAGATTTTTTAAAAAAATAGAACACTTTGAAGCACAAACATCTCCTCTGTTTTACATTCATCCATACCTTTGTCCTTTTCTCTATTTAATCTACATCATTGTCTTTCCCCTTCCTCCTTTGTGGACAGTTTTCTCTATTGTGCCTTTTTCCAACTTCTTCTGCCTTTGTCTGCTAGTTACTGCATGATGTAAATTGCTCTTTGATGTTCTCTCTTCTCTCTTCTACACAGCTATCTTCTTATCTTTTTTCTTCTTTTTTCAAAAGACTTATTTTATGTAAATATTTTATCCATTTTTAAAAGTTAATGCAATTATCTTTCTCTGACTGGCTTATTTCTTTTAGCATAGTAGTCTCCAGGTCCATGCAAGCTGTTGCACAAAGTGAGATCTCCTCCTTTTTTTTAATGGCCAAGTAGTATTCCACCGTATAAATGCACCACAGCTTTTTTATCTACTCACACACTGACGGGAACTTGGGCTGCTTCCAGATCTTGGTTAATGTAAATAATGCAGCAATGAACATAGGGGTACATATAGTCTTTTGACTTGGTGTTTCCAGAAGTAGAATTGCTGGGTCATAAGGCAGTTCTGTTTTTAATTTTTTGAGGAAACTCCATTCTGTTTTCCACAGTGGCTACACCAATCTTCAGTTCCATCAACAGTGCACCAAGGTTCCCTTTTCTCCATATCTTTGACAACACATGTTTGTTGATTTATTGATAATAGCCATTCTGACAGGTATGAGGTGATATCTCATGGTTTATAGTGAAATCTAGTGAACAAAATAAACTGGCAAGCAAAATAGCAACAGACTCATAGATACAGATAACAGTCTAAGAAAAAGAAGAAACTCATAGACAACGGTGTGATTACCAGATTACCAGAAGGAGCTGAGAGGAGGTGGAAGGGGGTAAAAAGGGTATAAATAGTGATGGAAGGAAATTTGACTTGGGGTGGTAAACACACAATAAAATATACAGATGATGTGTTATAAAATTGTACACCTGAAACCTGTATAATTTGATTCACCTATGTCACCCCAATAAATTCAATAAAATAATAAAATAACATTTAAACATACTATCAAAATTATCCATAAATATGGAAATAACTCTCCTTCCTCAGTGAAGTCTCTTTAATAGTTTCATCACCATACAACTGGCACCGCTTATCAAATGTCTTCCATCAGAAATTTTAAGCACCATATGCAATTCCCTTTTCTCCAACTTTTCCTTTTAGATATTTAAATTCATTGTTTTTATTTGTTAACTTTTCTCCCTCTTTTTTCTCCTTATTCTATATTTTGGAGTATTTAAAATGTGTTTGGGCAGCCATTAGATGGTATATAATCAAGGAAATGAGAGGAGGCCACATTTTAACTTAAATGTTGATGTTTTTTTTCATTAGCTTAGTTATATATTTTTTGCATTTCCTGACTATGTTAATGAGCTACTGTTTTTCTAATTACTAAATCTTGAGATTCTTATATTTGGTTTTTCTATTCACATTTAGCCATAAAATTTTACTCATTCTCATAGATAACAAACCCCTAGCCTGCCCTTCCACTTCACCTCTTCTTCCTAAAGCATGTCCTATTGCCATTGGCTTGAATTACTTCGATACTCAATCACATTTCTGACTTCTGGTTATAATTCTCTTTTAATTATTTTAATCCAAAGCGTCCACATAAATTCACTAAATTTTGTTTCCTAACATCAACTCAAATTATAACATTTGCTTAACCTAAAATATTTATGATTACTAGTTGTCTTACAAAACCCTCAACATCTACACTGAAAATCTTTATGATCTGCTCTCACAAAATCCAGCTATTATGTCTTTAATTCTTACTCAACCCATGTCCTCTACAGTTTCAAGTATTACAGCTAATATTAATTGAATATTCACACTTAAATGATAAATCTCCAATCATATCTAGAGCTGATGATTAAGCTTTGGCATAGAATGTTTAAGTTACTTGCCCAAAATCACACAACTATTTAACTGTGAAATTGGAATTTGATTCCTGGCATCTGGTTTGAAATCCTGTGCCCTTTATCACTAATGCGGCTTTTATAGGTACCATTAGGCAGATGCAAATTGTATTGAGACTACAAAACAAAACAAGTCCATAAAAAAAGCATAATATGTAATTTTCTATACTCCCGAGCACCCTGTTTCATTAGGTATACAATTTTACCTATTACCTTACATGATAAAGACCCTAACTGGAATCTATTTTAGGTTTAAAAAAATATTGACTGATGTTAAGTTTTAAACATATGCCCTTGCTAAGGTTGTATCTATAATGTTTTGGGACATCTGGCTAAATCAGTAACATAAATCGAAGAAACTGAGGCTGCGTTAGTATGTTAGTATACACACTACTATTAGAGTGATGTCATCTTTCAATGTTCAGGGAATTGTAATGTGTGAATGTGGTATCTTGTCATTCTGCCATTATGTTTAATATTACCACAAACATTGTGATATGTGTGGAATTAGCACGCCACTATCCTATTTCTCAGAATCTTAATACTCATCAAGGTGTTCCAGTTTATGTTCTTCCCTCATCCCAGAGGGTGAAAGTGAAACAGCTGTTACCGATTCATAGCATACGGACTTATCTTTTTTTATTGCAATATGCTTCTATCTGAGCACATAGGAAGTGCTCACAATGAAGTGTTTTTCTTCATAGTCCAAATAACTAGAACATGAAAAGACGTACTAAAAGGTGTACAATTTGTCAATTTCATTTCCTTAAAATGTTTTGGAGCTTACCAATGCTTGAAAATATAGAGTAACTACTGCTATGTTTTTCCTTGATGCTTTAGGGAAAAATTTTAATTACATATTAACATGGCAAAGCCATATGTTTTATAGCTGACTTTTGGCATCAGCAGGTATAATTTTGATATCAATGATTCCTTTGTGGAGGTTTTGGAAAAACCTTCACTAAAAAAAGCTGACAAAAAGGAAATCAGTGATAAGTTCTTCATCGTGAATGAATTTTTCTTCAGTTTTACTGTCAAAGCCATCTTGAGCAAAGGAAGAGTAGCAGACTTTTTGCTTTTGTTAGGTGATCAATATATTTTTATAACTAATCTGCTCATAAAATTAAATCTAATATACTCTGTTAAATTTTAATCACTTTAATTTAACAGATTACTAGTGAATGGTGGTAATTTTAGCGATTAGCTATAACCCTTCCTGGCTGTATACAAAGATTGTTTGACATAGCCATACAAATAATACCAATATCTGTTAGTTATGCTATTTTGAATTAAAGCACTAAATTAGCATTATATAACACCAGAATAAGAACTTCATAAAAGCAATCATAGTTTTTATTTTCTGTTGTATTTAACATCTAGAAAAAATATAGCACATTTCAAGAACATAAATACTTGTTGCGTGATTTGGAAAAGCAACAGGAGTATCATTAAGAAAAATCAGATCCTGATTGACAAATATTAGGAAAATGTTTTTTTCCTTCTCCAATATCAACAACATTTTGCCATTCATTAAATTAAAAAAAACAATTTCCTTTAATGTGTATCTTTATTGGGTGTGAAATTTATAATTTATTATTATAATCTTTAAAAGTATTGACATTTTAAAACAAATATTTATCTTTCTAATTAGTATAATGCATTTAAAATAACTTCAAAATATTTTGTATGAGTATTCCAATTATTTACTTTAGTCAGCAAAACTATGGTTATTTCTCAAGTATTTATACTGAAAAAAGGTGCTAAATTGAGTTTTAGCAGTCAGAGGATGAGGAAAATGTAAATGTAGAATATTTCTGGGTGAAAATAGATGTCAATAGAAAAATGGGTTTTTTTATTAGCAAGCAAAGTTATAGAAGATGAAAATTAATGCCAACTTCTACAACAAGAACAAAAACATAAATAGCTTACCTTTTCCCTGTTGATAGTCAACAGCTGACAAGGCAAATGCTACTATTGAATTGACCCTGAATTCCTGGAAGAGGAAAACACAATAGTTCAAAACATAAGCTTGTAGGCTCTGGCCGAGTGGCTCTGTTGGTTGGAGTATCAGGTTCCTCTGGATCAAAAGGTCACGGGTTCAATTCTTGTTCCAGGCACATACATAGGTTGAAGTTCAATTGCAGTCAGAGTGCCTAGGGGCAGAAACCAATTGACCGATCTCTTTCTCTCTCCCCCCCTCTCCCCGCCCTCGCCCCCACCCCCTTCCACTCCGTCTGAAATCAGTTAACATATCCATATCCTTGGGTGAGGATTAAAACAAAACAAAACACAAGCATGTGGGACAGCAACCAGCAATGCAAGAGAAAAGTGATTTTACTTTTTTTGGAAAGCTAAGACGCTGTGGCCTGAGCAGAAAGCAAAAACAACTCCTGAAGTCTTCTACATCAGCCAGAAAATGGAAGGTTACAACCATGGTGTAGCTGAAATGAATAGCATCTAAAATAGAGATCATTAAGGAATTAGGGACATCTCTTACAATCTGCGCAGCCAATGTATGGTTACATACTTTTTTCTGTGCAACTCTTCATTTTAATATGATCTGATGATAAGTACTTTTGCTATTGAAGTATTCTCAAGAAAAAATGCTGTAATATGTCAACCTGGCAGTAGTTTTGAAAAAAAATAATAGGGCTGAAGAAACATTAAAAAATACAAATGTACAGACATACTAAGTAATTTTATAACTAAAGTAATAACATTACTTTAATAATTAAGTAATAACATTATACTAAATAATAAGTATATATATGCTTTTTAAAAAGATTTTATTTATTTATTTTTAGGGAGGGGAAGGGAGGGAGAAAGAGGGAGAGGAACATCAAAGTGTAGTTGCCTCTCAAGTGCCCCCTACTGCAGACCTGGCCTGCAACCTACCCTGATTAGGAATCAAACCAGCAACCTTGTGGTTTTCAGGCCAGTGCTCCAACCACTGAGCCACACCAGCCAGGGAATATATATGCTTATATTTAGTATGTATATATATATGGAGAGAGAGAAACTATAATAATATAAAATTTTCAATTTTTCCAGGCTTTGAGAAACAAGCTATGTATAATGTATTATAGACATAATTTATATATTTTATTTAATTCAAACTTATTTGTAGATATTATAAATTTGCAAGAGAAAACAAGCTTATATACAGGGATGTAGACTAGTACAAAGGTAAAATTTGTCCATGGGAATCCACTAAACAGACATGCTTAGTGGATTTTCCACTGTTAAAAAACATAGACTTCCAGTTAAATTTTTCTTTATTCCTCAAATACACCAGGCCACAAATTGAGAGAAGAACACTGGAGGTGGCATCAGCCTCATTGGACAGGAGATATCAACATGATTTTGAAAGAGAAAACAAATGAGAAATAACTGATGTAGAAGCATGGAATGATTTGAAATGTGCTTTCAGAGAGAGATTATGAAGAGAAGGAAGCTGATTCTACCCATAGTAACTGAGAATTTTTTTTTTTAAATAATATATTTATTGATTATGCTATTACAGTTGTCCCATTTCCCCCCCCACTCCACTCCATCCTGCCCACCCCCCTCCCTCCCACATTCCCCCCCTATAGTTCATGTCCATAGGTCATACTTATAAGTTCTTTGGCTTCTACATTTCCTACACTATTTTTACCCTCCCCCTGTCTATTTTCCACCTATCATCTATGCTATTTATTCTCTGTACCTTTCCCCCCCTCTCCCCCTCCCACTCCCTTAATGACAACCCTCATGTTCTAGTTGTTTGCCTAGTTTGCTCTCGTTTTTGTTTTATGTGTGGCCATTAATAACTGTGAGTTTGCTGTCATTTTTACCGTTCCTATTTTTGATCTTCTTTTTCTTAGGTAACTCCCTTTAACATTTCATATAATAAGGGCTTGGTGATGATGAGCTTCTTTAACTTGACCTTATCTGAGAAGCACTTTATCTTCCCTTCCATTCTAAGTGATAGCTTTGCTGGATACAGTAATCTTGGATGTAGGTCCTTGCGTTTAATCTTGGGTAATGTAATTATGATGTGCCTTGGCGTGTTCCTCCTTGGGTCCAGCTTCTTTGGGACTCTCTGAGCTTCCTGGACTTCCCGGAAGTCTATTTCCTTTGCCAGATTAGGGAAGTTCTCCTTCATTATTTGTTCAAATAAGTTTTCAATTTTTTGTTCTTCCTCTTCTCCTTCTGGCACCCCTATAATTCGGATGTGGGAACGTTTCAAGGCGTCCGGGAGGTTCCTAAGCCTCTCCTCCTTTTTCCAAGTTCTTGTTTCTTCATTCTTTTCTGGTTGGATGTTTGTTTCTTCCTTCTGGTCCACACCATTGATTTGAGTCCCAGTTTCCTTCTCATCACTATTGGTTCCCTGTACATTTTCCTTTGTTTCTCTTAGCATAGGCTTCATTTTTTCATCTGTTTTTCGAATAGATTCAACCAAGTCTGTGAGCATATTGATAACCAGTGCTTTGAACTGTGCATCTGATAGGTTGGCTATCTCTTCGTCGCTTAGTTGTATTTTTTCTGGAGCTTTGAAGTGTTCTGTCATTTGGGCCATTTTTTCTTTTTTTTTTGTCTTGGCGCGTCTGTTACTTTAAGGGGCGGAGCCTTAGGTGTTCACCAGGGCGGGGTAACGGTGGTCGCTGAGCTGTGACGCTGTACGAGGGGGAGGGGCCAAGTGGGAGCAATGGCGCCCGCCTCACTCTCCTCCGGCTTTCAATCTTTCACTCCGCTACCCACAATCAAACTGGGCCACTCTGGTGCTGGTTCCCGAGTAAGTGGGCCTGTGCACGCTCTAGGCCCCTGTGGGTCTCTCCAACAACCTCTTCTGTGAGGCTGGGAGTCTCTCCTGCTGCCGCCCCAACCCCCAGGGGCGCTTTCAATCAGAGGTTTGAGGCTTTATTTCCCGGAGCTGGAGCCCTGGGTTGCATGGTCTGCTTCGTTGCTCGCCGTTTGTCAGGTTTACCTGTGGGCGAATTTCGTGCCGCGGGGTGCTACCCGCTGCTCTGCCTGCCCCGCTCTCCACCACTCTGAGTCCGGCCCTCTGGGTTTATCCGTGCAAATATGGGGCCGCAGTGTCTGCTAGTGCTCGGACTGCCTGCGCCATTTGTCCCACACTCCGCCAGTCTCAGTCCCGCCACAGCCAAGTGAGTCCTCTCCACCCCGGTGCCCGTCTCCGCCCCTCCTACCAGTCTGGATGAATGGTTATTTTCTATTTTCTTGGTGTTGGTCCCCCTTGCTGTTCGATTCTCTGTCAGTTCTGGTTGTGCGAGGAGGCGCAGTGTGTCTACCTACGCCGCCATCTTGGTTCTCCGTAACTGAGAATGTTTTTAAGAATTGGAATAACTAGGTTCTGTGTTTTCTCTGTATCAGGTGGAGGAATGCGCAAGATTCATACGTAGGTAAATTGAGGAACAGCTTGCCTGTATTATCTGACTCATAGTACAGGAATTTCACTTTGGGCTTATACATTTTCTCCATTACATTATAAACTCACAAGAGTGGCCTTACACTTTTGATAATCTTTCTTCATTATAATTTGGGCATAATGTTTATTGATTAAGAAGGAAGTACATTTAAGAAATAAACTTAAATGGTATAAATAAACATGTTTATTTCTTGTTCATTGGGAGACAATATGAATACAAATGTATGAATAGTAAAAATACATAACTCTAGAAACTCCCATAAAAATGAAACTAGAGAGGGATTATTAGCAGATAAAGGATGTTTAGAAATTCTGGAAATAAAGTGGTTTCAAAAATAGTAATAACAGTCAATGAATCTAGACAGGGAATCTCACTGTGCAGCGTTCAGTATTCTGGAATGCTCAATGAAGCAGGCAAGTGGAGCAGATATGGAACTGACATGTTCTTTTTAAATTTATATGTGGAATAATGGATTTCTAATCATCTTTTATGTGATATTCAGAGAATACTAGCAAAATGTCATCTTCCTTATACAAGATAAAAAGCTTCTTGACATTCTTGAATTTGAGGGTTTCTCAGGCTGTCTCTGTGCTGAATTGCCTAAAAGAAAATTTCCGACATAGAAAAATATTGTTGATAAGCTCTGTCATCCTAATTAGGCATCTGAATTCTACCGATAATGATGAACAAGCAATAATTGCTAGACATTTGAACAACATCTCTAGTGTGAAAAATGTATTGATCATAAATGATACTGCAAGAAACAAAATAAAAGGTTAAAACTCACTTTATTTGAAAAACATCTATGGAATAAAAATATGACAGAAGAACTGTCAACAGCCAAAAGTATTCTTAAAAATTTATATTTGATCAAATTTTAAAAACTAGTCAATATACCTATTGAATAAATAAAGTTGTGGAAGTAGGACTAGGCCATACAATTTTTCTGGAGGTGAGTAATTTTATTTATTGGTTGATTGATTTGAGATGTCTTTATTGAAGTTTTTCCATTGCCATTTAGTCCTCTTATAACCCCTCCTCACAGCAATCGCCACACTGTTGTCTGTGTCCATGAGTCCTTTTTCCTTTTTGCTCAATCCCTCCACCTCCAAATCTGCCCTTTCTAACTAGCTCTCACCTGCTCTCCATTTGTTTCAAGGTATCTTGGTTTCTTCCTTGATTGCATTATTGACACATTCATTGTTTAATAATATGTTATTTAGCTTCTGTGTCTTTGAACATTTTTCATTGTTGTTCTTGTGACTGAATTCTAGTTTCATAGCATTGTGGTCAGGGAAGATGCTTGATATGATTTCAATCTTCTTAAAGTTATTGAGACTTGTTTTGTGTCCTAACATATGGTCTA
The DNA here is from genome assembly GCF_022682495.2 of Desmodus rotundus. Taxonomy (NCBI): domain Eukaryota; kingdom Metazoa; phylum Chordata; class Mammalia; order Chiroptera; family Phyllostomidae; genus Desmodus; species Desmodus rotundus. The sequence continues at coordinate 75,958,929 of NC_071388.1, read as the reverse complement.
TCCTAGAAAATGCTCCATGTGCATTTGAAAAGTATGTATATTTTCTGCTGCTTTGTGGTGAAATGCTCTGAAGATATCAATGAAATCCATTTGATCTAGTGATCATAATTCCATTTGATTTAAGGCTGCTGTCTCCTTGTTGATTTTCTGTCTGGAAGATCTAGGATCAAGGGTAGGAAGTGGGGATTCCTGGGGTGGGGGGTGGTCAATGGAGACAACTGTACTTGAACAATAATAAAATGTGGGGACAAAAGAAGTCAATAGGTTATTAAAATCCCTGACTATGACTGTATTTCTATTGGTCTCCCTTTATGTCCATCAAGATTTGCTTCACATATTTAGGTGCTCCTATGTTTGGTGCGTATGTGTTTACGAGGGTTACATCCTCTTGTTGGATTGTTCCCTTTATCATTATGCAGTGTCCTTTGTCTCTTACTATAGCCATGGTTTCAAAATCTCTTTTGTCGGATATAAGTGCTGTTATCCCAGATTTTTTTTTCATTCCATTTGCATAAAATATCTTTTCCCATCCCTTTACTTTTAGTCTGTGTCTATCTTTTGATTCTTGATAGGTTGCTTGGAGGCAGCACATATATAGCTCTTGATTTTTATCCATTCAGCTACCATATGTTTTTAGATTGGAGCATTTAAGCCATTTTTCTTTAAGGTGATTATTGACAGATATGTGTTTAGTGAGATTTTGTTAGACTATTTTCCTCTGTTTTTTTTTTTTCCTTTTTTTCTTCTTCTTCTTAAAGCAAGCCCTTTAACCTTTGTTTCAGTACTGGTTTGGTATTAACAATCTCCTTTAGCTTTGTCTTGTCTGGGAAGCTCCTTATTTCTCCTTCAATTTTGAATGATAGCCTTGCTGGGTAAAGGAGGCTTGATTGTAGTACCTTGCTTTTTATCACCTTGAATATTTCAGGCCACTCCCTTCTGGCCTGAACTAATGAGTAATGAGTTTCTAATGAGTAATCAGATGACAGTCTAATTGGTGCTCCTTTGTAGGCAAGTATCTGCTTTTCTGTTGCAGCTTTTAGGATTCTCTCTTTAGCTTTAAGCCTTGTCAGTTTAATTATGATATGTCAGGTTTTGGCCTCTTTAAGTCCAAATTGTATGGGACTCTGAGCTTCCTGGACTTGTGTATCTTTTTTTCTTCATCAGATTAGGGAAGTTTTAGGTCATTAGTTCTTCAAATAGGCTCTTGACTGTCCTCTTCTCCTTGTGGCATTCCCATGATGCAAATGCTGTTATGCATTACGTTGCCAAAACATTTCTCAAGCTCTCCTCATTTTTTAAAATTCTTTTTTCTTTTTGCCACTCGGCCTGATCCTCCAAATCACTAATTCAATCCTTTGCTTTATCTAACCTACTTTTTATTCCTTCTAGTTAATGTATTATGTATTTCAGACATTGCATTCTTTATTTATGACTGGTCCTTTTTTATGGTTTCTATCTTTTCTCATGTTGTTGAGTATCCTTATAATCGTTACTCTAACCTCTGTATCTCTAAATTGCTTACATTTACTTCATCTGCTTCTTCTTTTGGAGAACTCTCTTATTTTTTCATGCTGGGTCTATTTCTTTGTCTTTTCATTTATGCTGCTTTATATTCTCCACTTTAGCTGTTAACCTAATCAATGATATAGCTTTAAACTATAATTAGCAGCCCATCTTAAGCACTACCGGGTGAGGCAGAGTAATTCCTGTGGGCAGGGCTATTGCTTCCCCTCAGGCTAATGCCAGTTGGAAGGGAGTGCTCTGCCTGATAAAGATGATTTCTGCAGTATTGGGAATGACTCAGCATAGGGATTCTGGTAGTTCTTTCTGTAGTTCTCTCTCCAGAGCCACCAACTCAGACTCCCCTCAAGCATCTCTAGTCTCTCTGCTCTCCCTCTGCTGGAGCCCAGGTAAGTGGCTGCAAACAAAATTTTGTTCATTGGCCCTTTAAGAGGCTCTCTGTATCTCCAGCTGTCTTTCCTTAGATGATAGACATCCTGCTGCTTTTCACAAGTGTACTTTGTCTGGGATCCTTTCTAGCTGTGGTGCTGTAAGCTCGGTAGCCCAGCTTGGGGTTTAGATACCACAGTTCTCATTGGAAACCACCCCCCACCCTGGCTGCTGAAATATCCATCTAGAACTTCAGCTGCCACCTGTGGGAGCCCAGCCCGCCCTCTCATGTCTCCTCCACACTCCCTGCCAGTCTCGTTGTGGTGAGTGGTTTTTTCTGTCCATCTTTGGTTATCAGGCTTCTTTCCAGCTAGTGTTCAGTTGGTTATTCAGGATGATTTCTCTACTATTTAGTTGTAGTTCCAGACTGGTCCTGGGAGTATGTTAGTGTAACTTCCACTTAACTCCTTCACCATCTTGGATCTACTAGGCAGTGTTGGTTGGGGTGGCCAAAATAAATTTCTATGTTATTTATATCACTTTATTAATTTTATTTTGAACATATATAAAGTAAATATAATAAAATTCTGAAATTTCAATTCTGTGTTGGATATAGATCTTTTATATTATTTGCTAGAATTTTACTTTAATAAAGCATAATATTTAATTAAATGATAAAGCTAATATGTCATTTTGAAAAATAGCACAAAATTATTATATAATCTTAAGACTACTTTTGTGGTGATGAGTTCTAATCTTTTATCTCCAGAAATTTTCTCTCTTGTAAATTGTAGACTCGTGCATCCAGCTACCTAAGTATATCACCGGAATTTCAAACTTTACATGTCCAACATTGATTCTATGAAATTTTCCCTAAAACCCGCCCTCCTGAAGAATTCTTCATTTCAGTTTGTAACTCCATTTCCCATGTATTTAAGAGTCTTAGTTAGGAAAATTTATTCATTCTTGAACTTTTTATTCATATTCTGTAAGTATTCTTTCAGAAAATCCTGTTGGTGGTATTTTCCGAAAGAAATCTAGAATTCAATAAGTCTTCATTACCCCAAATGCCACAAACTTAGTTCAAGCCGCAGTTATCTCTGATTCGGAATAGGGTAATAGATTCTTGACTGGCAATCTTCCCTCCCTTTTGCAGTTCTTTTGTGTTTTGTCTACACAGTAGCCAGAATGGTCTGCTAAAATGTTCACAACTTTCAAATGGCTTCTCAAATTACTCAGAGTAAAAGCAAAAATCCTTACCAGGGCCTAGTCCTGCATGATTGTCTTCCCATTACAGCTCTGACCATTTCTTCAACCTTCTTCCCTTCATCGGCACTATTCCAGCCTCTGTGGTTTGTCTGTGGTTCCCAGACACACCAGTCAGGCTCTGCCTCGAATTTTCACACTCAGTAGTCTCTCTCACAGGAGTGATCTTCTCAGAACAGTATCACAGCTAGCCAACTCATGTGCACAGGTCTCCTCTTTACTCAAAAGTTGCCTTCTCGCTGAGGGTCTCTGCGACCACCCTTGTAAACCCTCAACCCCATCTCCATCCAATATCACCCTGCATGACTTGTTTTGTCTTCTAGCAATTGTCATTGACTAATAAACTATGCTCTTTATTTAGATCTTCTATTAATTTTCAGTTTTCCCTGTTAAAATGAAAAGTACATTAGGGAAAAGTTTATAGTTTCTACCATTGCTTTTACCTTAGCATCTAAAACTTCCTAGAACCTGGCATATTTTTAATACAGCTGTGATAAGTATCTTTTAAAGTGTAGTTAGGTATGTTAATTACCTAAGGATGAGCATTGAGAGTTTTTTTTCTTTTTTCAGATGTATCGTTTTCCAAAAGCTTTATAATTACATGATATCGGGAACTTCCCAATCATTTACTGTGCAAAACTGACTTTACAAAAGCTAACTCAGATTTGGTAAATGTTCATTTTAGCACTGCCCTCTGCTCTTCACAGACACATTGGATTGTTTTTAGGGAGCTGTATTATCTGTGCAATCATGCCCGTCTTCCACAGAATATTTTGTATTTAAATGCTCCAGAGCAACTGAACACTAGTTAGTAGGCACTAGGCATTGGATTTTTATTATTGTTGTTGTGTACTAGGAAAAATACATAATTTCTAAAGTTCAATTTTATTGTCATAGAAAATTAAAACAAATGATCTTTTAATGTAGACAGAAATTAAATAGTATAAAAGGGAAAATATACATTAACAGTTATCCTTAAGAAATAGTTTATTAAAGCACTTCCTGCAGTAGACAATAAGTAAGAAGGCATTAAGGCAGCCTCTTAACATTATATTCAGATAGTCATTTCCATATATGAGCAAATAATATGTCTGCCTTAACAATACAAAGGAATTCATAAAGCTGCCAGCATAATGGAGTTCCCATCAGGAGCACAATAAAAAAGTGCTTAAGTACACACAGAAATGAAAAACAATGAGTCATTATTAAAAATGATTGCTTAAAAGAATAACCATTATTTTATTTTAAAGGTCTTAGTACACTAAGATGCTTCTGTCTTCTCATTAATATCCTAAATATGCACATAGAATATAACAAGTTGGCTTTTATTGGTGCTATTTCAAGGTTTTATCAATTCAGTATTTATTAAGCAGTATCCTTTGAAGTATACTTGTTTGTCAGGGAATTTCAACATTTTTGTACATTGGATTGCTATATTTTTTAATGTCCTTAAAATCTTGTTTTATGGAAAATTGTTCATGAAAAATGATATAGAATATTAAAAATGCTTTATCTTTAAGCATTTTTCTTCCTTTGTTTTCTTCCTTTGGGGTTTCAAAACAAAGAAAGAGAAAGGAATTTCAGCTAAAAAAAAAAAAGGAAAGTGAAAATAAAATAAAAGGTAAATGAACACAAAAACCAACCCCCTGAACTATCAGCATTCACTGTTACTTCCATCTGTAAACATAAAGAACATGACTAACTTGGGTTAAGTTCTACATAATTCCTCTTTATTGTCACTTGTAAATTGAAAATAAAAGTGGCTTAACATAGTCACAACATTTCATTGGGATTTTAAAATTATTTTTGAGCTAATAAAACTTTTCTCCTTTTTTATTCCACTCACTATCTTATTTCTGAATACATTAGCTATGTGATTATCTATTTCTTTTGCAATTAGACACAAACTCTAAAACTTGCTTCTGTATGAAAGAATGTGAAAATACCAACCACTACAATATTTCATTTTGTCTTGTTTAATACCTCAGAATTGAGATGTGGTGAGGTAAATAATGCAGAATTAAAGTACTATTAAAACGATCACCTATACTTTATTTACCAATGCAATATTTAACATATAAACTTTTTTATATTAAATATTTTTAATTCATTTCAAACATTTTAGGCTTTTATCTATTACCATTACAAAATCATTTTTATAATCACCCACTAGTTAAGTACATTTACCCCTTTTGTTTGCTGCTAAAACTCACAACACAGACATCATTTTTCAGACAACACTACAAATAAAAACTGAGAACATCCTTCTATACACCTTAATTTTTATATTTACTGTTTAGTTAATAAAATATTTTTCTATTGAATATTTTTTCTGCAATGAAGTATATTATTTTACTTTTTGAAAATGTTAATCAACATGTATTAAAGTTTTTAATATTTAAGTAATTTTGCAGAGATGAGGATCATATAATTCCTGGAAGTATATTCACTGGATTTTGAAAACTACAATTTGTATCACAGTCATCAGGTTGATTTGACAAATTTGATCTATTAATTGTTTAAATGTTGATGTAAAAACTGTCCACATTTGAAAGCTGTATAATGGATGGTATGTAGTTATTCTAATGTGTAATTGAATTATAGTATAGATAAATATATAGATAATGTTAATTGGCTAAAGAATTGCATAATAGAAATGAAGACAAATGAGTGTTTCCAATGGGAAGTAAATAGGCCATAGTAAATAGAAATTCATGCCATGGTCATATTATGAAAATTGAAAAGATGTACGCTGTGCTCTCTAACTAGTGAGTGTTATACTAGATGCAAAATGTAGAAAAGTAAGACAAGCAACAAAACATAGATCATGACAGCTCATAAGTTAGAAATGATCCAGAGTGTTTTTTCTAATAAAGGCTCATAAATCCTGACTGCCTCCCATTTGCCTGCCTCTCACTTTGAAGACAAAAAAAAAAAATCAGCCTAGATTTCCATCCAAGGTTACTATCTTGCCCCATCCCCAATGGTCCATCATTCAGCAAGACAAACACTGGCACAGACTTCCTGGAATGAGCCTTCTTAGCATTGTGGGAACTTGTTATCCAACTAAAAGGTTGGTCATCAGTGCATCCTTTTGATTGATGTATGACCAAAAAAGGGACATGTAGATGAAAAGGGGCCACACACTAACCCTGACAAGCTCAGGGGAGGACTGTGTGGCAGCCTTACACACACTCAGAGACTGAATGTAACCACATAGGATGGTCTGAAATTAAAACTTTCTAACTAAAAGCAGTTCATTGAGGTTAATCTTGTCCTAGGCCAGAAATTTTCCCTAACAAAAGTCAATCTTTACCTTAACTGAGCCTGTCTGGTTTTTTTTTTTTTTGCATCTACGATAACATACCTTTGGAA